>NW_024347791.1:9576413-10088837 GCF_902729225.1 Pteropus medius
TTGTCTGGCACTTGAATTGACTTTATGACTCATCTTTTCTACTTACACTCTTTCTCCTTTTCTTACACTGAAATACAAAAGAGGTTATCTGATCCTCAAAATAATTACTACAGGCAAGATCAGGAAAAAAATGACTTTTTGTTGATTAGTTGCCAGTCTGGGACACCCATCACTGATATTCAGGGGAAGAACAACCTAAGAAGTAAATAGATGGACAAGACTCATTCATTCTTTCATTCATTCATTTTACAGGTGTTTGTTGAATCACCACCCTAAGCCAGGCATGTGGTTGATATCTGAGAGAAAATGTTGAATCAAAAAGAGATAGCCCCTGCCTATGGAGTTTTTAATATCAAAATACAGGTGAGACTGTAGAACAAATATTAAAATTAGACATGATTTCAAAGAGATCAAACTAGTTATGGGAGGTTTATTTTAATAAGTCCTAGAGATCTACTGTACGACATTGTACCAATAGTCTACAATACCATATTACACACTTAAACATCTGTCAAGAGGGTAAATTTCATGTTAAATATTCTTACCACTGTGGAATAATCAAATCAAATCAAATAAAATATCAGGATACTTAAGTAGCTGGCCAAGTGACTGGCTAAACCACCAACCAGACCCCAGCTTCCTGGACTGTCTCTGTCTTTGTCTCTCTCCCCATCCACCCCTGTCCCTCTCTCTCTCTATAAATTAAGGCCCAGAACAGGGAAGTGATACAATCTGTCCAGGACCAGAATCCATATTTCTTGACAACATAACGTCTTTCAAAGAGTGAGAAGCTGTAATAATATATTTCTTCCTCTCCATTTCTCCTTGGAGATGTCTTGCCTTCTCCCAGGTTTCTCCTATCCTGGCTTATCCTAACATTGCTGGAAGATCCGTAAAGCAGAATTTGATGTTTCCTTCCTCCTTCAACAATCTTCAATGTCTCCCCATTACGTAGAAAATAAAGAATAAAATTTTTAGCCCAGCATTCAAGGCCCTTAACCATTTGGTTCTCATTTTTTTTTCTTTGTATTTCTCTTTAATGCAATCATTAATCCAATCAAGCTCAACTATTCACTCTTCTTCGTGTGTGTGACCTGGTTTCTTGCCTCACTCCTTTGCTCCGATTAATCCTTCTCTCCTGGACCACCGCCCTGAATGTCACACAAAATATCATTCGAGGCCCAGCTCCAATGCCAACAAAATCTTTCCAGGGCCCTCCTAACCAGAAGTCATCTCTCTCTCAGTTCTCCTCTTCCACATTTCAACTAACTCTGTACCGTTCATCTCTTCCCACTAGACTGTAAGCTTCCTAGGGGAAGAAACATGTCTGATTCCTTTTTTCACTACCACCATAGTACCTTATTTTGAAGTAGTTGCTAAACTAATAAAGCAATGGATATGTAAAATAATGCATACTTTTAAAATGTTTTTTAAAATCTACCAATGATGCTAATGATGCTTTCCATTTTTAATTAAGAGGAGAAAACCTAACGACTATGGAAAGACTGCTTTTGAAAAATAATCTTTAATTTTTTCAATCATTTTACTTACATCACAGATGAAGAACTGGCTGAAAACTTTTCTTCCAAAATCTATTCTGAAATACTGGTTTTATGAATATTTAAATTTGTTCTAGACAATTCTAGAATAATGATACTTTAGCAAAAAAAAGATCTTCAAAAGACATCTCATCTCATTCATAACCTGCCCTCGACCCACTGCCCAAGCCATATATAAAACCTCTCAGAAAAATAAGAACTTATCCTACTTTAAGTGTGTCCTAGGATAAATTGCTTAGAATTTCTGGTGCTCCATTCTGATAGCTCTTTCTTTTTATTATTATTATAACACAATTTCCCCCTGTCCCCACCCCCTTCCCCTTGGCAACCTTCAGCTTGTTCTCCGTATCTGTGGGTCTGTTTCTGTTTCTGTTTTGTTTTGTTGAGACATTCTGATGTTTCTTGATCCTCCCTGTCACAGCATTACTCTATGATAAGTTAAACTGAGTTACTCATACTATGATTTTATTTGTCTCTTGGGAGGCAGTGTAGCCTAGTGGTTAAGACATATGTCTTTTGAAGTCAGACTTCCTGTCTGTCTCTGGGAAAGTTATTTATTCACTCTCCATCTCAGATTTCTTGTCTATAAAGTAGGAATAATAATAGTAGTTATTTCACATGATATTGTTAAGGATTTGATGAAATCATATATGGTATTTAGCACAGTGTCTGAAACATAATAAATGATATATAAGTGTCACCATTATTTTTTCTTATTTTTCTTTGGATAGAAATTGATGATAGATTGAGAATAGTTTCTTTGAATAGAGATTGGTAATAAACAAAACAGAAACAGACCCATAGATACAGAGAACAAGCTGAGGGGTGCTGAACGCACGTGTGTATGCACACACCCCAACCGATAACCATACCTGGAGGTTCTCATTGAATGAATCTCTTTCTGGACTGGATAATCTCAACTCCTTTATGCTATATATGTTTTTATCAGACTAACTTTACAATCTTTTAAAAATTCTTCCTGTAGCCCTTCCTCTCAGTGAATTGAAGAGAGTATTTTTGGTATTTTGCTATTGCAACAAGGATCTCTGAACGAGGCCTCTAAAAGTCCCATCTATTTAACACAATTTTTTTAGAGCCATTCTCCATGCAAGTCACAATAGGCACATACTTGCATAAGACAGGTGAGAGCCTTGCCTTCATGGGGTGTACAAATTCTTACTTGCAGAAACACTCTATTTACCATTAAACAAGTCACTTACCACTCTTTCGAATTCTCTCCTCCAATAGGTCAGTATGTCCAGCTGGAAGTTTCTTATTGAAAATCTCAGCTGAACGAAGGAACATAGCTTCAACGGCAGACCCTTTCAGCAAAGCAATCTGATCTTCATGGTCCAATGTCTGAAATCCTGGATGAAGACGATAATCGAATGAGTACCAAGGAGTTATAAATGCTGTGTAATAATATTTCGTCATCATTATCATCCCCATTGATAAAAAAAATTTTCATAAAGTGATTTTGTAATTGTTTTAAGATTGGGTAGTTGAGACAATAAGTATCTATTGTTCTCTCCCAAATAGAAGTTGACTTTTTATCTTCATTGAATAGGATTTGATAAACAAGTTGGGCAAAAGAGGATGTCAAACCCACACCAAATATATAAATTATGATAAAGACAGGCTGGCCCAGATGAAGCAGCCCTCATAAATTAGAAGCAACCAGATGCTGTTTGAGCCATTATTTTAGTCATATCTGGTAACACAGGTTATCTCTGCAGGATGGAAGTATCTACAAGCCAGAAAAATCTATATGTGTGTCCAGAGGTTTAAAGGAATATTTGGCCAACTCAAAAATATTTATTCAATTTGGAGAATGGGTAGCATTAAAAGAAAAACTCCAATCAAGGTCATGTTGAAGTATCTTCTCTGAGCTCAGCACTGCACCATGCAGGATGTGGAAAATCAGAGAAATGTGGGCAAAAATTGATAATCTAAAGGAATATTAACCACCTGGAAGATCCAAAGTCCTTATCCAGGTGTATATGCTATAGTACTCAGCAGTCTCTGTGACCTCATTCCCTTCTTTCTTCCCCTTCACTCATTGTACTGGAGCCACACTGCCCCCTGGATGTGTTGTGAACACACAAGCCTGCTTTTGCCTCAGAGGTGAATGCTCTTCCCCAGTTATCCCTATGGCTCTCTGCTTTAAGGTGACCTTACCTAAACAGTACTCCCTAGCACTCACTAGTCCTTAACTGCTTTATTTTTATTCACAGAAATTACCATTACCTGACAAGATGTTATAGAATTACTTGTTTGATTATTTGTTAACTATCTGCCACCTCTACTGGAGGGTAAACTTCTTGGGGACAGACTTTGCCTGTTGTGTTCACTTTTGCATCCCCAGTACCAGGCACATAATTGGTTTCCAAGAATTACTTCTTGAAAAATTGAGTGACTGAAGGAATGAAGGAGAAACAAATACAAGCTCGGGTGTACATATGCATGCACACACCCCATGAATAGAGATAAAATAATTCCTCCAGAGTCTAAATAGCTTAGGAAAGTATTAAATAGCAATGAGAGTTAAGAGAGAGTAATGCTAAGGATCAAGAAGTAACGTCGCTAGTTTGAAGAATCTAAGCGCTCCTCTGAGGGCAGGAAATAGGTCAGGTCTCCAGCACCCTGGACAGGGCCCAGCACAGGTTAAGCTCAAATGAGCCTCAGAATGGAATGATTCAACACTGCCCTTCGTAAAACACTCTTTCATTATTGGTATTATATCACTATTATTACTCTTTGTAATAATGTCACTTGTACAATTATTATTAATTTTTTTTTTACCTTAAGGGTTTTTGGCTTTTTTTTTCCCCCTTCTGTATTTTTTTTTCCCCTCTGCTTTACTCATTAAATACACATTAATTGTACTCTTTCCCTCCCCCAGAAACCAGGTCAGGCACTGGGAATGAAGAAGTGCGTAAGATATTGCCATTGCTTTTAGATAAGCTACCTTTATATGAGTGAGATTTTTTTTTTGGCTTTAATTATTTCTTGGTTCAAAACCAAGTGACCATTTGAACAGAAAAATCTTTTTTTATAAACAACAAAAACATCATATTTCTCCCTTTTCAATGTCTTCTACAATTTTTACTCTTGTGTAATCTTGTTTTTGATTAAGATTGCCTTAAACTTAATTAGCATATAACAAATTAAGTTCCTCTTTTATTGTTAAAAAAATAAGAGAATATTAATTTTTCAATGATAATGAGAACTTTCTCCCCGCATTTTGTGTTTTATGTAGGCTTATATCTATTTATGATGCATCTAATAAAATAATAGCATAATGTTTGCAAAAGAAGGCAAATTAACCTGTCTAATTAAAATCATATGTCAGAAGTTACCTTCTTTAATTTAATTACAGTGTTATGCTGCTATGCAAGGTATTTATTATACTCTTGTAGACCATGGGATACTAATGTACTAATATATTTTTAAAACAATGAAAAAACTTAAACCTATTGGCTTAAATTACTTTAAAATTGTGTCTGAAAGAATTCTGGCCTGGGATATAAGAATCTTGCATTCCAGTTTTCATACTGGCACCATCAAATGACTGCGGATAAATCCCCATCCCTCATCCCACACATGATGAACACTAGTTCATGAAATCTTATCAATTTTTGAATCTCTTTGTTTCCTGTTCTCTCTCACAGTGCTAATGTTTTATTTCAAGCCTTCTTGCCTGGACTGAAGTAGCATATTAACTGATCCTCCTTGCCTCCAGTCCCTCCCTATTCAAATCGATCTCATGCAAACCTAATAAAGCCATATCCCTATAACATAAATCACATCCCTGTATCCCCCTCCACCCAAAAATGCCACCCAAAACTCTTTACCATCCAGGGGACAAGAATTAAATTCCTTCGTTAGGCCTATGCAGTCTGATACCAGCTTGCCTTATGTCTAACCAAGGAGACACAGACATTATGCTATAGCCACACTGAATTTTCTCTGCCATCTCTAATAATTCTATTCTTGTTCATGCCTCATTATATTTTCACAAGCAGATTTCTTAACTTGCAATGCCCCCTTTCTTCCATGCTACCTGAAACGCTCCTTTTTCTTTTAGACACAAGTCAAATATTTTTTTTTTCAGAAGCCTCCCTGTCTTTCTCAGATATAATTAGTAATTACTTCCTCTCTGTTTAAAGAGAACTTTGTATATACTTTTTATTATAGCCTCTAATAACTCTCCTTGAAGGTAATAGCTAGGTACTTAATATTGAGTAGGTATCAACAAATATTTATTATTAAATAAATAAATGGATGAATGACAGCTTTACAAAGTTTCAGTGTCATAATCTATTAGTTTGGAAGAATTATTATGTGATTTTAAATATCTCATCTAGCTCTAACATTTCATGTCTATAGTAGAAACATTAAATCAGATGTGAGATGATTCCCATTTTGCAATGAAATAGAACTGCTTCTCTCAATATCACAAGAATATTGCACAATCTAGCAGAGAAGTACATGTAACAATACCTGGCAATTTTTTTGTGAATTCCACAAGAATCTGTACATGACTGGTAGCCATTTCTGTTAAAATGAGAAAATTTTCTTCTGCACTGAATTCTTCTTTTAACTAAATTTTAAGAAAAAAAAGCAGATAATTAATAAGTAGATAAAAGTATAAAGTCATATAAAATCATTAGAATAAAGAACCAGATTTAGACAATTACATTTAAAAACCCAACTTATATTTTTCAAATCCTTGGAGAGCAATTACTTTTACCAAGATAGATATGAGACTTCTTACTCATTAGTCATTTAATGCTACTAAAAGTTTAAATGTATGGCTAAAATTCTCAGCTCTAACAATTTCAAAGTAACAGACATATGTAAATTTCACCTCCAAGGTAGTAAAAACTCCAGAAAATTTTAACTTTAAACCCATGTATTTTCACATGTTGTACATACAATTTTATTCATTATTTCCTGAGGCATCCTCTGTTTGCTATATGAATCCATAATATAATGTAGAAGATTCTGTTGATCTGGGGTGAGTTCAGTTTTCTCCTACACTGGCAAAAAAATAAAAGGTGTTAGGGAGGGTGGTTATGTCATTTTTTTCATACATATGTGCATTTATCTGGAGTAAATTAATATCATTAATTGTTGGGGGAAAAGCCGTAAATATAGCAGGAACTATGCATTGTGTTTTAATGCATAATCACTTTCTCTGGGTCCTTAAGCAAGCCATATCATTTCACTAAATTTGTCCCAAGTTGCTCATTGTCTTATCGTAAAATAGGGAAGACAAAATATTTATTTCATGTATTTCTTAGGAATAAATAGTAGTCTGAATATGAAGCCTATTGAGCTTATTCACAGAGAAGTTAGTGGAAGTTCAAGGTTTAGTCATAACTAAGGAAAAGTTGCCATATATAAACTGGAGAATCCATTGAATAGTATTCATGTAGAGCAGGGGCTGACAAACTATAGCCTATGGACCAAATCCATCTGGTTTTATAAATCTACTGGAACTCAACCACGCTCATTTGTTTATGTATTATCTATGCTGCTTTTGCACTAAAATGGCAGAGTTGAGTAGTTATGATGGAGACTAATTAGTCAAAGTCTAAAATATCGGGCCTTTTAGAGAAAAAAAATTAGCTGAGCCCCAAAGTAGAATCATCAATCTGAACAATTTAGAAACTAAACACCTCTTTCCTCTTTACTAGCATCTTTTGAAAACTGTGAATAATTGTGTCAACTTTTTGCTTCCTTATACCAAGATGTTAAAGATGAAGCACTAAGGGAAAATAATACTTTTATATAAATTATTTTTTCTGAAATAAATACAAAATAGCATATTTGAAAAATTGAATGTGGATGAAGTTTCCTTTGTCAGTAGTATAATAAATATTGAAAAGGGTATGGCTTGAATGATCATGGATTAGTGGTTTTTTAACTAACGGCAAATTAAAACTTCTCCAAATGCCCTGTGCATTATCACAATGTGTTTAGCTAATCATCCAAGATGCTGTTTCTCTATTTTGTCCCAAGTTGCTCAAAAGATTTCGTGAATAATTTGTGACCTCAGAGGGAAGGGCTTTTCTCTGTTGGTCCACAGATGTGCATTCACTGTTTAATCCATTGATAAAGACTAACTCACAAGCCTCTGTAGAGTCCACATCCTTCAGAGTTTGAGCCTCCTTTCTCAATGACAGAAAAAAACAGTCATAACACTCACTTTGAAAAATCCATTTTATACACTGAACTATTTCTATTGGCAACCTCTGGATAATAGGAGTGGAATGGAGCCAGGGAAAAGGAGAACTCTCACTTTTTTTTTTTTTTTTTACTTTATACACTGCTATTATTTGAATTTTTATACCAAAGTATGTATTCGTCTCTAGATTAAAAATAAAAGAAGTCCATTTAATATGCAACTGAAATGAAATTCTATGCATAGCTATAACTCTAATTTGAAAGCCTCCCAGCCAGATTACTATATGCCTAGAAGCCCAGCTGCTGCTGGCACTGGCAGACACCACTGCTTGTCATTACCCTGCATGACTTAGTAGTTGAGGTCACTTGTCGCAAGTCACGTCCTTCACTGTTTTCATTAATGGTGTGATCTGCATGCTGCTTCACGTTTTTTCTTAGTCGTTTAGATTTACACTGAATTTCAGTTAACAAGCCTGAAAAAATAAACATAGAGACTTAGCGAGTCACAGAAAGTACTGTTGGGTGTGCGGTCGCAAGGCAGCTGACTCATAAGATCTCCTGTGCCGTTTGCCACAGAGCCAGTTCCAGCCCTTATGATGTTTTAAGATTTGACCTTGAATAAGAAATTTACCCTCTATGAGTCTTAGTTTCTTCATTTCTAAAATGGGAATAATGTCTACCTTGCCAAGCTTTGTGTAGATTAAATGTAATCGTGTCATTTTTTAAAATGAGCTTTATAAAAAGGATTTATAATGCCAAACGTTATAAAATGTAAGGTATAATGGTCAATAAAATGGTGAATGATACTCTCCCTATTGTCTAGAGGACTTTGAAAGCTAGTCTTTCAAAATAAAGTATTAATATTATTTTTCACTCGTTTACATTTAAGAAGCATATTCAATTTTACATTACATACATAATAAGTAAATGTATTTAGTAAAAACAAATGTCAAAACCCTTCAGGAAAAATGTTAAAATCCAGTTAATTTTCAAAACTGTATAAATTATTGAGAACATAGTTAAAGATAAAAATAACTCAAGGGGACTTTGAAATTTTCTGTTGAATAATCATACAATGTCATCATTAATTTACACTTAAACAGAACTATAAAAAATAATTTAGAACAACTCTCCATATTTCCATTTAACTTTATTCTCTCAATGTTGATGAAACTAAATGCCAGGAATTCCTTAATCCAGGGAATTTAGTTTATAGGCTCATATGAAAGCTTTGCATCTGTCAGTGGATGAGTCTCCTAATATTATAGGCTCTTGTAGGTGGGATCATGAAAAATGTCTTCAGTGCTTCAGTTGGAACAAGTTCATATTTAAGTGATGAGCAACATGAACCACCCAGTATTAAAGTAAGTGTTTCCACTGCAAGATTGGATTCCCGCAGCAGGCCCTATTGCAGTCTCTTGTTTCATCTATGCTAAGAGAAGATTGTGATCAGCCACTATAAAATTTTCATCCACCCAGAGCTGGATTATTTACACTGGTCTATTTCCCCCGCTCTTGCATGCATTATTTCTCTGGGTCCATCCCAGTTGCCTGTACAGTTTGGGAACAATAGAACTGGAGTCACCTTCCAAAGGCTTTTATTTCATGTGGCATTCTCTCCCTGAATGTTATCATCTCCTTGGTGACATTTGTTTGTCTATTTGTCTTTTGAGGAAGAACAGGACATATCTCAAAATCTAAGTGGTCTGAAGAATTTGCAGAATGAAAAATTAATATGTTATATACTAGCATGCATTCCAAATTTTGATGAAGATTAAAGTTCCTCACAAAACCAGCAGTTAATACAGTGTCTTTTTTTTTTTTTATCAGATTGAAGGACCAAATGATATTAAAACTCAGGGTAGTTAATTTCCTGTGTAAACCTATACAAATTGGTTCAGAGCTGCACTAAGGGGAAAGATTCTTATAAAATGACTTGTTTAAAACTCTATTTAGACAATTCAGAGGCAGTTATACCTTATAGAGCATTCTTAATTTTTCCCACAACTGTAAATTTTATGCTAATTAAACAATAAATAAAAAGATCAAATCAAATTGGGAGGACACTTTTAGACTGTCATTCTTTTTAGCTTATTAAAACATGTTATTTTAACTGTACATTAGTGTCACTTCCCTCCACGTATAATTTATTGCACCAATGAATAACAAAACACAGCCATTTCTTTCAGGTAAGTAAAATGCTCTTTAGCTGACAGTTTGCACAATTTCAGTGGCTCATTACCCTTTTCAAGAACTTAGATGGCATAGCACATCCCTTCTTTCATGTGTGAGAAGTACCGTTCTTATTCGATGAGTTACCTGACATCTGCTTCCTTAAGAGATTTTTAGTGGAATTTAATTGCTTGATGCGAATACCTGTATACATACATTCAGCCAACATTCCCATCTCTTTGCATTTCCTTAGTCGACACTCTTGGCACTTTCTTCGCATGTACATATCCATCACACAGTTGCCCCCATTTTTACACTTGTACACGGCGTTTTTGGTAATGCTTCTCCTGAAGAAACCTGTGGAAGAAACAGCAAAAAGTAACAAGGCTGCTAACATCATCTACTCAGAAAAACTCATTAGGATCGAGATGCCCAAGCATTTTCTCATAAACCCCTGGAGAGCACCCAGGCAATCCTTGAGAGTACTGTTGGCAAAGGTACTTTCAACTGCAATATGTCATCCAGAAAGCTACTGTTTCTTTTAACTCTCAAAAATAATAAGACGCGTATGAATTGTACCCTCTCTTAGGAGAATCTTAGTTGTTTTAAAATAGATTACTTTTATTATATCTTCATTGAGGGACAATTATGTGCTGTTGTGCTTTAGGTACTGGTCATGCAAAGGCAAATAAGTCATCCCTACCTTCTTAGTGTCTACGGGTTGATTGAGGGCAAAGCCAGGCAAACAACCAAACGAGTGAAATGCAGCTTTCCTGGCTGTGGCTAGGGCAAAGGAGGCCGGGAGAATGGTCAGTTCTGAAGGAAGAGGTCAAACTCGGAAGTGAGTGTTTAGCTAAATCTTGGAAACGAGTTGCTGTTTACTAGGCAGACAGGGAGAGGTCACATTCAAGGTTTCATTTCGGTACTTAATACGTCCAGCTCGGTGTAATAATAAAAATGCCAACCTTGATTTAAAAGCAAACATCTCCCCTGAGAAGGTGTAGCCTCAGCTGCAGCCACCTTCCTAGAGTCCGGGAGCGGACATGACTGGCTGCCTTCTGCTTTTCCTTTTCTCCACTTTCCACTTCTACTTTTTCTCTTCCATCTGGCTAACTATACTTCCTGAGACTTTCAGAGTCAAGGCAGAGTGGCGAATAAGGAGAGGATGGTGGGAGGTGAGGGAAGACTTGACAGGAAAGTGCTTACTTGCCTGTATTGTTAGAAGCTGACTTATGCCCAGCAAGCTTCTAAAGCTGACTTTCTTTTCTGGGTTGGGTTCCTAGAGAACTCCTCCTATTATTGGGATACTTTCTTCTGCGATTTCTTGATGAGAGGAAATAAATCTCTATTATAGCCCATGGCTCATATCTCCTTCAGGATCTAGGAATTTGGCAATTCATCTCTATCTTCTTGACGCCAAAGTTCCTCCATGTGACCCTCTTACTGTGGACTTAAGATAACCCCATGCCGGCTTTCTCTGGTCCCACAAACTCTGTGGGGCAGAGAAATCTCTCCCACTTATCCATAAGCAGTCGGCCACCCTTCCTTGTGCCCTTCCAACTTCTCAGGTAAAATTCAGGTGGCAGAGTCCAGTCTCCCTCGGCTGCAGGGGATACGTGTCAATCCCTTCAAGTAATCCTGTTGAAGGCCTTTTCAATGGGCCTCAGGCAGCAGGACTTCCTTAACATATATATTTTACCTGGGGATGGAGAGACACCTTTTCCTAATTCTCCCAGAAGTACCATACTAAAAGTTCCAGTGGTGGCCCCCAGTGGTAGAAACCCGCATCCCACACTCACCCCTTTGCAGTGGGGATGTGGGATTCATAGCACACTAGTCACATACACCAAAATCCTTGCAGCAAGACTGCTTTATAATTTCCAACTCCTTCCCACTTCATCCCCTCAAAGTAGATGAGGTATTCAATTAGATCTTGACTACCCACTGCAAGATGGGCTCACTTTGGAATGTAGTTTCTAGTATCTTCACGCCTCAGCCAAAACTGAGACAGCAGGAATCCTTCCTATTTTAACAGCCTGTTGGAATATTATTTAATATGTATTAAGCACTCATTAGCTGATGTTCTAACCACTTCATCTGCATTTAGTTATTTAATCTTCATATCAACTTCACAATAAAGATAATATTATATGTCCTCATATTACAGATGAAGAAAAAGAGGCACAGAGAGGTTAATTACACTGGCCATGATCACAGTTAATGAGTGGACTAGGAAGATTCAAACCCAGGTAGTCACCAAAGCCCATACTCTTAAGCAATACGTTTACTCTAATTGTCCCTCTTGGGTTACAAGAGAATAGAATAACTTAATATTAAGTACCTACTATCTGAAAGCTGCATTCTCTGACCTGGAAGAAACCAAGACAAGTAAGACATTACTTGTCCTCAGAGTTTCCAACTTAGTGAGAAGACAAAGCAGTAAACTCTCAGCATAATACAAGATAGAGCAATAGGATAGCGAATTAAATAATAACTTATTGGAATATAGATGAAACACGATCATTTCAGGGCCATACTAGATGCCTGCGAAGGTTGTATAGAATTTAAGGGATGGGGGGAGACAGCAATTCCATTGCAGACATAAATATGCATATTTGTTATGACGATCTTTCCAGCAGAAGTCAGTAAAAGGTTATTCTAGTAAACTAATTATAATATGGCAATTTTGCAACAGTTAGAAGTCGAGTGTCTTGAGGAAAAGGCGGTATATGGCATGGGGATCACCTTTATTAATTCTGAGTTGGGGGGATCAGGGAAGAATTCATGAGGGAAGTAGAATTGGAGCTGGATCTTGGAGAATAAGTAGGATTTTGAAACATGGACTGTGGAGAAGGAAGGATGTTCTGGGAAATGAGCAAAGGAAGGGTGTTACAGTGATTTCAAGGTAGGGTGGATAATCTATCTTGATAGGAGGTTTGAGTATGGGGCTGAATTAGTGGGAGATGGGTGAAGGCACGCAGTGGGACAGAATATGGTTAAATGCCCTCGAATGCCAAGTAAAGGAGTTGAGTTTTTTATAAAATGAGTAAAACCATGAACAGGTTTTGTGTTTTGGCAGGAGGGGAGGGTATGACCTAACCTGCATGTTGGTAAGAATCCTTGGTACAAGGTAAAGAAAAGTGGAATGGGGAGACGGGAGACTGGAATCAGGAGACGAGTCGAGAAGTGATCAATGCCTGAACTTGTCGCGGGGCAGTGATAACAGGGAGGAGGAAACCAAAAAACATTCAGGAATCAATAACTAAATACGAAAGTAGAGGCTGAAGGAAAAGCTAGGGATGTCAAGGTTAAAAACGTGACGAATTTGTGAATTTGTCAGTTGGCATAACTTGCACTCGGAAAGATCATACCGTTTTCCTTCATTTACATTCAAGCACAGAAAGTCTAAAAAACAGACTGTGTGCTTTAGGATTGAAGTTGATATTAAGAGTACAAATACCAAAATATGTATTTTAAAAGAGACTATAGACAAAAAAAATTTTTTTTTTAAATTTCCTGGTACCAAATCATTGAGTCAATCTATCTACTAATCTTCAGCCCCTCCTAGGAGCAATTCCATTTAAAAACCATCAAATATGAATAGCTCAGTAGTTAACAGAATGTCAACTATAACTGTAAAAAAAAAAATAGTTAACAGAAATAAAACTCCTTATTCCAAGATGAGTCAAAGGAACAGTGCATAGAAATTTCTGTAGGGTTTTTTTTCACTCTGGTATTAACTGAGAAAGAAATCATTATCATCTCAATAGCTGAATTAATTAGCTTTCACTCTGAGGTGGCAATACAATATAATCATTATATCACTTAAATATGGGTACATATACTGTATTTATACTTATGCAAATCTATCTATACACATACTTGTGCCTCTATCTGGTGAATATTGAACAATACCCATATCAGAAAAGTCATTTGAAAATGAATGGAAAGAAAATTCACTGCGGAAGAGAGGCTCCCTGGTAACAAAAAATGAGAAGACGGGCTGGCACTGCCATCTGAGGGACGTGTAGTACTAAGAGGACTCCTGAGGCGGCAGAAGCACAGCTATAGGACAATAAAATGGATTCCTCAAATATGCAGAATATTGCACACCCTGCTTTTCTGCTTCTTTCTATACATGAACCCCTATACCGTATCCTACTCTCAACTCATACACATACATGTACGTATGCACACACATGTACACACATAAACATACATGCACAGCATACACCAGACTCCAGTAACTGAAAGTAGGCTACCCATTACTTTGAAATCAATAAAATGTTGGTTGCTTAAAATTTCAAGGGTCCCCGTGCTTTTAAACAGCAACACACACACGCAGAGCTGAGCAACTAGTGATCTTCACATCCAATGTGACCCAAATGTAGTTAGCATTTAGGTCTGTCTCAAATGTCAGAAATGAGAGGGAGATCGGCACTAATAATCCCATGGACATTAAAAGGAAAACAAAGGATTATTATAAGCAACTCTATGCCTTCTCTGTCTTCTGTGTTTGTAGAGAGGGGAGATGGTTCTGTAAAAATAAACAGACTATTCAAATGACGTAAAAACAAAATGTGAAATACAAAAAGCACAAACACAATTGGTTATCAGCGGTTGCCTCTGGAGAGAAAGACTTGGGGTGCAGAGGGTGGGAATGGGGGCCTTTTCCAATTATATGCCCTTTTAACAAGTTGACTTTTGCGTCAGGTGTACTCATTGCTTTGGCAAAACGTGTCTTAAGTGATAAAGTCATCTAAATGAGCTGACAGCAAAAGTCCACTGACGACTTCACCCCTACTGTATCATTTGAGACGATGAAGGGAGAGGTAACAGTGCTGTCCATGAGCTTGGCTTTGCACATTGTTAGGAGCCATTGAAACTCCTAGGTAGGTATACTCCCAGGAAATGGAGGCTTAATTAATTAATCACTAGAAAAAGAGATAGTTTTGAAGATAGTATATGATCCAAATTATTAGGCTGGATGAACAGAAGAATAATGATGATAAATTAATAAAAATTAATCAACAAAATAACAATAGCTAATGCTTGTGGGCACTCAAGTGTGTCTGGTACACAGTTAGATATTTTTAAAACAATGTTTCATTTTTCGCTCGCAAAAACCAAATGGTAATAGTAATAATAGCAGACATTTATTGAGAGTTTACTATTGGCAAGTACCATGTTAATTGCTTTACACACATTACCTTATTTAATCCTCTTGACAACCCTTAGATATCCATCTCAAAGGGTTGTCCTGAAGATTAAGTGTTAGTACATCTCAAGCCTTCAGATAAAGTCTTCAGATAATAATCACTTGATATATGTTCTCTTTCTCTCTCTCATCTATCTATCTATCTATCTATCTATCTATCTATCTATCTATCTATCTATCATCTATCTATATCTAATCTATGTATCTATCATCTATCTAACTTATTTATCTTTATCATTATCATCTTCTTCTTCTTCATCACCATCATCATCTCACCTTCCTCATCACCTTTATTGTTATCTTCATTTTGCAGGTGAGGAGTCTGAAGCCCAGACATGTTAAATAACCTGGAACAGCTGGGAAGAAAATCAGTGGGCTTGGAATCTACGATGACTGCCTTCAGAATCCTACTGTTCCCATGATTTTTTTCTTTCCTTTTTTTTTAAATTTTAATTAGTTTCAAGTATATAGTACATTGGTTAGACATCTATATAGCTCGTAAAACGGTCCCTCCCCAATTGCTCCCTCCCTCCCCTGACCCTCCGCCTAGCCAACATACTCATTCTAATTGCATTTCTTATGCCGTGCTCCCATCCCCGTGTCCATCCATCGGCTACTAATTTGTACTGCTTTAACCCTTCACCCCATTCTCCCAACCCCCCAAATTTCCCTCCCCTCTGTCCACCAAATTGTCCACTACATTTGTGAGTCTGTTATTACTTTGTTCTTTTTATTGCTTAGATTCTGCATATAAGTGAAATCATATAGTGTTTATCTTTCTCAGTCTGACTTAAAAATACCTTCTAGGTCCATCAAAGCAATGTTTTTCCATCTTCCTTTTAGTCTGTGTCTTTTAATCTGAAGCGAGTCTCTTATAGGCAACTTGTAGGGGTCTTGTTTTCCTTTCATTCATCCATTCTTTTAGTTGGAGCACTTAATTCTTTTCCATTTGAGGTACTTATTGATAGGAATGTAGTTGTTACCAATCTTTATTCCTGTTTTTGATACATGTTTCTTCTTCTTAAAGAAGTCCCTCCGACATTTTCTATAATACTGGCTTGATGGTGAAAAATTCCTTCAGCTTATTTTTGTCTGGAAAGCTCTTTATCTGTCCTTCAACTCTAAATGATAGCTTTGCTGGGTAAATTATTCTTGGTTTTATATCCTGGGTCTTCATCCTGTTGAATATTTTTTGCCAAGCCTTTCTTTCCTGCATAATTTCTTTTGAGAAATCAGCTGCCAGTCTTATGGGTTTTTCCTTAAAAGTAACTATCTGTTTTTCTCTTGCTGCTTTTAATATTCTTTCTTTGTATTTAACCTTTGACATTTTAATGATGATGTGTCTTAGTGTGGGCCTCTTTGAATCCCTGATTTTTTGGAATTCTCTGAGCTTCCTGAGGTTTTATGTCCATTTCCTTCACCAGGTTAGGGGAGCTTTCCACCCTTATTTCTTCAAACAGCTGTTCAACATCTTGATTTTCTTCAGTTACACCAATCAGATGAATATTTGGACTCTTAACAGAGTCCCATATGCTCCTTAAATTATTTTTATAGTCTTGGCATCTTATTTCTTGCCATTCTGATTGAGTGTCCTTAGCTTTCCCATCTTCTAGATAGGACATTTGATCCTTTTCTTTATTCATTCTGTTTATTCCTTTGTTTATTCCATTTAACATACCTCTCGTCTCAGATAATGTGTTCTTCATTTCATGCTGGTTCCCTTTTATAATTTCCATTTCCATTTTTTATCCTTTTTATCTTTGTTGAAGTTCTCGCTGAATTTATCTACACTTTCCAAAAGTTCATTGAGCATCTTTATAACCAGTGTTTTGAACTCTGCATCTGTTAGATTACTTGACTCCATTATATCTAGATCTCTGTTCTGTTCTCTCATATGGTTTCTGCTTCTTTGTCTTCCCATTTTGGCTGTCTTTCTGTGTCTGTTTCTACATACTAAGCAAAGCTCCTAAGTCTCCCGATCTTATTAGTGTGGATTTGTGAAGTAGGTGTTCACTGGCACAGTCCTGAGAGGGATTCAGCTGTAGGCCAAACTTAGCCCAAGCCTCTGCCCCTCCGAGGCCACCTATTAAGATTCAGCAAGCAATCCACAGATGCTGTGTTTATAGTTGCCTCAAAAGGCCATGCCACAAACCAAGGCCAGCTGCCTCCAATGTGAGTCTAGGCACTGCTCAGCAAGAAGCACCTGACTCGCTGAGGATATACCTGGATGTGGCTTGGGTGGGGCTGCAAGTTGGGGAAGGTGGGGTTTCAAGGAATTCTCTGGGCGGAGTGACCTATGTTATCCAGTTTGATGACCTCGTAGCTATGGTGGCGCTGTGTCCATGCACTTGGAGGGGGAGGGCTTGATAGAGAACAATGGATACCGCCAGCACTTCCATAATGAGCAAGTCTCGCCTCAACCCTCACACCGACAATATCTCCCTGTAAGTCCCTGTGCCCCCTGCATGCAGCCACTGTGTGTGTGTGTGTGTGTGTGTGTGTGTGTGTGTGTGTGTGTGGTGCTCAGAGCGAGCAGGTCCATAACCACAAAAATCCGCTCACGGACACAAACCCTTTAAGAGGCGTCTGCCGTTGCCACAGCCTCCGTCTCACTCAGCTGCTCAGAACCGGGCAGCCCCGCATCCTCGCCCCGTCCTACCTTCTCCTGTTGCAGGGTGATTTCTTGGATTTCTCCTTAGTTGTATGGCTTGTTCATCAAGATCCCAGATGATTTTTCCTTGCTGCTGCTCCTTGTTTCAGCCACAACTTTGATTTGATCAGAGGGATGAACAGAGCCTCTTTCATCTATGCCATGTTGGTTCTTCCCCTGTTCCCATGATTTTTATAACACACTACAAAAGCTTTCCACTGCACTGAAATTGTTTAAACTGCACCCTTTGCATCATACTCTAAGATAATTTAACCTATAGAGATCATTAAGACCATTATTAAATTTTATAAAATCGTATGTCAAAATCAAATAGAATTTTAGGAAGTTTGTGAGTCACTGCACCTTAGCCGTGACCCATAAACAAAGGGCTCATTGAAAACACTATTTGATACACTAGAAAAGTTTCAATAATTCTGTAATATTTTCTAAAATTTCAGAACTAACTAAAATGCTGGTTCACTAGCTTCTACAAAAATACGTTCAAAACAACAATAGGCCACCCACTTACTCATAAAATGTTTTTTTTAGAATTCTACCATTCTCTTACTGAAAGGTGTAGATTCTCCTGGCCTGGAGAAGAATGTGACTGACACTGACCTATTCAGAAATGCGACCATTTGAAATTTCCAGTCAGATGCAGATAAGTTTTGTTTGTTGAGGTTTGAAGTTTGAATCAAAATTCATTCAGACGTTAGCGCATTTCCATATGCTCCACTGATAACCAGGGGGGAAAGGAAGCTCTTGATTTAATCTAATGAGCAAATGGCAGTCATTGTCACTTTGCATTATGCTTGTGTTCTGCAGTGATTTTAAAAAAATCAAAATTTCTCTCGATACCTAAATGTCTACAAGAAATAAAATAGAAAAACCATTTCTAACAAAAACAGATATAGAGACCAATGAAAACCAGAAGTTTAACCATAATCTTTGTTTTATTTTTAAGTTAAAAAAAATGTGTATGGTGTGTGTGTGTGTGTGTGTGTAGTATCACAGTCTTACAAACCTCCAGTGAAATCCTAAAGCAAGAGAGCTGCCAGGATCTTTATATATAAAAATCTAATTTAATCCTCAATATGACCCTGTGAAAGGGATATTATCCTTATTTTGTAGATTGGAAGATCAGAGAAGTTAAATATTTTGCAATCTAAAAATTGGCTAGCTAGATATCCACTGGACTTCCCTCTATTCTGGTGTGCATCCTCTACTATAAAGACCGGAAAGTTGAACCCAATCTTTCCCAGACTCTCTTGCAGCTAACATTGTAGATGTAATTTTAAGCTCTGCCAAACAGATACCCTTGTAAAACATTTGGAATGTAGACGTGAAGCAAGAGCTGTCCTTCTGCTGCTTCTGTTCTTGCTGCTGGCAAGAGGATCGTGGTGTTTTGCTGTGGTAGCATCTTGGTTTCCAGTCACTAGCTTTGAGGGCATCAAGAGGCAAGACATGGGACATTCATTATTTGTATGTACAAAGTTAGCAGGCAAGCCACAGCTCTGGAGACAGTAATTGTGGTGAAGGCAGCTTTCTGATTCCTAGATGGTGGCTAAGATGGCAATTCCTGGAGCCAACAGTTCTTGTAGCTTTCTGATTCCCCATCTTCCTGAATAGCAATTGTCCTGGTAGCCCAGTTCTGCAGGATGGCTCTGAGCATCCTCCTCGAGGCTCAGCATAGAACTTGCTCCTTTACCCTTCCAGTTTCTCCTGTACTAATTCCTTTCTGCCTGAAATTTTGGTTTATTTCACTGAACACTAACTGATATAAAAAGTATCTTGCTTACTTGGCCAAGAAATACTGAGCCTAAATTCAATGCATGCCTGCCAAACCCCAAAGTCCACATTCCGTTTGATGGAAAGTCACGGAGTGAGATTTGTTTTGCATCTCATAAGCGCAGATATCCAAGGGGTGCGCAATAGGGGGACCAAGCTGGCCAAGCTACTGGGCCTACTTTGCATGAGGCCCCGGTTCTTTCACTTGTATGTTGCCCTATTCTGTACGCCTCCTCCCTATTCACCAAGCTAAGACAACTTTCATTTGTTTTCTTAAGAGAACATATACAAAGCACAAAGGAGTCAATTATTGGCTTTTCAGTCACTGAATCCTAACTTCCAAGATCCCAGACACCTAATTGCCCCAAGTTGGGAGAGGCAGGCAATCAAAGAGGAAATGAAAAGAGCTAAGACATATTAAGTACCGGGGAAGGCCCTGAGCTCTGTCTCTCCCACCCTTCCCTCATCCCCAGACTGAGTTTTCGGATGGGTGATTTGAAAGATTATAGAAATTCCACATCATTCAGTAACCCTAGAGCAGAGGGATTCTTGCGCCCTTTCCTGTGGAGAGCTTGGAGAGGCCCTCGAGGTTCCCAGCACCCCGAGTGGCATAGGAGCAGATGAAATGGCTGCACGGTTTCTCTGAACAGCCAAGCATTCCAGCACACCACTGGGGAAGCATCAGGAACCCACCCACCTGAGCTTCCAGGAAGCAGGTGGGCCAGACAGGAAGGAGGAGTGTGCCAAGAACCCCAGGATGGAGCCTCAGAGCCCTTTCCCACTGGTGACCGAAAACCAGCTAGAACGACCCCCAACAGATGTCAGACTGTGTTAATAGCACTGAGAACAAGAGCCCCACTCCCAGGGCCCAGTCCCTCCACAAGGCACATAATCCTGAAACCTGGACGAAACTCCAGAAAAAAGGTTGTTTGTTATGGGGTTTTGGGGGGAGGGGAGCAGAATAATTCTGAATTGATTGAAATAAAGTTTCCACCAGGGCTTGAAGTTGAATTAAATCCCATTATACAGAATAAGTTTATATTTCTCATGCATGGGCCCAGTGCACATTACACAGCTTCCAGTTAATTTTGACTCTCAAGTATCTAAAACAGGGGTCAGAAAACTACAGCTGGGCCATTGGGCCAAATTCAGCTACTTGTCTGATTTTTTAAAAAATTTTCCTTCCTATTTTTGAAGCTAAGTAAAGCCACAGCCATGCCCCTTCTTTGCATGGCTGTGTATGCCAAGTCGCATAGTTGCAAGAGACCACTACTGTGCAAAGCCTAAAATATTTACTATCTATCTCTTTAAAGGAAAAAAAATTGCCAGCTCCTGGTATAGAGCATGGGCTCTGCCTGGCTCCATCTCATCCCCTCCCTTGTACTCTGGGCCTTTTCTGCCATGATGCAGGCAAAGTCTTAAATCAAAATCAATGAAAAAGTTCTGCCTATCTCTGCTCTTAAAAACACGTCTACTTCTGAAGCCAGCTTTTCTTTCCTGAACTCCCCCAACATCGGTTCTCTTTTGACCATTTTTCTGTCCCCTTGTCTCCTGTGACCTTGGACTTCCCTGGTAGCCTCTTACCTCTGACTTCTATTCTATATCCTTTATGGGCCTCTCTTTCCCTGTCCACCTTTAAAGTTGGTGTTTTTTAGAGTCATCTGTGTACACTGGTCTCATTTCACCCTGCCATGCCCCCCGAATTCTTCCCAGGAAGACCAGGTTTCACTATAGCCTTCACTGCTAAGGAGATAAGCCTGTCCAGGTTACTGACTTTAGGGGTTTATTCCCTTGGCTTGCACAAACCAATACTTCAACATCTAAATGAGTAATTGATTGTCTTCCTTTGGCTACCAAATTAGTCAATATTAGCCTTGAGTAAATAGCTTAAAGAGTAGAATGATCACTTAGCGGGTAAGCTAGTGGTTAATAATAGAGGCTCTGGAGTTAGATTTATAAGCTGTAGATTTGAAGCTCTACCTCTTATTAGCTGTGAAGCCTTGAGTAAGTTGATTAACCTCTTATGCTTCATTTTATTCATCTACAAAATGGGATAAGGTATGAGAATTAATAAGTTTACTACTGAAGTGTAATAAATACATCATATAAGCTATTAGCACTGGCCTTCAATCTCAGTTTCTGTTTAAAACAATATTCTTATTCCTCAGCTTTAAAATAAGCACAGTAATACCCACTGCCACAGTTGCTGTAGGACCTGAGAAAATGTAACTCTGAATGTCATTGGCGCTGAAATTTGTAGGTTCAAAAGTATTAATAATGGGACTTTTCTTTTAAATCAGATTTTCAGAATAAACTATGCATGTTCCTTTTTATTTCTCTCCAAGCAGGAAACATGACTTAGATTAGACTTTGTGTGTTTCTAGTCTAAGCTTCTAGTCTACATTTTTATCTACTGAACTTTCTTTTTAATGATCTAATGGAAAACAGCATGCCAACCCTCGAGAATTTCACAATCACAATGCACAACCAAGCTGCTTAGCCAGATGAGTTGTCTCTAGTGCCTTCTAGAAATGATTTACACCAGTAGTTCTCAAACTTTTGCAAGGAGGGCTTGCTAAATCACAAGTTCTTGGGACCCAAACTCATACATTCTGATTCAGTAGGTCTGGAGTAGGGTCCTTAAATTTGCATTTCCTACAACTCCCCAAGGGATACTAAACTGATACCTCTGGACTAGGGACCACACCTGAAGTAGCACTGGTCCACACAGACAACTTAGAGAAGTTTTTGGGAATAAGTCAATATAAAATAGAATAATTCTTGTCAAACAACTGATAATGAGTTGGGCATCAACATTTATCAAGACAAGCGGAAAATAGTCACACTGCCATAAAACCCTATGTTAATAGATTCTAAGACCATAACAATAATAATAGGCAACTACTGAGTTTTGACTATGTACCAGATTCTTTCTAAGTCCTTTGCACATATTAAATTTATTTTCATATTTTTTTATTTTATGGATGTATTTAAAAATTAATAATGTCATTTTCTGGATCATCTCTTTGACCGTTGTATACTGCCATTCAAACTAAATGCCCTCATTTTTGTTTATGCCCATAATCTCATTAACAGAAGCGGTACGATTTATTTGTCAAAGCTGTGAAAAAGTGGCAGAGATAAACTTAATATGCATAAGATTTACTCAGTTCAGGGATGGCCAAATGGAGCTCTAGGTGAAACGAGGTTTAGATGAACAAATTGCTTGATCAGAAAAAAGCAGTGGGGAACTGAGGCCTCACATGACATGCGGTGTAGGCATACCAAACCCAAAAGAAACTGTGCCTTAGTCACATTTTGAGCAACAAAACCACATAATCTAAATAGTCTATTATTTTCTTGATTTTATATATTTGTTCGTATTTAATTTTATAAACTCATTTTGCTTTTGTTGATGTATTATTACATTGTACACTTGAAACATATAATTTTATTAACCAATGTCACCCCAATAAATTTTATTTAAAAAAAATAGCATAAGAATTTAATAAAAGCCATTCGAGTCAACATTAGAAACATGGCCCACTTTGAGAAAGCTCCGTATATAACTTAAGTTTGAGAAATTCTGTGTTATAATAGTATTTTAACTGAATAGTCTATACCAGTGGTTCCCAATGGGGCAATTTTGCTCCATAGGGGACATTTAGCAATGTCTCCTGTAATTTTTGGTTGTCACAACTAGGGGGTTGATAATGGTATTTAGTAAGTAGAAGCCAGGGATGCTGCTAAACAACTCACAATGTATATAAGACATTCCCCTATAACAAAGAGTTATCTGTCCCAAAATGTCAATAGCATTGTGCTTCAGAAACCTGGGTCTAACTTTCTCTTTCATCAATTCACAGCAACAGGAGGGGCAAGATGAACTATAGATATTTTTTACTTATGAAATTTACAAACTAGGTCAAAATACAAGACAAACAGACATGTAATAATTAAAACATTATAAACTGTGGATTCAGAGTAACAGCCCGTTTTTCACTAGAGCTACTACAAAGCTCTTTTTCTTTCATGTAGGTCAGCAGTTTATTTTTCAAAACTCCATATAGAATTTTATTTTTATTTTAATCCAACTTTCAAGCTGGTCATTTTTAAACTTTTATTTTTCTAACCAATTAGCAATCCCTCCCTGCTTTATCTCAACTCTTTTCTTAATTGTCACATAAGCGGATTTCTACCTCCATCACTCTGCCTCAAGAAAAAATTGTCACCAAATATGGAGGTTGAAGTATAATATTTACTTTTATTATTTGGAGGTATGAAAGAATTAAATATTGTAAAAGATTGTGAATGTATTTTTACAACGTAGAGTTACATATACCAACTACCAGTGATGAACATGGATTTTCATTATGTCATTCAAAAAACATTCATTCCATAATTACTATGTACCAGGCACTGTGTGGGATGCTATGGGGAGTGATAGAGCTAAAAAAGACATAATCTATCCCCTCAAAGAATTTATAAGTTATTTTTGTACCTGTAAAAACTTGACTCTCCACAAAAAGTATAAGGATATTTTGTAGACCGTAAATGAGCTCTTTTAAGTTTTCTTTCTAGATGTGTTTTAATTTTTAAATTCTGAGCATACTTAATTTTTAAAAAATCTAATGAAATCACACCAAGTTTTTAAGAGGTGACTAGTGTAGTTTTACATAATCTGATCATTTGCACTTTCAAAGGTTTGAAACATCCTCGAGCCATTCTTATGTGACTGTTTATTTTTATGGCAATCTTTGGCATCTGGAAACCCGAATTTGGCATACCATTCAACAGATTCTGCTCAAGGGCAGTTCTTATTCAGCCATAGAAGTTAGCAGAGTGCCTAACACACAGTAGCATTCCATAAATACTTGTCAAATGAAGAAATACAAAGATAAATAGGTTAACCTTCTAGTCCACTCCGTCCTTTTTTCTGAAATTTTATGAACTTATTATCTGTGCCTTTACTGGGAAAGTAATCATATAGGACTTTATATGGAGTCATTGTCGTATTTCATGTGTTGTATTTTATCCATTCTAAATGGATTGTAATTTCATTGATTCTCACACAGCATCTCTCATATATCTATGTTCTCATTAAATGAAATATTTGTTGAATATAAGCTATTATTACTTCTTTCTTTCCCTTTGATTTTTTTCCTCTGTTTCTCAATTAACTAAAGTAAGTGAAAATGTATTTTTAAATATCCTTTTAATAAAGTCTTATTCTCCTTGATCTTAATTTAAAAGAGATATAAGTTCAAGTTTTTCTTTCTTTAAAAACTAAAAAATTAAAAAAAAACCCACAATCATAAATTTATTTTAACTGTGTATAAGGTTCTAAATAGAAAAAAGGTTACTTATACCTAAACTAAATATTCTAACTAGCATTTCCTAGAGGTCTATGACATCCCAACAAAGGTGAAGAGACAGGAAGAAGTACAGGCAGAGAAGGAGAAAATGGGAAGTTATCTGTAAAAAGGGAAGACTCCATTCTGAGGGATTTCAACAATCAAGGTAGTAAAATCTTAAAAAAGAGAAAAACGCCAACCAAAAGATGCTTATCTTAAAAAGAAAAGAAAGAAAAGAAAAGGAAAAGAAAAGATGCTTACCTTTGCAACCCTCGCAGGTTAGTGCGTTATAATGGTATCCAGATGCTCTGTCTCCGCAAACGACACAGAGCTCATCCCCTTTTATTCTCCCTGCGGATGCTCCCACTCGGGCCTTCTTTGTTACAGGAATCTCTGCTACCTCAGTCACTCCCTGGTAGAGAGTCTCAGCAGGCATTCGCCTGAGTTCATATATTCCTGGAGAGTACCATTCTTCCGGCTGTTGGGGATAGAAACCCAGGTTGGGATAATAGGATGATGAGGAAATCTGAGGTTGAACTTGAGGAAACTGAACATTGTTGTATTGTGAGTATGATTCCACTTCTAGGTTCTGTCCCAGAGGACCTGCTGCTTGTTCTGTGAGTACACCTGAACAAAAGTGACAACAAAACCGGAATTAACATCATCATAAATTAGAGAGTCAGTTTTAGCATATGGTCAGAAATGTGGGCCCTAAGACTGAAATATTTAACTATATAAGAATTAACAATTTTTTTACATAAAAAAGCCTACTTAAAAGATTTAATGACTAAATTAAAAGCTCATAAAAATATCTACAACAGAAAGAACAGGCCAAATACTCATATCATTAATGTGTGAAGAGCTCTTGCAAACCAGTAATAACAACATGGAAAAAAAGGAAAACAAACAGGAATGTTTAAAAAAAAAAAAGAGGAAATGAAAAAGTATGTTGAAAAAGATTCAACATGGAAAATATTCAACATTCCATGGAGAAAGGGATAAAGGACATGACTGGACAGTTTTTAAAAACATAAGTGTGTTATAAACATACAAAAATGTGCTCATCCTTGCCATTTATTAAAGTTAAAC
This sequence comes from Pteropus medius, assembly GCF_902729225.1. NCBI lineage: Eukaryota > Metazoa > Chordata > Mammalia > Chiroptera > Pteropodidae > Pteropus > Pteropus medius. Next base: position 9,602,436 of record NW_024347791.1, read on the forward strand.
TGAAACTGCAATAGAAAATATTAGCGTTTTCATCCTTAAATGTATAAGGTTAAAAAAAGTTTGACAATACACACCCTTGGGAAAGCAAAATTCTTGGAGGGCAATTTGTCAATATTTTTCAGCATTTAAAACTCAAATATTCTTTTAACTCAACAATCCACTGCTAGAAAATTTATTTTAAAGGTATATTGCATCTGTATGAAAATATGTTTATTTTAAAGGTATATTGCATCTGTATGAAAATATGTTTGTGTAAAGATATTCATTTGCAGCAACATTTGTAAGAACCATAAATTGAAAACAATGTAAATATCCATCAATAAGAGTCTGGTTAAATAAATTATATTATGTCCACACACTGAAATGCTATACAGATGTGAAACAATAATTTAGATCTATATGTGCTGATATGGAAAGGTTTCTACAATGTGGTGTTATTTTAAAAAACTAAGTTAGAATAACGTATATATTTATGTGATTAGAAAAACTGCATATGTGTGCGTGCACATGTGTGCACACACATCCACACAGCATTTTTTGCACAATACAAAAGGAACTGAATGATGGTGATTGTAGAATGTGAAATAGCTGCATTGTTTTCTGGGGTTGGAGACTGCACGACCTTTTTATTGTTTGCAGTTTTTGCCATGTGTATATATTATTTTAATCATTATAATAGAGAAGTTTTTAAAAAATGTATTGCCTGAAATTAGTCTACCTGGGTTCAAATCTCAGCTCTATTGTTTATTATATATGCATATTGGCTATTAACAGTTTTAAGGCACAGTTTTCTCTTCACAAAACAGGGCATAATACCTACTTCATTAGGTTGTTGTAAGGAATTAATGAGATAATGGATGCAAAATGCAAACACTTTGCTAAATGTGTACACACATAAAATGCTAGATAAATTATAGCTGCCATCAAAATAGTAATAATAATAATTATTCCTACTATTATTATGAAATGAGCCCTTCATAGATAAAACCTCTAGGTAATAGAAAACTATCAGGTTGTGAAAATGATTCTATTTCCTAGAAACATAAATTATGGCTCTTTAGAAAATAGCAGTTTTTAAATTATACAAAACACCCAAAAAAGTTCATAGACATAAATAAGATATATGGAAGTATACAAATATGTCTGATTCTTCAAAGCAGAGTCAGGCAATCCTCTACTAAAATCCCAACCCCACCTCTTACAAACAATGAAACTTTGAGCAAATTAAAATACTGATAACCCCAGTTTTTACAGCAGCAAGCTTGGGATGAGGATCAAAAGAAATAATACAGATCCACAGATCCTCATCTGATCCTCATCTCATCCTCACCTTGGGATCACTTGTGTTTTGAAATGTAGAGTTGTTTGGATTTTAGAATAGAAAACCATACTATTTCTCCCAGTATCATCTGGGACAGAATCCAGAACCCAACAGCAATATTTTCTACAATGTAATGTATAAATATTCACACTAAGAGGAATAACTAAAGGCCATAAATATCCTCACGTTCATTCGGGTCAGGTTTTGCCACCAAGAAACTTGTGCCAAACTTTTAAAAAGATGCTTTGTTTTCAGAGTTTTGAAATTTGTCAATTTGTGGTTGTGGATCTATAAATCTAAACACATAAAATGCTCTTTTTAGTGCTCAAAAGATGACTGATACTATATTACTATTATTGATAGAAAACTATAATAAAGAACTCTTTACTGGAGTTCTTCTTAGTGCCAGACATTTGTATATCCTCACTTCTGTCCCACAAAATCCTAGGAGTTAAGTAACATTATTATCCCCACTTACAAATGAGTAGCCCGAGGCACATAGAAGTTAGGCAGCTTTAATCCTAACAACCTAAGTAGCTAAAATTTGAACTTTGGGGAGTCTGACTTCAAAGCCCACGTGCTGAAATGTTCCTCTCTGGGATCATTTCAGATGTGTGATGCTTTGAAGCATCATATAGCAAAGGCTTTAAAATAGTAAAGCCTTTCTCTTCCTCTCTCTGTAGTTGAGATCCTTAGTCCCTTCAATGCCTCCACTTGCAGATATAACTAGATCTGCAAGGCTCTGCATGACCCTACCCTTCCTCCCTTTCTTCCTCCCTCCTTCCCTCCCTCTCTCCCTTTCTTCCTTCCTTTCTTTCTTTTCCAGCTTGTCTGTTCTGACTTGTCTGTTCCTTGAATGTGCCTTGCTGCTGCCAGACATAGGACTTTCCTCCATACGCTATTTCTTGAGCCCAGAATTTTCCTCAACATGGCCGACTTCTCCGACAGCTCTTCTCACTAAGATCCACTTAACTCTAAATTTCTCTTGAAGTATAGTTTATCTTGGGAAATTTTCCCTGACTCTAAGCCCCTGGGCATCCTGGTTCTGAATCTAGTTAATCAGTACTTACCTACCCATTCTGGGTCAACCTTTGCTCATTTGTAAAGAGAAGACTTCATGCTAGTTGATCTCATAGTTCTTTATATTGAAAATGTCCATAAGTATATGACTAATAGTCTATGAACATTAGAATTTAGGGCTTTGTGATAATGGCAAAGTGGAGTATATGCATATTTAATGTTTGTTGAAGAGAATGCTTTCCACAATGACCCAGGAAATGATAGACAGAATACAAAGTATATAATATCTGTGCAAATATCAATTTCCTCTCTTTCATGCTTGCCTTATCCATATAAAACCAGGACTGAATCAGAATATCTGGCAGAAGTTTTGTCTAGTGACCACAAAATGTGAGAATATAAAAATGTGGAATTATTACAGGAAAAAAAAGGGTATAAGCAAAATCCTGATCTATTTCATAACTATGACTAAAATCTCTGGAGTGAATAGGACTGAAAATAACTAAAAAGTATTAAAAACATTAGTGTCACTTGCCCTTATACCTAGATTTTATCTTCCAACCCATCTTGCCCCACTCAACAACTCATCTCCACCCTCAGCCCCAGTTCCTCTCCACCTACATGTCCAATAAGGCTAAACAACTTGCCTGAGGTCAGTCTATTAATGACAATCTGGATTCTGTAGAATCCAAAGAAATGTATAATATTTTTCTCTTTACATGACAATTCCAAGGTCTCTGAGCATTATTTCAACAAAACAAATCTTTTAGTAATTGACAGATATAATGGAGTCCCAAGTCAGATCATGGTATCAATATCATATCACTCTCTGGAATCATCTTTGTGAAAATGGAAAACTTTCACAAAGACATCAATTCTATTATATGAAAATAACAAAGCATGGTAAGAATATGAGGTCAGTATACAATATTAAAAAATAACACTTCTATTTCAAAAGCATATCCACATCTAGTATTTTACAGTGTCCCCACCAAATCTCTACAGAGGCAATAAGTATACAGGAAACTTACAACCCCTAAACCAGAATGGCCGACATATTCCAAAATGGCAAGACTAGAACAATTTCCACCATGAACTGACTGTGAAATCTTGAATGACTGCCTAATATTTTTCTGTTTCAATTTCTTCTGTAAAATGGGATTATTAACACCCACTCTTGCTACCTCATAAGGTAGTTCTGAGTATAAAATACGGTCATTGAAAAAAGGTTTTGAGAAGTTGAGGGCCATAAAAAGATATGTCTGTTTCCTGAAGAATCTAGCAATATCCTTATTCTAATGACAGTTAGTTGATAGTTAATTAGTAATTATTAATACCTACCAGTCTGTTTTGATGATATAAATGATAGGATATGTTTTCACTTATATATATTAAACACTTACTCTTTGCTAGACACTGTGCTAGGCTTTGAGGATAAAATAGTGAATAAAACAGATAGAAAAGCCACAGCCTTTCTCGTGTGTGTGTGTGTGTGTGTGATGTGTGTATTGTGTGTGTGTGTGTGTGTGTGTGTGTGTTTGGTGGGGGGGGGCGGCGTTAGTTTGTGGGGAAAGGGATGTCAAAGGCTGAGATAAAACCAAGTAAACAAATACAGAATTTTTTAATAGAGCATAAGATGTAGAGAGGGCAGAAGTAGGTCGATTGTAAAGTATACTTTCTGAAAAGGAAAATTTATTTCTACTTTGATATAATTTAAAGAGAAATATATTTGCATATATACATCTATGCATACATGTGTGTATTATATATGTATATATATTTGAATTTGTGAGTGCTTTTTTGGAATCAGTCTATCAAGGAGTGGAAAAATTTGGATTCTTTTATGACAGAAAATCCTCTATGAGAGTTTAGGGAAGAGTTTTTAAATGAGAATACTGGATTAGATTCCAGGGGAGTCTGAGATCCTCTGCACAGGAAAGTAAAATTCTTCTGGGTAGAGAGTCTCTAGCATTTAACAGTTTCTCGAAAGGTGTACCATCTAAGGAAACTTTCAGAGATGATGGAAGTGTTCTATCCCTACCAACATATTAGCCACTAATATGGAATATTGAGCATTTGAAACATGACTAGTGATAATAAAAAAATGAATTTTTTATTTTATTTATTTAAATAATTAAAAATTTAAATAGTTACATTTGGCTAATGAATACCATATTAAACAGTACAGTTTGTGATCAGAACCACTTTGTATCCAAACGAAGGAATCAGGTTCACATAATAACAATGGCACTTTCCCATGATCTTGCAGTTTCTAATGAGCCTGATAAAGGTCCTGGTTTTATACAGTTTTTCAACCTTGGCACAATACTGACCATGGTAAATATTTTATGAATGCTTGTTGAAATGTTTCATGAATGAAAAAATTGCCTTCTCTGCCTTCCTTTATTTCCTAATGGTTTCTTGACTAGATGATACAGCTTCATTTGTGAAATTGTTTGCTGTTCCCAGTGCCAGGCCTTTGTGATATTCATGGCTCTCCTCAACTTGTCAGCTGACCACTTCCTCTGTAAGGTCTGTTCCATCTCCCCTAGGTAGAACTCATCTCTCCTACCCTCTATACATACCTCTACTACACATTACAATCATTTTTGTTTGTTTATAGGCTTATCTTCTATGCTAAACTTGAAGCAGAATGACATACTGGTTACAAGGGACCTACTTCATGGACAAATATGGATTCAATTCACCCACAACTTGCTAGATGTATAAACTTGAGAAGGACATTGAACTTCTTTAAGCTTCTGTTCCTTCCTCTATAAAACTGGAATAATATAATATAGTGAGAGGTTATAGTAAAGACAAACTAAGACTAAATATAAACTGCATAGTGCCTGACACAGTATAAACAAATATTCAATATATTTTTGCTACTGTTGTGGTTAGTCTGTGAACTTTTTAGAGAATTCTGTTCTGTTCTGTTCTATTTTATTCTATTCTATTCTATTCTATTCTATTCTATTCTATTCTATTCTATTCTATTCTATTCTATTCTATTCTAATTTTTCACTCCTGGCATCTTATCCAAAGCCTGACACAGTGTAAATGTTTAATAAATATTAAGTTGAAATGATGGAAAATTTGCTTCCCTAGCCTTCTAAAGAATTTCCATTTCTAAATACATTGTCAGTCACTTTTAAACCCCACATTTAAACAAAGAAGTATGCTGCCAAATCTGTGATCAAAAGTATATTCAAAATTATAATTATTGTAAAAATGATTAGAGTTTTTCTTTAACTGAAAATTTAAAAGGTAACATACTGTTTTGAGAAAAATAATAAAACAGGCAATATATCATACTGTCTTAATTATAATGTATGTTTTAATTATAATATGCGCTTTAATTATAATCTATATTTTATTCCAGAGACAACGAATAGCTGAGGCCTAAAGCTGAATTCTTTACTCGCCTGATTTTCCACAGACTATTAGAAGAAATCTGCTATGAACCTAGTTCAGAAAATAAGTGTTTCTCAATCTCTCTTTATTTTTCTTACCACAACACACAGTTTGAAATACATCTTGCATCATGACCCCTGTACACGTTTATACATATGTATAAGTGATTGAAACAAAATTTCTGTAAAATAACACTTATCTTTACTTCTTGAGGTGTACGCTGATGTTTCTATTCTACTTTATTTCTATTCTATTTTCCTATTCTATTCCAGTTTTTAATACTGGTCACAAGCCACAAAACAGATTGAAAGACCCACTGGGATCTGAGACTTGCCATTTTTAAAACACTGCACTAAATAATATACTTTAGAATGTCATTTCAAGTATCCACAGGCCTTAATGTTAGAACTGCCTAGTAATTCACTTGAAAGAATAGTGCTAATTTTACATAATATCCAATGAAGAATTTTAGGGAAAACATACTTAAATTTAATCTCAATGAGATACTCAGCTATTTAGAACCCTAAAAATCATCCTACCCCTACTTCTCATCCCAGCCTTCTGGTTCTGACTGAGCCATCTTTGCTACAGATCTGTTACTATCATCTCAAACAAAAGTCCCCCACATTTCCTCAGTCTAGTTGCAAAAGCTCGACCAAGAGTACCTGCACACAGTATCCTACCTTTGGCAGGCTTCACGCTCATCATCTCCGTGATGAATCCTGGTGATGTGCAGCCGTGGCAAAGACTATTTTGAACTGGATTTTCTAACTCCTGAAACTGCATTACCATTCTTAGCTTATTCACAGCAACTGAAAATGAGACTAGGTAAGGAGTGACAGAGGCCAGAGGTTGTGTGGCTTACTGATTAACTTCATTACGGGGCAGAATATTTGTAAATGTTTATGAGAAAAGTCCTCGATGCCAAATTGCCTAGTAAGCTGGAAACTAGTTTCTTAGATAAACATTTTGGGGGAGCACTTTCCACTTTAAGAACTTTTAGAGGGTCGATTTCTGTTCAGGGGCTCTAAAAGTGGATTCATGGGTTCAGGCACCATGCTCTAGGTCTCAACATTTGTTCTTATTAAAAAGCTGTAGAATAGTATAGTTTTGTGACTTTAGGATGCGTTAAATCATAATGCTTAACAGTGTGAGGCCAATCGATCTGGGTTTATATTGCATTATGGGTGGAATTGCATCCCCTCCCAAATTAGTATGTTGACATTCTAACTCCAGTACCTCATCATGTGACATTATTCAGAGACAGGGTCTCTATAGAGATAGCCAAGTCAAAAGGAGGTCACTAGGTTGGTTCCTAATCCCATATGGCTGGTGTCCTTGGTGTCCTTATACAAACGGGAAATTTGGACACAGACAGGAGACAGTGGGAAGAGACACAGGGAAAAGATGGTCTACGAGCCAATGTTCTCCAAGGCTCTCCAAGGCCAGGAACAGGTCCTTTGCTCATAGCCTTCAGGAGGAACCAACCCCGCCAATACCTTGACTTTGGACTTCTGGCTTCCAGTATGGTGAAACAATTCCAGTCTGTGGTACTCCATTACAGCAGCCTCACCAAACTAGTACATCCATTCTCCCTTGGCACTCTCTAGCTCCGTAGACCATGAACAAATCCTGGAATCATTTTATCCCTCAATTTCCTCATCTATAAAATGGAGCTGATAATCACACAACTTCAGAGAATTATTATGGAGATTAAATAAAGCAATATTTGTAAAATGTCGGCACAGTGGGTGGCTACCCATCATCATTATATTGAAGTTATGATTATTTGACTTTGGACTCATGTAGGGTGGCTTGCTTATTGAGTAGGAATCATTTCTGCAGTATAACTCGTGGATATCAAGCTTGTGACTGTTGGTTATTTTTGTGGAAGGGAGGACTTTAAAACAGAACTCAGGAGGTCCCAAGATGAGCTCGTGCATATTGTAACCAGGTGAGCTATATAACCCCAGGCCAGTCTCTCGGCTTCTGCAGGCGGCTCTTGTCTATGTCAACAGATGGTAAAACATAGATAATTCCTGCCCTACTTCCTTCATAGACCTGTCGTGATGATAAAATGACATAATGAATATGAAAGCAGTTTTAAAAGGCGAATGCGGTCTATATAATGCGATCATTGCTAAGATGTTTCTACAGCGTTTATGAGTTTACAAAGTGGTTTCGCATGCATTATCTCATCTTGTCCTTATTTGCACCCTTTGAGGACAGTATCATTTATGATGCCCACTATCTTCTACCGTAGTTTACAGACTCAGACAAGCAACTGAGTGAACTTAAGTGATTTGTGTAAAGTCACCCAGTTATTAAAGGATAAAGCTAGGACTTTAACCAAGGTCTTCTGACTCAAAGCCCGTGGCTGAAAAACTAAAGCACACCTGCCCTAGTTGCCAAGAAAGAAGAAAAGAGTAATGATCCATGAGTGTGCTCCAGTTTGGATTGTTCAGTCAAGGGCTGCCATTTGCAAAGCTGTTCTCAATCCCGTCCTCATTCTCCTTCCCACACAACCCAGGAGCTGTCCTTGCCTTGAGAGCATCTTAGGTAGAAGAACTATGCAAAGGATAGGAACCAGGACAAACTACCTCTGAGGTTTCTGTTTCAAGAATTCTCTGCTGAGTTTTTCACTAGTCAAACAAATGGGCCTCTCTGTTGCCCTCAGAAACTTCTATACTAAAAAGGAAATGATCAGGATAATTTACCTGATCTAAGAAACTCTCTTTGCTGAGTGAAATTCGTACAAATTGTTCTTATAAGACTGATTAGATCCCTTTGCTTCTCTCTCAATGATGACCAAGTGCCTCGTGTTATTTATTTTATTTTTTCTAAAAATACATTATTTCCCCACAGGTCTGTGCTGTCTGAAACAGCACCCACTAGCCATATATGGATACTTAAATTTAAATTAAGTTAAATAAAATCAGAATCAATTCCTCAGTTACACTAGTCACATTTCAAGTGTTCAATAGCCACATGTGGATAGTGGCTACTGCATCGGACAAAGTACATCTAAATCACTTTTGTCATCGCAGAAAGTTCTATTGGACAGGACTGCTGTAGCTGGTACTTTGGAGCAATGTGAATGATATGCTAATCATGGCAAATGGGGTATCACTTTCGAAGCCATAAAAAAAGAGAACTTCCAGAGCAAATGTTAGCAGTGCTTTTCGGAGAACTCTCCTTTAGACAAGACGGCCAACAGACTTGGTGTGATACAATCTCATTGGAAAGACTTTTTTTTTAACAGGATCTCTTAGCCTGGATCCCTAATCATTCAATTCTCATTCCTTCAGAAAAATTTCCATTTTCTCATTGGTAAAAGAGAAATAGTAACGATATCTACCTGACAGGAGTGTTATGAAAATTACTATTAATGGCAAATAGTTATAGAGCACTTATGATATACCAGGCATCCTTCTGAGAATTTTATTAAATAAGGAAAGTAACTTGCACAAAGTTAAGGAATTTGCCTGAAACCGCATACCAGTAAATGGCAGAGACAGGATTGAATGCAGAAAGTCTTTGTGCTAACACATCTAAAATGTACTTAGCATGATGCTTGACATGTAGAAAGCAAGCTTTTTTAAGAAATGGTAGCTGTTATTATTATCACAATTTTATCCATCATTATAAATAAATTTTTTAACTGATTTTTATAGTCAACCTTTCTCAGGTTGGTTATTATGAGTGGCCTTGAGATCTGTTTCTTAGCCCACAAGGTTGAGAGCCAGGCCCTGGACGGCCATGGCTTTGCCCACCAGCTGGCCAACTTGTCTATCATTTTTTTGTCTCATTGCATGCCTTTTCTAAACTATGCATTCCCTATCTTAAAAAGGCAGTAATCTATAATAGCGGAAGATCCTTTTGATATTTCTTTTCTTTCTCCCATTTTTAATTCCACTAATAAGAGTATCAAATCTGAGATTCTTGGGAGAGCAAAAATCAAAGCCATGTGAATTAATACGAATCTTATAGACTGCTTAAATTTGTGGGAGAGGTATAGATGAGAAACGGTAGTGGCAAAATATTTAAATTACACTAAAGCAAAGTTCCATTTTTTCCAAGCCAGTGGTATCTTTGTATCTCCCAGAAACTTGCAGCTTTGATTCACCCATTAGCTCAGAACTACATTCACTTCAGTTAAACTCAAGTGAGGTGGAAAACTGCCTGAAATGAAATGTCAGAAATATTCTACAAAACTGCATCTCAAGACCCTTAATTGTATTTTAAAACATCTGGCTGATTCTGTAACACCAGAAAGATTCTAATTTAAGCGAAAGACATAGGGAAGAACCAGACTCCAATAAAAATAAAGCTACTCAGAGAAAACAGGCATAAAGAGCTGACAGAAGCATAAAGTAATAAAAAAATAGCTAGAATATGAGTGAATAGGATTACATGGGATATGCCTCCTGCCACTTGCTGGGTCTCATTTAGAATGGGGCTTTAGAAAGGCTGTTAGATACAATAATAAAAATAATATGAAGACGTGGATTTAATAGCTGTTGTTAGCAATGCTGTAATGCCGAAATGAGATAGAACATGTGCTTCGTTCCTTAGGGCACCCAGAAATTTATTTTCATACTGTTGGTTTTTGTTGGCTCCTTAGAAATTCTTCGCACTCAACAATGTTAAGATAAACAGAACTTCCTTTAATGAGTAGAATGATGTTTATCACTTCAGCAATTTAAATAAGAATAACTATATATCAAAGCTCTGGGCTAATTATACCATTTTATGATGCCTTCAAGTTTACAGAACACTTTTCCACACAGCCATTCAGATCTACCAAAAAGCTGTGAAGTGATTGCCATTATTATTTCCATTATATGGGGGAGAAAACTAAAGTTCGGAGAGTCTCAGTTGCCTCTGAGACTTTATTTCTTTCAATTTCATCGCTTATTTCCACTCACATTCAGTGAACTTCTCCCAGTATTACTGAGCTAAGGCAACCGGACTCATGGAATTAGGAGCATTAGGTAAGGGAGCATAAGACTACCTTTTCTTGCTTATTTCATGCTATTAGAATGCTTTTTTATTTTCCTGAAATTCTATGATTTTTTGAATTCTTAACAATCTGCTAAAGAACACATAGATTTTAATTAACATGTCACTTCCTGCCTTATTCACTATATCAAACCATGAGAAGCTGTGGACTTTGTCATGATTACCTTTTATTATGTGTTAATTGCATCAAGATCCTGCCTTCTTCGTCCATCAGAGAAAGCTTTCTTAATCCACTAAATTAATCTTTGACCAAGTTTCCTGGCTTTCGGGATTTCCCAAAGGAGACGTATCTTTGTTAGGTCACCATGTCCTTCCATTCTGAGTCTTGTGTGTAGATTGAGTTACTGATGAGCTAGATTTACATCTGAATTTGTCAGGGGTGTATGGCAGCAGGATAAATTAAAGGACCCCATGAGGTGACTCCAGCTCCATTTTTACAATTCCATTCTGTCCAAGCTTCTTTCTTTTCTGCAAAGACCAGCCTAAGAAAACAGAACTGTAGAGCAAATCTGGCCCTGCCCTCACCAAATCGTAGCCTTCCTTTGAGTATTCTAACCAATTTAAGGTCCAGGGAAATCATATTTATCCTGCATGACAGACCCCTCTGGTGTCACATCCTTTGGCATACCATTTGTTTCATCTGTAACCGAAGCAGATGATCATATATGAGCTCAGACTTACTCATGTTGACGGCCTGTCATTTTAAGAACACACCACATGTCCTTTTGCTTTCTGCCCAGAACTTCGCCAATACCACCAGAGAACACTTGGCCTGATTCCACTGGGAGTGGCAAAAGCACAGCCCAGAAGTGCAGGGAAGATAATGCCCCCAGGGGTGACCCTCAGCCAACAGGAGCCAGAGGTTGGTTAGTAACTGTCCCAGTCTCCGGTCCTGCCAGAGACAATTTTCAATGCTACTCCCAGGGGAATTCAATGCTACTCCTAGTGGCAGTGACTCTCTTAACTCATCTCACGGTGGTTTTCCCTCCTTTCCTGCCCCAGTCTTTTGTTCTGCTCCCTGGGAATACCTCTCACGCAAACTGCCTGCACGCAAGTCCTGGCTTCAGGTTCTGCTTTTCAGATAACCATTTATATGGGTGGAGATGTTTCCCCTTCATCATAAACAAAGTCTTCGGAAAATGAGAGGTTCACAACCCACTCTAGGAGAAGCTGAAAGGCTTCACTCAATAGGCCATTAGTGTCTCCAGTGCCCATTTGTGAGTGGTCATTAGTATTTGTTGAATAATCTTCACATTATCTTCTCAGTGTATTAAAGTTGGAATTTCATGATGGTTTTATAGTAAGCATGCCCAGGGACACCTTAAAAGTCATGCCATGTGCCAGGTGAGTACCCCTGAATCCAAGTCACCACTTCTTGACACAACAGCTGTAGCAATTTGAGGACTCAAGTTCTGGACAGGGGTTCTAGAGGTCCAAGTCTAACAATCTCCTTTTATACTTGCTAGTTGATGGAAATGCAGGTTCCAGAGTCAGTTCTCTAGACTCTTTCAATTGCCCTAAACAAAAATGAAAGAACAAGGCCCTTCCAAGTCCAAACTTTGGGCCTTTGCACTTGCTATTTCCTCTGCCTAGAATGTTCTCCTTGGCTCATCTTCCAATCTCAGCTCATCGTTAACTCCCCAGAGCCCTTCTCTGACCACACTGGTCAGAGAGCAGCTCCATTCTTCCAATTACCATGACACTACCCTGTTTTTATAGCACTTGCCACTACCTGTCACTATTTATTTATTTGCATGTTTCCTGTGAGTCCACCCTCCACTAGGAGCTTGCCTACCTTAACCCCTGCTTTATTACAATGTCCAGCATATAGTTTGGATGGAAGAAATGATAGCTATCCATATGCTGTACCATAGACTTCACTTGCCCTTCTTGTGACAACATGACTGCTGTTTTTGATTACACAGTTAGACCATCAGAAAAGAGTCCCACTCTGGCTAATTGAGCCCAGCTCTCTAGCTAGTTAACACTTCTGAATCTCTGGCATATCTCAAGATCCATGAATAGTAATTTGGGCACTGTGGATTACTCATCCAAGGGCCACAGCCTTTTCCCTGGTGCTCTGCACTCAGAGTGGGAGGTTCTTAGAATTCATTAGTGTCATTAGAACACAAAAGAAAATGAACAAGAGGAAGAAAGAAACCCAGATGTCCTACTCTGAGATACCTCTAACTCGGGTATGCCGAGTGGAATGAGACCGAGACCCTGGAGGAAAGAAATGTGAAAAAAATGCTTAGACCTAGCTCTAGAATTTAATGGGGAAAAGGATTCCCAGGGCTCACAGAGAGTTCAGATTAGTTTATCAGGAGAGGGGATCCGATGAAGATTTGAGGAAGCTGCTCCAGCTAGGAATAATAGCTATGCATTGTAACTTATTCATCTTGTGCTACATATTCTCAGACACCTTAAATGAAGTGTTAGGAAACTGGATAAGAATTTGGTCCAGCAAAGGAGAGATGAGGGAAAAGCGACACTGAAAGTGTGAGTCACAGTGCTTCCTCAGCCATCACTTTCAGATGCTTCTAACTTGACAGCACATTCGCAATTGTTTATCTACTCACATCTTTTCACCTCATGGCTGCTGAGGTCAACCTTCAACTTGATGTGCTTGCAAGGAGATCTTAATATGGAATGTTAAAATTAAAATAGTAAAATTTCAGAGCAGAAAAAGTCATTTTTATGTGAAAAAATAATCTAACGTGGAATTTTCCTTAGTCTATGATATGTACCTATAGTCCTAATTATCCTGTGCATTCTGATTGGTAGGGCAAAAATTATAAAGATGTCTATACACTGATTATTTTCAGGACCTGTAGAAGGGTAGGCTAGAAGCAAATGGTCAAGTAGCTGGACACAGAGGTAGAACCCGTTGGCTTTGAATGCATCCGCAGGAGGAAGAAAAGCCAAATGGAAGAAATAAGATGCAACAAGTATGTCTGAGAACTGGTATTTCATAAATAATTACTGCTGCCTTTGGTTTCTCTGAGAGTTACTGATAATCATCTCCTGTTTTCCTAAACCTCTTTTCTCCTTCCCTTCTATTATTTATGATTTGATTCTTCTTTATCAAGTGTATACTAGGATTAATAAAATATCATCACTTCCCTTAAATGCTCCTATACTTTATGGGTGCAGGTAGACATGTAAATAGGAAACACAAATAATGACCTCTCTTTGGAAATGATCTAAAGTGCTAATAACAGGTAGATAATCTTGTAAGCTATTAATTACTATCTCCCCAGGGATGTCTGCAACCAAATAGGGGATTATGCCTTCAAACATTGAATTTTGTGGAGTTTCAAGCATTTTCACTATCATAGTCTACCATTGTCCATGTGTTAATGTAGAGTGAAAAACTGGAAGCATCCAAGCCTTCCAGCATGGCTACTATGCAGAAAAGAATTATTTTAAGAGCGGCATAAAGCTTCCCTGCCCCACCCAAAATTTACCCCTGCTGACTCTTTGCTCATATTCCCAGTTTAGCTCTTTATAATGAGTGTCTTTTCATAAAGCAGAATGCATAAAGTAGAGCAAGATATCATTTTATGGTATCATCTAGTTAAAGATCTACTGAAAACAATTTAGTGAAATTTGTCCTCAGTCCAGTTTAAATGACTAATCCTGATAGTGTGCCATATATTCCCCAGCACCAGAAGCCTGGTAGATAGAAAACCTACTGCAGAGTTATAACCTAAGTAACCTCAGCCTTTAATAGGCATCCTATTAAACCATAAGAATCATGATTTCTTACTTTAGTACGTGCTATAACAAAATTAGAATTAGTCTTAGAGCAGGAATCTACTTCTACTCCCAGCTCTGTCAATAATCTAGCCTCATGGCCTTGGACAACTCACAAAACTGAGGATTGCTGTCTTCATCTACAAAAAAAGACCATTAGGTTTAATGAATCCAAGGTTCGACCTACCTTTAATCTTGCATAGTAGCTAACATTCATTATATTTATTGAGTACTTGTAACGAAAACATTTTCTGAATTCTGTTGCACTCATCGATTAGGCTTTTTCCTCATACGTTTCCAAATTGTAGTTTACGTATAGTTAAATGAACTTAATGACTTACCAAATAAATTGTCAGAAAGAGAAAAGTCATCCGTGGCAGGTAGGTGGGAGTGTTCAATAAGATTCATTTTTGATCCCATCCAAACTTTCTTTATTTGAGAATGCACTTTTGTTGTGGTGGTCTTCAAAAAAAAACCCTGAAAGGCAAATAAGTAAATAGAGAGTTTGCGGGGAGATGGTTAAGAGAGAGAGAGGGTAGGAGAGAGCAAGCTAATTTACAAAACAGCAAATGGCTCCGTTTGTAAACATTTTGCCAAAGCCTTTCTGTACATATCTGTACGTATCTATTTATCATTTTTACACCTCATTTGGACTTACAAGTATCCAGGATATGTGCTTTCAGAGGAGATATTTTCTAATTTATCTAGGAAAACACTACGTGTTTTCATTTAAATTTCAATACTTGGGAGATTTGGGCAAGACATCATGACATTTTGGTTGTTTTTATTTCTTTTACATGTAGAAAAAATAAACAAATAAAAAGGACTTGATTTTAAATGGGATGAATCAATAATCTTGTATCTTAAATTTTATTCTAAAGTTGAACAGGTCTTTGCAAAGACATTAAAGTGATTTAAGACCACTTGCAGCTGGAATTTTCTTGAGTTGATTAGGCATTGTGTCAGCAAATCAAAAATTCAGAAAGTATTCCCCTGCGATCTTTATTTTTGCCTTTTAGAGGAAATTTCAGAGGTTTGTATTTTTACTCTCATGATCTACCTTATCTAGGATAAAAAGAAGTTAGGATAAAAAGAACAATAATGGTAAATCTCACCAAAATGTCTGAAGTTTCATCCTGAGGAGATGTCCAGAATTAATCCAAGAACCTAAGAGAAGCAGTATCCACTTTCAGTTATATCTCTAGGTCTTCTTTCTTTCCTTCCTTTCTTCCTTTCTTCCTTCCAATACCTCCCTGAAGAAGTAATTTGAAAGGTCAAATATAGAAAACTGTTTTCTGAGGGTGATTTTCAAATTTTATCCTGTGTCATAAAGAAATCACTTTGTTTACAAATATGTAACTTTATATTTGCTACTTAGAAGAGAATAAAGGGTTTTTGTTGGATTAATATTTATTTCATTTGAACTTTTCTACTATTTGTGTCACTATTTCTTTCTCTGTCACTCAGTGAAATGGTCCAGTTCAAGCAGAAGCAAGTAGCAGATACATTTGGCTGCTGGTAAGATAGTCCAGCAGACAATGTTTGCTGCATTCATTCATTTATTCATGCTTTCGAAAACCATTTATTAAGGACTTATTCTGCTCTAAGCTCTGTGCTGGATCCTTGGAGATAAAATGATGAAACAAAAAAAGCATCCATGATCTATGAAGATTAATGAAGAGTAAAGACATTAAAAATAATCACACAAATACACAGATAACTACATATTGCCGTGAAAGCTGTTAATGAAGGCAAAGATCAGGATGATCTAATGAGAGGTCAGGTGTGAAAAAGAGTTGAAATAGAAAAGTAGCAGAGGGAGGATGTGG
This sequence comes from Pteropus medius, assembly GCF_902729225.1. Classification (NCBI taxonomy): domain Eukaryota; kingdom Metazoa; phylum Chordata; class Mammalia; order Chiroptera; family Pteropodidae; genus Pteropus; species Pteropus medius. The sequence continues at coordinate 9,618,801 of NW_024347791.1, forward strand.
TTTCAAGGGCAGTTTTTAAAGACAGGCAATACTAGGGCACGTCTGAATTGATGAGAAGACACCAGAGAGGTTGGAGAATCGAGAGAGAGAACCTCCTGTGCAAGGATACAAACTGTGTCTACAGTGGGAATGCAGACATATCTGGGTCTATCTAGTGAGCCAATGGCATGGCATGATCTTATTGAAATCTACTGTCTAGTTAGCCAAGGGGTGTATTGGGAGAAAAACCATTCTAAAGTCAGAGGAAACCAGGAGTCATGACTTTCTCCCCAGAGCAAAGCCTCAGTCATTAGTGGAATGTGTAATTCTCAGTGGGGCACACTGTTTGATCAACTTGTACTAGATTCAAGAGGCCCCCCTGCCAATCTGAGGTGGAAAGGGATTGGGTTATAAATAAAAATGAGGCTTAGAAACAGTGAAATATAAGGTAGACCCTTTTAACAGAGTGCAAAAAAAAATAGGAGAACGCGAGCTCATTTCAACTCCACCCTCACCCTCAAACAACTCTGCCACATATCACAGTAGAACTTTGATCCCAAGAGGACTCAGGGCCATTCTGGGGAAATTGTGAAATTGCAGCAACAGCCCAGGTGTTGCCATAACCCGTGGTGAAGCACCCAGCAGAGGAACTATGACCACTGGTTGGGGTGCTGCTCTCCCCAGTGGGCACAAAAAGTACTAGAAAAAAACTTCAGAACAGACTTGATGATGAACAAATGTGAAGAGACCCTAAGGTGCTCCTGAAATATTTTGGGGGAAAGGGCTCTGGTAGGGAGCTGGAGGTCCTGAGGAATAAGCTAGTGAAAACTAAGTTGTTGCTAATAATAGGACCTCATTCATATTCACAAGCTATTTGGGGACATGGGAAATGCAAGTTTCAAAATGTGTATATGAATTGTATATACACATATTCAGTGTGTATATATTAAGATATATAGATTACGTGTAATAATTATGTATATGTGCCTGCATATTGTGTAATAAATGGGTTGAAAAGCCCTCACCCTCCAATTCAGGCAACCCAAGTTCCTCATAGAGTTTCCCTGTCTTTGGAATAGTAAATTCCAGTTTCCCATAAAAATAATTTCCAGGAACCCACAATGTGCAGAGTCAAGAATTTTTCCTGATATTCAACCCAAACTTATACCCTGTAATTTAAGACCCATTTGCTCTGATCTTTAAAACCTAGGAAGTTTCAGATGGGACTCTTACTTTTCCCTCTGTGCTAACTCTCACATTTGTCTTTGTAACTTTCGGTCATGTCCATCAAGCTACCCCATACTTCTTTGACACATTATAGCTCTCTAATATTTCCCAGGTACAGTCATTTTCATTTTGGATTCTTATAATGTATTTCTTCTATATGTTCATATAAACTTGGCACCTTGAATTCAAGCGCCTGGCACAGAATAGGCCATCCGGAAATGCTGGCTCAATTACATGATCTACATTGTTTTTCTTGCTTAGTTCTGTCAAATTTCCTGACATTTGGCATGCTCTTTTTGAAGAAATGGCACTAGATAAGAATCCATTCTCCTATGGATACAAACGACAGAATTTATCACTCTTACTCAAATGAAAGTCCAATTTCCCTAATTCTGTATTATTTGGGTTATTGCCCCTGGTTGGAGACCCACTATGTGGGTGCACCAATTTGCTTGCAACAGAGCCCTCCAGAATCCAGACAGTAAGCAGAGTGTGCTCAGATCAGGTTTGTTGGGTTTATGATTCCTGAAGGGATTTAAAGAAAAGGAAGCTCTTTAATTTTTCAAATGGTAACACAAGCAATTCAAACAGTACACTGAAAAATAAGTCAAACAGTACACTGAAAAATAACAGTACACTGAAAAATAAGTCAAACAGTACACTGAAAAATAAGTCTTTCAGTTAAAGGTTCTGTTTGAATAATGAACTTTGAGAAACTGCAGTGAGACTAAGAATTTCCTGAAGTAGCAAAAGCCCAGATAACAGGAAGCCACCAATTCTATCTATTCAGATGAATTTATGTATGTGTTAATATACAAAGGATTAAGTTTGGAATCAGAGCAGATAACAAAAGATATCTGAATTTGCACAAGACTTCTCTGTCTGCATTCACTGTTTTCTTGAAAAGCTGTTAAAATTTATTTTTAAATGAAAGCATTTTTTAAATGGAATGCCATTGCAGAAAATTCAGAAAGGCATTTCAAAAAATGCCCAGTTACATTCTATAACTTTTTTTTCAATTTATACTCCCACCAGTGAATAAGAGTACCTTTCTCACCACACATTTATTGGCATTATCTACTCTCACTTTCAAAAATCTTTTCTCATTTGCTAGGTGACAAATCCTATCTCGCTGTGCTAAATTGCATTTCTTTGATCACTAGTGAAATTGAAATTTTTTTTACAATTTTATTGTCTATATATGATAGTTTCTTTCCATTTTCTTTTTATGATGTTTGCCATTTTTCTATAAAAATGTTCATCTTTTTTGTTGACTTAGAAAAGTTCTTTGTATTGAATATATTAGCATTCTCGTATATTTGCTACAAACATTTTCATTTGCCTTTTATTTATCTTTACCTGAAAAGTTTTTGCATTGTCTATAGTTAAACATGCTTGATTTTAAAACTTAACTTTTGTTGCTTTTTTTTTAGTTTATGGTACAAGGAGAATTTCTCTCAGAATTGCTTGTTGAATACTTTTTTCCTTTCACATTAATTTATGAGCCTTCTTTGAGTAAATCTGAATTTAGCTTTCCATGGATCATGCAGTTACATCTTGTACCAATGTCATCTTTTCCTATTATCGTTCACTGTTTTTCAACACTTCTTAAGATAGTCTTACCTTCTTGTTCTCTATGATAAACTATCACATCTGGTATCACATTCTTTAAAATTTCTTTGGGAGTTTGAGATGAGACCAAATCTATATTTTTAAGTAGGAAGACCTACATCTTTATAATATTCTATTTTGCCTTTCAGGGACAAGGCATGTCTCCATTTACTCAAATGTGCCCGTATATCTTTCAGTTCTGTAGATGTTTTTTCATGTATGTCCCAACTTCTCCATGAATGTTTCGCCCTATCATTTATCCTCCTCCCCCTTGTGTGGTAATTAATGAGTTAACTTCCTCTGTCTTAACTTCTCCACTTCATCAACAGGTTGTAAACTCCTAGAAAGCAGGTATCATAGTCTGTATTTCTTTTGTATTTCCCTTTCACAGCTGGCAGTGTTATGAATACACACGAGTAATAGCTGTGCTCTAGTAGAAATGTCATGGGGACAAGGAATGAGAAGATGGGGGTGGGAAGCTGTTCTAACCTTTCCTAGCTTTTTCTATGACCTACAACTATTCACCTAACTCCTCCCCTCCCCTGAGCCTCAGCTGAATGAGGGATTAATAACTCTAAATAATAGCACTGTCATAAAGATTAAAAAGTGAACTGTTCCTAAATTTTCACATATACATATAAGGTAACATGTGCAAAAAAGTTTATTGCATTGTTTCTAATAGGAAAAAAATTAGAAATGGTATAAATATCCATCAGAAGGAGAATGGATCCAATAAAAAAATAGTGTATTCAAAATCAAATACTATACAGCACTTAAAGGGAATGAACTAGGACTATATATTTATTCATATGGATAAATTGAAAAACATCGTGTGAATAACATACAGTTTGACAAAATTTATGTATATTTAAAGGTATGAAAAACATTGCTTCATATTGCCATTGATACTCTCATTCAGGGGGCAGCAAACTATGACTCATGGGCCAAATTCAGCCTGACAAGGGCCAGATCTGCCCTTTTGTTTACATCTTTTCTATAGTTATTTTCACATACCAGTGGCAGAGTTAAGTAGTTGCAACACAGTCCACATGGTCTGCAAAGCCTAAAATATTCACTACCTGGTCTTTCTAGAAAAAAACTTGTGATCCCTGCTCTAACCCAGAGAGATATGCATGGAAGCACTGCAGAATTAGTGATGCAGAATGTCTGGGCAGGTACGCGAAAAATTTCCGTAACATCTGAAATGTTTTCCTTCTTCAGCTGGGGGGTAAATACAAGGCAGTCGATTATATTATTTAATTTTTTGCACATTGGAAATATTTCATAAAATAAAAGATTGAATGAAATTCTATCCGCAAATATCTTCATCTGTAAAGATATGCAAGTTTATACAGGAATTCTTTCCTACACACACACACACACATCTATCTGCGAAAATCTTCATCTATAAAGATAACGCTAGTTCATACAGGAATTCTTTCTTACACACACATACACACACACACACAAACACACACACACATTTTTAAGACTTTGAGGAGAAAATAATTTCTTCCCTTAAAATGTTTGGGGACCCTAACTGTGGTCAATGAGGTGCCACTGGAAATTTTGAGTGGCACAATGAAATCTACCTTCAAGATTAGTCTAATGAAAAAGTAGGACAACAGTCAGGATAAGCAGTAAAAGAAGGAGGAAAGTTCAGGAAATCTGTTGTGAAATGAGATGGTTAGGTACATACCAGCGTGGGATCTGTAGAGACGGGAAGAAAAGGACTTGAGTCCAACACACAGAAAGGAGGAAAGAGAGTAAGAAGCCTGATGATACAAAGTTTAAGCCTTGAGTATTGGTGGAAGCGGGGACAAAATGTTTATTTTACTTTGTGTTTATTTGTATGATGTGTAACCTAAGTCTTCATTTAAGGACCCAGGGCTAATTTCAGAAATGGTATGCACTGTTTGTTTTCAATGTGATAAGACACATAATGACCGGTAGTTTGGCTCCCACTTTCCGGTTATCAATTTTTACTTGTTTAGACACTGTGTGTCACAGGAAGTTCATGGTGTATGGAGCTGCTATGAATTAGCATAAACCATTTGCAAATAGAGACCTTGGAAACACCCTGCTCCAACTAAATTGCTTTGACTCTGCTTTAGAAGAATCTCAGCTGTCAGAAGATAAAGGTAAAAAACGACTACAGGTACGGGTTACCTATGAACTCTTCACCCAAATACAGCATCCTTGGTGACATTTTTCTTAGATGGACCCAGTTGTCGATGGAAAAGCATACATTTTGTTAAATATCTATGTAATCCATGCTTAAAGGGCAGGAAAAAATTGAACTTTTTCTAGTCATCGATATTTCATGCCCAGGGAAGTCCTGGATTCAGCCCAAAGGCAAGAAGAATGTTCTTAAGGGAGAAGAATAATCACGATCCTTGAAGACGCTTAGTAGAAAAGTCAGGCAAGGAAAACCCAGTGAAAACAGTGACAGAGGTTAGCACAAGTCTTTTCAGGAGCACAAGCAAGGACATTCATTCATTTAATATTCATTAGTTCTCCACTGTGTATCAGGCTTTGATCTAGGTCTTAGAAATAGAGTGATGGATGAGGCAGAAAAACAAAATAAAACAAAGCAAAAAATCCCCCCAAAACAACAACAACAAAAAAACGCTGTCTTCATGGGGCTTACATTCTAGTGAGAGAGATGGAGAATATGCAAGTAAACAAATGATACGATTTCCAATGGCGAAAACAAGAAAATAAAGGAGATAAGGGACAATGTGATGTGGCTGGACACTATTTTGGAGAAGAAGATCTGGGAGGAGCTCTCTGAAGAGTAGACATTTGAACTGAAATGTGGAAGATAAGAAAGAATAAGCCATGCCAGGGGGAAATCAGTCTAGTCAAGATGGTCAGCGAGGGCTAAGGGACAGGCTTGGAGAGCTGGAGAAACAGCAAAAGCCCAGCGAGGCTGGAAATGAGTGAGCAAAGGGGAGTGCAGGACATGAGGTCTGAGGGTAGGCAACTCTCAGATGGCCTGGCAACTATGGTAAGGAGTTTGGATTTTATTCTAAATGGGAGGTAATGATGAGTTTTAAGCAGGAATGTGGCTAGGAGAATGAGGGAGGTCTTCCTGAGGGTGAAAGGCTGATTCTTGAATTTAATGTTGAAGGAAGAGGCATTAGATCAGGCAAAAGTCATGCAGTGGGGATGGCTACACGAAGGGGGAACTGTAGGCTGCGTTCTGAGCAATCATAAGTTGTTCTCTATGCTGTAGCTAGTGGATTCTGCTCAAATCAGTGGAGGGAGAAAGAAAACAGTGTTAGAAAAATTGGCTATTTGGAGGGGAAAAAGATTTCTATCTTTCATCATTCTTGAAAATAAGTCTTAGGTGGATTAAAAACTTTGAAATTATGAAATTATTGGGATAAATATTGGGAAATGCATTTATGATCTTTGTAAACATAGGGATCGAGAAGGACTTATTAAACAAGAAATAAATAGAAAAAGAATAAATCTGACTATATTAAAATCAAGAAGACAGAAATCAAGATACCATAAACAAAGCTAAATATATGAAACAAACTGGGAGGAAATGTTTACAACATAAATAACAGCCAAAAAATTAGTACAAACAATGTATAAATAACTTCTTCAAATAAAAACAGAAAGAATAAGCAATCCAGGGCAGAAATTAGCAAAGGATATAAAGAGGAAATTTACCAAAAGGGAAGCACAAGTGGCCAATAAACATACAAAGTTCTAAGTCTAATTTTTTAGACTTAGTTCTAAGTCTAAAAAATTACAATTTTTTTATGAGATGAATGCACTGAGGATATTATTCCCCATTTCCATTTGGCCAGTCATACAGTTAGATGTTGCAAGCAGGCACATTTAAATTCCCTGGGAGAAAGGGTTGTTGTTTATACCCCCTGTCCCCACAAATGTACAACCTCCCCACTATTCACAGCCACCAGAGCTGTCTATTTGTTACAGCTGATGAACCTACATTGACACGTTATTATCACCCAAAGTCTACAGTCTACATCAGGGTTCACTCTTGATGTTGTATATTCTATGGGTTTTGACAAATGTATAGTGACATGTTCACCATTATAGTATTATACAAAATAGTTTCACGCTCTAAAATTCCTCTGTAAAATGCATGCATTTTTGATGTAGTCTCAAAGGGTTCCTGGTCCCTTGAAGTCCAATCATGGCCTCAAATTCAGAGCCTGGACTCCAGGAGAACAAAGATCCCACGCACAATCACTGTGGAATGTCATGCCTGCCCTGCCTTCCTAAACCTGGCCCACAACCAGCTTATGTTCCTTAACTGACAGGCTGGTACAGACTCAGCATCTACATCGAGCACTTCCGAAGTTCTCTAGGAAATGGCAGCAGGTGGCTTTCTCTGTTTGGCTAGGGAAGATCTGATCGCCAGAATAGTGGGCTTTTCTCTAATCATGAACATCCCCCAACGAGACTATCTTTTCCAAGGACAAATAACTTATTTACCATATCTTCCAGATGACCATGTTAAATACATTTGCCAGGACTTGAAACTGCAAAGCTATGTTGTTTCTCCTTTTCTTTGAACTAGTGACATTAATTAAAGTATAAAAGATCCAAGTTATCCCAGGATCACTGGGACCAGGAAAAGGCGTTCTAAATCTATTTAAAATGGGAACCAAAATTTCAAAGTTCTATTAGGATTTTATCTGAAAAAATGAAGATTAATACAAATCTATCTTATGCTCATACATATTAATTTTAGTCACTAGAACTCTGTTATAAGTCTTAGACCCAACAAAATATTGCCCAAGGCTGATGCTCTCTTGCCCTAGGCAAGTATTTTTTCCTGGGCAATATTTCACATCGTAATTGAGTTGCGATATATTAGCATTGTACTGACACAAATTTACAAAGAGGAGAGAAAATGAGAATAGCAGACATTGCTTCATTGCCAAAAATGGAAAGGGGCAAACTGAGTGAGAAAATAATTCACTGTGGATGGGCTCAGGGATCAGGGGGTTAAAGAGAGAAGAGGGAGGTAGGAGAGAAGAAGGAAGGGTGGATATTTTTACATAATGACGATTTTTGCTTCCTGGTGCAGCTTAGTGACTAAGGACACGCATACAGCATTGCCTTGTAGCTACATCTCCGCTGATAGAAAATATAGAACAACTAAAAAAAAATACCTGGAAAGAAGAAAATTGTTCCTATTTATTTTATCCTCTTCATGATCTATGTTGCTACAATTTAAGAGAAAAATGAGACTGTGAACAAAATAAGAGGAAAACACTCCCTATGGAGAAAAGAACAGATATCTTCATTTTTTTCCTTTATCTGGCCACTTAATGACATGAGCCTTTTGCATTCTCATAATCCATAACCTCTGCGAACCACAGGAGTGCTGAACTCCTCCCAGATGTCCCTAATCACAACGCAATGGCGGCTTCGTGCGGTCTTTAATTAAGACTCTGATAACTGAAGTCTCCAATCAGCTCTCCTAGCCTGACCTCTGGGTTAAAGCAAATAGTGCTGAAAACTTTCCACTTCCTCTGCTCCTGGTACAGTCATTAGAAAATGCCCTACAACGTTTTATAAATCTTCGCAATTGTACCGGGGCTTAACAAATCACCTCTGTCGAATTCAAATGTTTGCAGGCTGATCCACCTGCTCTCCCATCATTCTAGATTTCAAGTTTTCCCAGCCTCCAACAATACTGAGGTAGCAAGGAGGCCAGAAAGACCTGCCCTCATATTCCGGTCCTGCTACTTCCTAACTGTGTGACCTCGGACAGGTGATTTGTCCTCTTTGAGCCTCAGTTTCCTCATTTATACAATGAGCGTGAGAAGAACTTCCATGCAGAATTATTGTGAGTAGGAAACAGGCAATTTAGGTAAAGCCTGTGACATGTTAGCAGACATTCGATCAGAGTTAGCTCCATCACACACACTCATGCACACACACATTTCTCTTCTTTTCCTCCCCAAGTTCTCAGAGCCTCAGAACTATTGGGTGTTCCATTACGATTAGATTTGGGAGATGTGTAAATAAGAGGAAGGACAGGGATTACATTACTTTCCCTAAGATGTGTGGTAGAAAGCATTGCTGCAAGTCCTGACTTAGGGTCTCAGGACAAGAGACAATCATCCCTGGCTAGTATTTTATCAGCTAACTCAGAGTTTCATCAGTCATATTGCAACATTCTCAGCAAAACAGCAAAGTCCATGGTGCAAATGGCACAGGTCCATAATTGGGGCGGGGAGGGTTGACTCCAAGATGAAGATGTCTATCATTTTATAAAATCACAGCTAGAAACCCAGTGATGGCTCCCCAACATCTTTCTCTATCCCTCTTGTGAATAATGCTGAGGTAGATAGCTCTAAGTTAGCATCAGTGGCTATACCAGATTCTTTATAGCTAGATGCGTTTCTCAGAGAAAGAATCCAAGTGAGTCATGTGCATTCCCCCCCACCCTTGCCCCTCACTTCTAAATAAAAACTCAATTGAGAGAAATGACCCACGCTCATCTCGTAGTTGCTAATTCACCATAGCAGTCAGCAGACAAGGAGGTAGGTGCCTTATCTGTAGATTCAGACCCTGGATAATTTTAATAATAAAGTTCTTCCTAACATTTTCCATCTTTTAAAAATATTTCCATCTGCTATTCATACAAGAAATGGAAAGCAATAGAAGTCTAGAACAGAAGTTGAAAGAGAAAGTTTTTTAAACCTAGTCTCCTAAGAAAACTTTCACTTAAGCGAAGCTTAAACATTGTCCTATTCCTAGTTCCTAAGTCATCTGACATTAGCAATATTCCCAAACTCGAATTTGATAAATCACCAAAACACAGCACAGTATACAAGTCAAATTGTCTATGGAATCAGAACAGACACGTATCCAAAATGTGCTGTCACTACTGATTCTTCCGGGTGACCGCCATGTTAAAAAGCTATTCCTCAATCATTTTTCAATAAGGTAAGCAACTTATTTTTCAATAAGGTAAGTTAGACCTACTAACTTTTGCTACTTTTTAAGTTTCTTTTTTTTTTTTAATTTTCAGGATTTTATATCAAACACTACTAATTTAGAATTTATTCATCTACCCAACTTCATAATGTTAAAGAGAAACTTTAAATGATGACTTCGCCTCTCTGTTGCCTTGAGCTAGACACTCCACTCCCAGGGGAATCAGATACTTACTCGGATTGTCTTAGGTTGGAGATAAACTTTCAAAGCCCTGGGAGGGTCTTGAGTCCAGTCTTCCTCTCCAAATGCCCGCAATTTTTCTACAAATGCTCAGAATCCGAGTTTGTGTTGGGATGAATGCAGGAGACCATGGGGTGAGGAGGAGGACAGAGTTCTAGCTAAAGCCGTGGATGATCACAGGCGGCCCTCCAGCCCGGCGGCAGCATCTCTTCCTTGGCTCTGTGCCTCACGGACACAGATTAGTCATTAACAATCCTTTCCCTGCTAAAAGATATAAACATGGAGAAGAGCCTTGGGAGAGCCTTGAGGTTCCCAGGACAGACTCCCAGAGCCCCAGAGTGGGGAATATGACAAAGCCAGGGAGCCCTGAAGCTCGCCTTTTAAAACATTTATCCTTAGGCTGCTTTTTAGAGTTCTGACTACCCAGATTTTGGCACACATCACCTAAAAGTAGACTGTCATCCTCCCTCTCTGTGTCCAATTTCTTTTAAGAGTTCCACCACTCCCAGGAAATGAAGCTAGAAACTCTGAGCCTTCTTGACCCTTTGCTCTCCCAGGCCTCCTGTATCAAGTAGTAACGGACTCGTGTGGATTCTATCTTTGGAATGCCTCTTACTTCCAACCCACCCTGGTCTTCTGCTAATTTGGGCCTACCACAGCTTCCTTTCTGAAGAAAAACTCTGGCCCTATAACTCTTTTCTCTTATGTCTTTTGTTTTGTTTTGGTTTTTTTCCTCTTTTCTAAATTGCATAGCGGTGCAAAGTGTGGGCTCTGGTCAGATGCCTCCTCATTTGTCACGACCTACAGCAAAATACTTAGCCTGAGTCTCAGTTTCCTTGTCTGTAAGATGGAGTAACTGTCTCATGGGCTGCAATGAGAATTACATATGTAGTTAAAAATGTGTAAAATGTCTAGAAAAGTGCCTTGCCTATAGCGAGCACCTAATACATTTTAGCCATTATTATTTTTCCTTTATCAATTGAACAAATATTGGTTGATTGTCTACAGCTATACACCCGACATCTTGCTAGATGTTCTCCTAATAAAAAATCCCCAAAGTGTTCCCAATGCCTAAAAAATAAACATGAAATGCTATGTATGTCCTGAGAACCCCCTCTATACCCTGTCGATCTAGCCCTAATTTATCTTTCTAGCATTTTCTGACATCCATCTCTTCAGAGGTCCAAACCTCTTGCCCACCTGTGCTGAGCTCTCCTGCCTTCATGCCTTTGCACAAGCTCTTCCTTTTACCTGAATTACCTTCCTTTCATAGCCACGTGGCTTCCAGGCCCATCACAAATGCCCAGCTCTCCCCGAAGCCAACCCTATTCCTCCTCCGCCTCTATTTTCCCCACTAAACTTCCCTCACTTTTTATTTCTCTCAATCCCTTAATTCCTCTGACCTTGTATGTTATAGTTACAAGGACAAAATTTCTAGAGGACAAAAACGGCAGCAGACTCTCCTTTGTATCCATCTGCAGGCCGAGCATGGTGTTTCTCATGGAAAAGATGTTGCAAACCATATGTTCACTGAATCGATAAATGAGCTGAGTGAAGAACGATTTTCCAAAGTAAAATGCCTGTGTACACACATGGGGATGTATGTGTGTGTACGTATGTGTGTGTATGTGTTCATACGCACGATGTTCTCCATTGTAAAGTGAATTAGTGGAAGGCCACACTCGAATATTAGGAATGCTATATTTTACTGCTCTTTTTAAATAGCACACATAGGCCCTACGTGCTTATACTCCATACCACTACAGGTTCCTCCATACCACAACCCCTTACACACTCTTTATCACAAGGAAGAGGGGGAACCCAGTCCTATAAATTCTCCCTCATCTATTTGAAGAGTCTTTGCAATGATACTCGCCATGCTCTGCAGCTCTGGGCTGCTTGAGGGACTCCTGCAGGACTCTCTCTTCCCGATTCTTCTTGGATCATAAGAGCTTGTGTTGTGATTTCATTCTCTCCAGCAGCAGTGGAAGTTGGTGGTTGAGAGCACAGACTCTGGAGCCTTTTGCCTGGGTTCAAATCCCAGCTCTGCTACTTGTAAGCTTTGTGACTCTAGGCTCTGAGTGAACATCTCTATATCTCGGTTTCCTCATCTGTAAAATGGAAATGGACTTACTACCCATTTCATGGTGTTAATGCAAGGATTAAGTGAATTAATATATGTGAAGTGCTGTACATACAGACTATTTGATACACAGAAATCTTATATAAGCGCTAGATGTTATTCCACCTCCCACCCAGGCATTTCACACTATCACATTTGCCTAAATAGCCTAGATCTGAAGGATAGCAGGTGTGTTGGGAATGAAAGGAAATGAGGACGAGAAAAGGGAGTCTTTCAGGGTCAGGAAAAGGCAGCAGCAAAGGCTCTGAGGCAGGAGGTAGCTTGGAGAATCCCGTGAAGTCAAGAGAAGACCAGTGTTTTCCAACTAAGAGTGAGAAGGAGGCAAGAAGGAGTAGGATAGGCAGGGGCAGGGGATGTGCTGGGAAATGTTTAACAACCAGCTGTCAGAGAGGGGGGTACAGAAACACACACACACACACACATACATGTTTATTATAAATTCTTCTGAGATAACAGATGTGTAACTCACGTTTTACAAGTAATAAAATATACAATTGTGTATATTTTTGTAAATTCCACATAGCCAATTGATTCTCACAGAATTCTTTCATTGCTGAACTCTTTGCGTTGGTAACTAACTTACGGTGTCGGTTTAACCATGATTTGACAAATGGAAATGCATCCTAGTCCACCAATTCTTTTCCCAATATATTTATGATCATGAAATCACATGGGATCTACCGTTAAACTGTTACTTGCGTACAAACTATATTCACTAAACTGAACCCTCTTTCAGCCCCAACATTACATGTGTTGGAAATTCATTCATTCATCAATGACACGAGAAGCTTCTTTGCTGAATCAAATAATGTTCTTGAATACTGGCGGACTTTTCTTCAATCGTTTTTGGTGATCTGCACAATGTAACAGCTACTAACATGACACACTTTTAAGTTCAACCTGCACTATTAACATTTCCTCAATCACTTAGACCAGAGGTCAGCAAACTTTTTCTCTAATAAGCCCAAAAGTAAATTAAATTTTAGGCTGTGAGGGCCACAAGAAGTCTCTGTCATATTTTACAAACTTTTAAGTATCTAAAACCTCTTCTTAGACTGCAGGCTGTACAACAACATCTATGGCCAAATTTTGTCTGCCAGCCTTAGTTTTCCATCCCTTATGCCAGTGGTTCTCAGTGTGGAGAAGGGGAAAATTTGCCCACCAAGGAATATTTGGCAATATCTGGAAAGAGTTGTGGTTGTCACAGCTTGGAGGAGATGCTACTGGCATATAGTAGGTAGGGGCCAGGATGGGCTAACCATCCCACAATGCACAGGACTCCCTCCCCCCACAACATATCCAGCCCTAAATGCTAATAGTACTGAGGTTGAGAAACCCTGCCTTAGACAATCAATAAAGCAATAAATCAAGTCCTGATTTATAGACTTTGCTCATTTCCATGGCGTAAGTATTCTCATGGCCAAATTCAAACTATCAACATGATGTCACTTAACATGAAGTTGGAAGAGACGGACGAGGGCCCACTACGACTATTTCCACCGTACAGAGACGATAGACGTAAATAGCCACGTGAACAAAGGTAATTGTTAAACATAGTAAAATAATTAGAATGCGATGAGTTTTGAGTCATACTTTTGTTTTAATTATATGTTTATATAATTTAATTTTTAATAGTGGCTATTTAACACCCCGCTCAGAAGTTTAACAACTGGCTCTCATGACTCAGGGTAAGTCGAGTCAGTACACCACTGAGGGGATGAGGGGTTCATACATTTAGTCATGACAAGTTAGGACGTATTATTTCCAGTTTATAAATGAGAAAATTGAGACTTGAGATTCAATGACTCATCAAAGCAACAAAGCTGAGCTTTAAACTTCAATTCGTTTTCTCCAAAGCTGTTATACTTTCTCTTTTACTTTATTCCACTATCAATCCAGACAAAGTGAGATCAAAATATTTATTCTATGAAATACCTATTGGTCTTCGGATATTTTAATTAATTACTGAACAGAATAGAGATGAAGGAGAAAGTCATTAACATATTGTTAGTGATCGACTCTGCAGTAGTATTAAGTACGTAGCAGAAAAGCCATTCTGCCAAAAAAAAAAAAAAAAGATCTCTGTTCACAGAAATTATTATTTTCTGATCAGTGCTTCCACTTCTTTATCATCTCCAGGATTCCTCCTTTCTTTAAATGAAAATTTCCCCCACTCACCCTAAAGAATTCATCACAGATCAGAGACTATCAAAGACTTCAAAGTAAATGAGAAGCAGAACAGATAAACTTTGAATATTGGTGTAGTGAGGGTGTGACCTAGCCTAGGGTCAGGAGCCGGTGCACTAAGCTTCATGGGGCGGTGACCACAAGGGGGACACTGAAATGCACAAAGGGAGGACAGGAGAGAAAGCCTGGAGAAAGCATTGGCTCAGGCCTGGCTGTGTGATTCCCTGTTCCAGCATTGAATCCATCTGCAGACGTACGTCTGCGGTGGTCCTCATGCTCCAGTGAGGCATGGCGACTCTCAGGAAGCTGTACTCTCAGAACCAGAAAACACTTTCTAGATCTAGGGCAACATAGTAGGTCCCCACCGTGGTGGTGCTGAAAGCGTAGTGTCTGAATCAGGGCTGTGGATTCGAGTGCTGACTCCGATCCTGCCACACGATCTTGAGCAAGTCAACCTTAGTTTTCTCCCCCCAAAATAATACAATGGGGAGAAAAATGCCTAACTCATAGGGTTTTTATGAAAATCAACATAAATAGCACATGAAAATACATGGTTTTTTAAAAAATGGAGGGCAAGGAATGGGAAGCAACTGGCAGGCCCCATTAGAATCTTCCAGAATCAAGAAGCCACATAGGAGCCTGACCCATCTCTCTAAAATCAGCTGTTTTAAGTGACTAATTGAAGTCACTGGGTCTACACTGGAGAGATTACTCTGTTATAAATGGTTGTTTTTAATTACACAAGTAGTAATAGTCATCATAGAAAGTTAGAAAATACATATTATCATAAAGAGGAAAATAAAATTCACTTATATTCCTACAACCCATGGAGTCATAGAATATACTATTAACACTTTAGTATATTTTCTTCCAAACTTTTTAATGCTAAATAGAAATAAAAAATGGTATCATATGGTATATATTGTTCTGAATTTGCTTTTCTCATTTAATATATCATAAATATTTTGATACTAACAAAGATTCATTATATATATATATATAACATAATTTAATAGCTGTGTACTATTCCAATTCATAGATACATGCCTTCATTTGACCAATCTCCTGCTGTTGAACCTTTGAATTTTTTAAATTTTCCTCCATGATCAATGATATTGCAATGCATCCCTTGTAGCTAATGCTTTGGCTACATCTACGATTATTTCATTGGCCTGGTTTTCTAGAGGTGGAATTATTGGATCAGTGTGAACATACTTTTAAAACTCTACAATAAACTTAGCAAACTGCTTTCAGAAATATTGTGCCAATTTATATTCCCCCAGTGGAACCCAAATGTATCTATCTTTCTCCTTTGCCTTGATGGTGGTTCTTTTTTCCAGAGCAGCCTTCCTGTGAAACGCCTCCAGTCCTCACCGACCTCTCCCAATTGGGAAGCAACATGGACATTCAAGCAATGTTTTTTGAATGGTATGATATGACCTATTACTGGTTTGTAGAATCAATTTAGTGGGTTATGGCCAGCATGTTTGTTTTTAATAAAATAGTATATTTTTTTAAAAGCATAGCAGATATTTGCATTGCAAGTAGAAACACAAGTACCAATGAACGGAGTTTTGTTTCATTTATATCTGTGTATGTGTTGATGAGAGATAGATTTTAGTATTACACAGTTGTAAGGTCACAGTTTAGAAAGTTCAAAAAGCACTGATCAGTCCAAAGATTATTAATCAGAGCCCATGAGACTTGAATTCTGGACATGATTTGGTAGAGAAGGAGGCCAAGGGAAAAGAGAAAGGATACACATCTCATATAGTTTTCTAGTGAGAAAATGTTGATGGAAATGTGACAGAACTCGCTAAGGTACATAATTAGCTACTAAAAAAATGTAACATAAGTCATGGTTTTGTAATAGGGGGAATTATCAATTTCAGGGTGTGACAAGTTATCTGTACCTCTCTTCTCTACATATTTCTACTCCACATTATATCTATGATTATTGATCTGGCTTTGCCTCTCCCCAGCTGTGTTTTGGAATGTAATTCATTTAATATCTCTAAGCCTCAATTTTCCTACCTGTAAAACAAGGATGTTGAACCAGATAATACCCAAGGTTCCTTGCACATCTGTGGTCCTAGGGGTCTGATGAGGGATCAGCCGTGCTGTGCTGATCCATGGTAGTTTCCAGCAATCCATTAACAGGGCTGCTTCATAAGCATGTAACCTGTTCAGTCACACAGGGTCCCTCACATAGAAGACCCTATGTTTGATTTAACGCTTTGCTGTCATTCTTTTGAAATTCGTAATTTTCCCACAAAGGTCCTTATATTGTCATTTTCCACTGACCCCCACAAATTATGCACCTATTCCAGTCTATTAATTTAGACAATATAAAGTCATTCTGATAGGAAAGTGAAATTCTTTTCTTTGACACTGCTAAGAGCTGAAGCAGTGACTTTCAACATCAGATGATAAAGTGTGAGCTGCTTAGATATACATCATTTCAAAAGTCTGCCATGCACTAGAACAACACATAAGGAAATCTGTTTAGGACTTTTGTTCTGCCCAAGGCTTGAGTTCAATTGTTCCGCCCAAGGCTTGAGTTCGATTGTTCCAGCCCCAGCTCAAGTGGACTGTCCAAATTGCATTCAACTCTTGTAAAAACGTAGTCTTAAAATAGGATGACCCATTTAATGGCATGTGCTGCTATATGGGTTAATTGGATGTGAAACAATCACAGCAGGCTCTCGATAAAAGATATAATAGAAAGATGAAGGTGAGGGTTGGGTCTGAGTGCTATATTATGACCAACCTGCATTTAAAACCCAAAGGTTCCCCAAAAGATTATTAACAGGTAGAACAAAGGACCACATTTGGAGACATGGCCCATTTCATGTTGGAAAGGCCCCCATCTGTTTGGGAATTTAGCTGATAGCTCAATGGTACATAAGCTCTCTGTCTTCAATGGAGACAAAGCTGCTTATTGTCAGTAAAATATAGTTTTAGAGTTTTACAGTGGTCAGGATGATGTATCTATACTATTCCTTCTGTGTTTCAGGGGCTGGATATAGGTCATGACCATGGGGTAGAATCAGATATGATGAAAATTATGATGTTGGTCTCCTTAGAAATGAGTCTGATACCGAGAAGTCAACCAAGTACTTTACACATAGAACAAGCATTTATTAAGCATCACTACTCAGAGGCTTATATACCCTTTGCAGAATTACCTAATCAGACATGGTCTACATGACTGTTATTTCTCCTCTGTGCCCTCAAAACACCCCATGTTCACCTCTCTCAAAACATTTGTTATTCTTTATTGCAATTGTTTATTTCATTATCTGTCTCCTTCACTAGTCTGGGTAAAGCATATGAAAAGATGATACACAGTAAAAGAAATACAAATGACCATGAAACATATAAAAAGACATTCAAACTCAATCATAATAACAGTGCAAATTAAAACCACACTCAGATATCATTTTTCACCGATCACATGGCAAAGATAAAAAAAAGTTTGCTAACATATTGTACCAGTAAGGGTGAAGAAAAAAGTATTTTCGTATATTGTTGATGGGGATATTAATTAGCACGACCTCTAAAGAGGACAAATTGCAAGGGTGTATAACCTTTTACCTAACAATTCCACTTGTAGGAATTTATCCTAAAAGATATATGTCTTTTAGATTCGTGAACTGTTGTTGAGCACAGTGATAAATTCACCTGATATGCTCAGAACTGCTGTATCAATTGTTCAAATATTGAAATTCTTACTTACTTATTGGTAAATACTACTTCCCCGAGCTCACTCAGTATCCTGCTGCTGCCCTGTTATCCAGCGCCTTCCCCAAAATTCCCAGACCTTGCCGCAACCCAGCAACTCAAAAGGCAGCACCTGATATCGCAGGACCTTTGGCCAGCATCCTTCCGATTGGTCAGTGCTTGTGCTGTAAGGGTTGTTAAATATTTGGATAGCACTCCTATGTTCAAGGTAGCTCACTGCAGCAATAGCAAAACTTGGGAAACAACCTAATCAAAAACTAATATTTATCGAGGACTTACTCTGTGCCATACACTGTTCTAAGTACTTTACATTGATTAACATATTTAATCTCTACAACACCCCTAGGAAGGTGGTACTATTGTAATTCCCATTTTACAGATGAGAAGACCAAGGCACGGAGACATCGAGTGAGTTGCCCAAGGTAATATAGCTACATGTAATGAGCCAAAGTTCTATCAGGGTAGTCTGATTCTAAAGTCTCTGCTCTTATGACTAAATGTCCTTCAGTAGGGATTGGTGAAATCAATTAGGGTGCATCCGTGGAATGTAATACAGCCATAAAGAAGATAAGGAAGTTCTTATCTTCGAACCCACAATGGAATAATATCCAAGCTATACCACCAATTGAAAAGCACCAGAAAATGTGTAGTTGTTAGCCGATTTGTGGACACATACACACGTGTGTACATGGTATGTGTGTGTGTGTGTGTTTATGTGTGTGTGTGTACACGATGTGCACATACTGTCCAGTTTAAAAAATACACTGCAAATTATTTTCAAAATGAATGACATGATAGGTACACAAAAATTCAAAAGAGCTTAGAGAGAAATAGAAAGGTGCACAGGGAGTCAGAGGTGGCTGAGAGTCCATCCTCCTGGTTATCGAGGAGAGCTGAGCCTTTGAAATGAGGCCTTAAAGATGAGAAAGTTGTGAGGATATCTGAGGAGTGGGAAGGACAGGCATAAGAGGTCCATGACAGATTTTAACACAGAATGAGGCAAAGGTCCCTGGAGGTCCCTGGGCCCTCCACAGTTGTGGGAAGAAACACAGGAAGCTAAGTTCTGGGTGTGGAGGAACCTGGGAGGGGCTGTAAGGAGCCCCTGAGACTGAATGCAGATTAGAAGTCAGCCCAACGGTGCCCATTTCAGGGAAATTCAGAGGAATATGAACGAGATGTGCCTGAACCTCGTCCTGTCCCATAGCCTGTGCTGGTAAGGAGTTAAGCTGTGGCACCATTCTCAAAGAACTGGGCAAGAAACAAAGAACTAATTGAAGGGTTGGGGACAATAGGGCCAAGGGAAAATGGTTCAAGGAGCTGAGATTGTCGGTTCTAAAGGAGGACAATTATTGTCCCCTACTTGATGATGCATCATCGACAGTGGGATGGTGACCAGCTGTTCTCTGCTGCCACAAAGGAGACAAAGAGGGAAAGGGCTTCGACAGCAGCAAGAGCAAGTTAAATTAGATCCAGAGAAACTCTTTTCATCAGAAAAACAATGAAGTTGTCAAACACTGAGGGAACAGATTCTGAGGGAGGAGAGGGTATCGCTATCCCTCTTTCTAAATTAGACCTGATGCTGCAGAATCAACCTGGGTTTGAATCGTCATGTTTTCCATTTCCCAGTGTCTTCATCTTGAACTGTGGGTGATAATATTACAACCTCAAAAAGTTGTAATAAGGGTTAAAAAGATCCTGTGTGTAAGGTACGTGGGACAGGGCCTAACATATAGTAAATTCTAAATAAAAGCAGCTATTGTCCTTTAGGGTAAAATAGTGATTTAGATGATGACTTGGGATGGTCCCTGAAGGTCTCATTGATTCAAGCAAATATTCCAAGCACTTCATCAATCATTTTATGTCCACAGTTATATTTATATATTAGACCATCTTATCTGCTTTGCTTGTTAGGAATTCTGGTGTCAGCCATGTCCCCAAAAGTCACAATTCTAACAATCTCACCCTCTGGAGCAGTGCTGTGCAGAGTTTTTCAAATATTTTGGACTGTGATCCAGAGTAATAAATTTTTCATCACATCACACACACATACACACACACACACACACACACACACACACACACACTTTCATATGTATGTAACTGAAATAAAAGTTTGCAAGAAATGGTTAGGCTTCCCATGTGTCAACTATTCTGATATTTTCTATTTTACTCTAATTTTTTAGAAACACTAACCTTGACCCACTAGATTAATATCATGACCCACCAGTGAATTGTGACCCATAGTTTTAAAAACTTGTGTAAAGTTGAAGATCTGTGACCCCTGACCACACCGAGCAACACTGGGCAAATTTCTTAACTGCTCTGGGATCTACTTGCACATCTATAAAAAGGGGATTAAATTATCCATATCTTACTGCCTCGTGAAGTTTAATTTAAGACACCAAGTACAATGTGCCTAACATTTACTTAATAAGCCATCTTCAATAAAGTTGATTATATCACTAAAATGGCGAAGTCCCTACACTGGACTTGGGCACAGGCTGCCGTCCAGGGCCTTATTCGCCGTTATTTGGTAGGTATCCTCCCCAGTCCTGGTGCCTGGTTTCCCCTCTATAGCAAATGTTCATCAGATAAGAATTTAAGAGCAAAGCGAGAGGTGACAGCAAGGCAAGAGACCAAAGCACTCCCCGAAATACAAGAAGACTGTACTTAGTATTAAAAGTTAGATGAGAATGAATTTTTGAGAGCTACAGAGGTAAGTTATGTCCTACATCCTCCATTTAAAAGGCAGGGCAGAATATATTTTAGAAAAAATATTTCCTTCCAAGTGGCGAAAATACAGAAAAATAGCTAAATATTTTGTTCCTTAAAGGAATATATCTTGCGTGTTGAGAAAATCATTGTGAAAGAACTCTTTCTCCCGGTAAGACAAGTGAGAGAAATATCACTGTCGTTTGAAATAAATTGGCAGAAAAAATAGTCGGGCATTTTACTTATAATCATGCATCCCACAGGCTCCCTTTAAATCTGGCAGTTATAATTCCTTGCCTTGGTCCCGAAAGAACTAAATACAGTTTCAAATTTTGTTTCTATCATGTTTATCATTTCTAACCATGACCAGTGCAACAAGATTTAATGGAATGATCATTAGTGTGTGTTGCCCTCCCCAAAAGCCACCACTCTGAGCAGATAAATCTTACGTATTTCTTTGCATTTCTCACCCCGCATCCCCCCGCCACCCTCCAACACACACAGCTAACTGAGAAGAAAGCAGAAACTACCTGAACATAGAGCCCTCTTCAAAGAGATTTTACTGGTAATTGGAGAGGAGGAAGAAAGAGGAGAAATGCCCTCAGGGCAAGATTAAGACTTAGAGACTGGGGCTGAGAGGAATATGGAGCCAGTACCACTGTCCTCCAAACACAATTCAAAACAGAAACAGTACTAATCTGTAACATCAATAAAAAAAGAAAGCCAATTAAATCTAGATTTTTCCTTTTAATCAATAAAATGTTTTATAATATCAATTCTTTTTAGTTGTGTGTGTGTGTGTGTGTGTGTGTGCGCGCGCGCGCGCGTATGCCCCTGCATTGCTAGTGCCCTGAGTGTTTATTCTGCCTTTGAATTTATCTAGCACTTTGTGCTTGAGAAGGAAGATATCCCCCGAACTGGAAAGTGGAAGGTTAGTAAGAACTCATGCTTCACTCTGCTTTGGATAGTGGGGAGAATTTCTGAGGGAATGGCTTCCAATGGCTTCTAGAAAGTTTGGGCTCCAGACCCAGGGATTCCAAGCCTTCCAAAAATTCGGGTACTTTGAGTGTGGCACAAAAACCACTGAGCTGCAGGGAGGGCACCTGCAGGCTTGGACAACGGACGGCTCAATGGCGAACACTGTGGTTGGTGTCATATGGTTGGTGAAGCTTTGACTATGCATAAGAGCTTGATACAACACTGCGCAGAGTCCCAGTAATGACCAAAATACAATTTCTTGCCAGCTTGGCAAAATGGAATTTAAGATTACCTTTCACAGACTTAAGTTTCTGGCCTGATATTTAAACCTGCTCACTCCTGGATCCATCACCTTGGTGGTGGTACCTCTGCAGTTGGGGCTGAAATCTTCCATCCTGGACCATGCAGCCTATGGTCTTTGAGAGCACTGCTTCTGCCTGGTCCAGCCCATCCAATCAGATGCAATCCATTTGTTATAAGCTGTCAGATAGGTGTCTTACAAGCAGGACTGGAGCAATAGGCAAAGATGAGCTGAATATATTATCTATACCAATCTCTGGGGCTTTATTTTCAGAAATAGATTTATATTCCTACTACAATGATTCATTATTGTGCATTATATTGAGAGAACACAAGACAAGGTGACACTTTGGGGAGACACATCTCACTGTAGAATGATGAATCATTTCAGGCTTAAGAAGTCAGCCTAGCCCCCTCCTTCCTGTCTCCAGGCAAAAGAAGGCAATGTGTTCCTATCAGATTTGGGGATCAGATATCATAAATGAGGCTGAAAAGAAGGAATGCTTTGTTATTTTAACAAAACCCATTTTCAAAGAATTGTCCCTCTCTGCTACTGTACTTAGCAAAGAGAATCAGATTATCATCAGAACAAGGCCCAGTACTATTTTATAAAGAAAGGCAGATCATTACTCATTAGGTTTTAATTATTGGGCTTAATTTTGTAGATGCTACCTCTTTTTATTTTCTTCTTCAGAAGAAAATTCTTGGAAATTTCTCCCATTTTTTCTGATTTTATTATTCCTTATCTATAACTAAATACCTAGTTTATTAACATTTTTTTCTTAATTGATTTTAAAAATTCAGGTCTAAACACCAGTCTCCATGAATCACTTTGGTAATATCTTCTCTGTGAATCCATAGCCAAAGATTAATAGAACTAATCATGAGCTTTTCCATTAATGGGTAGCTTATTAAACTATTGCTTTTATAGCATAATATTAAACCATCTATCTGCAAATATGAGCTTTCCTGAGCTTAACTGTTGAATGTACTATATTTAGAAAGCAAAGCTATTATCTACCTTATAAAATGAGAAAAATGTGTCTATAGCAACCCATGTGAAGTCTAAAGTTACAATCAGACCTGGAGTTCATCTTCTCTCTCCTAAAAGTAAAAGGAAGTAAGATGGAGAAGGGAAAATAAGTCAAAGAGATCTTCAGCAGTAGCAGAAAAAAAGAGCCTGTGACTATCAGTCAGATCTGTGAGGAAGTGACAAAGGTTCAGATCCCTTGGCATCTTCAAAAATAGAAGACCTTATTTTCAGGTACAATGTAATATTAGAAGAATATATTACAGTGTAATGTTACATTGTATCCTCAGATAAGATGTAATTTTAATATTTCCAAACCCAAAACCTTGAGGTCTAGTGTGATGAGGAAGAGTGTAGTTATGGGCACAAGCCCTCCCCACTTCACCCTCATTCATTCATTTTGGAAGTAGTTAGGAGAGCATAAAATGTAAATGATGAATAGACAGCTAAAATAGTTTTACTGTAAGAATGTTAGAATCTGGTATATAATGTAGCTTGGGGACTAAGAGCACAGGGCTTAGAATCTCGGACTCTGGGTTCAAATCTCACTTCTGCCCCACTCACGCTGTAAAATGAGACAAATGATACTTTCTGAGCCTCAATTTCCCTGTCTGTAAAATGGGACTAAGAATCTCCACGAGATGTTTATAAAAATTAAATAAGATGATGTATATAAAGCACCTAGCACTGCAAGATACATAGTGTTTAATAGTCATTACCTGTCATTAAAGCAGGTAAATATACAAGTAATAATTTCACCCATAAATATCTAGTCTTTAAGCTAGATTGAGCTTAATTTCCTTTGAAAATAAATGGACATTTTTTAAATCTCAAAATTTTAATTAATTTTAAACTGCTTCCCTTTAATCCTCTCCAAGATTCTCGGCAATGTTCCATCACGCCTGGTTGTTGAGCCCTCTTGTCTAATTATAAACTAAATTCTGGCCTGTTAGCAGGAAAGATTTTCTCAGGCTCTGTTCTATAAACAATATCAGACAAACCACAGATGCTTTGAAACCTAGGAGGGATCTCTCAGTCTGCAGTTTTTTTTTTAACTTAAAGACCCCACAAATGACTCTGGCACCCCAAGTTTCCTCTTTAATAGTATGCAGAACTAATTATTAGTTCTCACACAGTCTTAGAGTTGTCTATGTCTATGTTCACCTCACTCACAGTAAAATTTTTGAGGGGTGGCATTCCTTATTCATTCCCTATTCCTAGTCCAGTGGCAGCCACATAGTAGGTGCTCAATAAATATTTGCCGAATCAATGAATGAACCAATTGATTAATGAAAAGCTACACTAGGTCAAAGACCATATTTTGTTATCTTCCTATCACCTATCATAGTGAATGAATGAATGAATGAATGAATATCATTTAGCTGAGTCTACTTGAGATATGAAAAACTTTTTAAATAACAATTTAAAAAATAACAATTTAAATTTATTCTTTTTAGCTTAAGCCACAAAATAATAACATTTTTAAATCCCAGAGGCAATTTTTAGAGAACTTTTGAAAACATGCCTAGCATTTAAAAGTTTCAATTCATTCGTGACTATTTTCACCAAAATTCTCAAACAAGTCTTATTAAGTTCTCACAGCATTCTGATGAAGAGTTTTGGTGTTATATTTTCTCTATTAGTGACAGGGGAAGTTTGGGCAGAGAGTCGTGAGTGGACTACCCCAAGATCAGACTGAGTTTAGCAAGGCCTGCATTTAGAGCCTGGCTTTTTTTTCCCTAGAATTCGGGAATATTTCATGTTTGGTAGATGTGAAAGATGCCTGCCAAGGATTCATTCATTATGAATACCCAGGAGACTCTTGAGAAATAACTCTTCTAAAATTGGTTTCAAGAGCAACAAGCCAGTGGAAAGCTGAGGGGTGATTCTGAGCACTTTCATTTGCGAATTGTTCACTTTCTCAAGTGGTCCCCCTGTCATGCACGATATTGGCTCATACATGAAATAGCCCCTTCCTGGATTTCCACACACACCTATACATAAACCTTAACATCACAGAGCCTTTCTTTGAGTGGCAGACTTAATAGATGTTTGGAGGGTTCAGACTCCTGTTAAAAATAATCTAAAAAGAATCTCATAACTACTGTTAAAGAATGATTGTTTTGTCACTTGTGCAGAGATTCCTAATTGTCTCCCAGTATTCATTCACTCTTTATGTACTTGGAATTAGAACTCTTGAGTTTTACCTATGTACATGGACACCCAGAATAAAGTCTATCTTTTTAAGATTCCTGCTGCCAGATATAGCCATGGAATATCAATCAGCAGAACTGATGTGAATGACTTACTAGTTACATCCTATAAGGAATGAGCATGGCCTCCACTTTCTTGGTACTTCCTTCCTGTTGGATGAAATGTAGACATGATGGCCAAGGCTGGAGCAGCCCTCTTGGACCATAGGAAGAAGCTGTGTGTTGAGAACAACAGAGCAACAAGATAGAAGGAGTCCAGGTCCCTGCCTTGGTGGAGCCACTATTTCAGTTCTGAACTCCTTGTTAACGCTACTTTCATTTTGGTTCTTTGTGACAACCATTAAAACAGCATCCTGTCTAATACACCTCTTTACACAGATATTGGCAAACATCAGCAGCATCAGTAGATACTGTGACAGGCATTCTAATCAGATTATCCATTAGAGTAAGCCCTGCTCATTTCCTTTCTATTGCTTTTTTGTTTTCTTTTTTTATGTAAAATCATTCTGCAGACTTTTATCAAGTTGGCAGATCTCTATTGTTTGGGGTTATAAATAAAATTTTAGAATTTTATTTGCATGGGGCTTTCTTCAAACATTTCCAATTAATACTGCATGCTTCTGAATTTAATTTTAGTTTACATTTAAATAAAATTAAATTTTTCTATTTAAATTTCATTAAGCTTACAATTTTTATTTCAGATTTTTTTCTTTTTATATGTTTTAGTATGAAGTCTTCACCCATACAGAAAAACAGAATATCTTCTTTTAAAAAACAAGAAACCACTAAGCAAGATATTGTCATATTTGGTTCATTTAAACTTTATAAATATCATTCAGCAACTTGGTTTTTTATTCAACATTAGGCTGTAGTTCATTTGTTTACATCTATTTTCTAATTTTTCTGTACTGTATCCATTCTCCCAGTGATGAAAATTAAGACTGTTTTCAATTTATTATTATTTCAATCAATGCTGCAATGAGCAGTCTTACATCTAACTGCAGAGGTACAGGTTCGAACATTTTCTATCTAGGATATATGTCTAGAAATGAAGTTGTAGCATTGTAGTAATATATGCACACTTTCGATTTTAACAGACTTTGCTGAACTGCTCTCCAAACTTGCTCTATCAATTTGTACTCTCATTTTACTATATCTTCACTAACATATGTATTGTCAGGTTTTTACATTTCCCCAATACGATGGGTATGCAATGGTAACTCATTTAAATTTACATTCTTTAATTACTAGTTAGGTTTATTTGCCATCCAGTTTTCCTTTTCTATGACTTGCTTCTTTATAATCTTTGCCCATTTTTGGGTTATCGAGCTTTTTGTTGTTGTTGATTTATAGTTATTCTTTACATATTTGAGATCTTAAACCTTCCTGTTTATACGCTATGGAAATGTCTTCTCCAGTCTATGGACTGTCATTTCACTTTCATGCACAAAGAATTAAAACATTTTAATGTCAATTATTCTTCCCTACAAATTGTGCTTTTGTCCTCTGATCAAGAAATTTTCCTACCAGAAATCACAAAAATGTTCTTCAATACTTTAGTCTAATAATTTTAAAGTTTTGTTTTTCAAATGTAGCTCTTTAACCCATTGAGAAGTAAGTATAAATTTAAATGTTTTAATTCTGAGAATACTAAATTATGCTTTTATGACATTTGAAGATTCAGCAAAAGAAAAAAAAAGTGATCACATTTTAAAAAGTTGAAATGACATCCAAAATATCTAGGAAAATATCAGCAGCTGAAAGAATTTTGTCATATGTATTTTTCTGTTTTTTCACTTTTTAAGTACTTCGAAGATCTTTTCATGCATTTCTCATGCAGCATACGGTTCTTAGTTTATGCACTGAGCTCAGTTAGTTTATGCACCACTCCAGATCTGCTCCCCTCATGTACTCTCTGACACTGGCCTCTTGCCTTTCTTCCCAGGCTGGAGTAATCCTAGAGATGGCTCACATCCCAGCGGCTGCCATCAACACCTCATATTCTAACATTTCCAATTTTCTCAGCCTCCCCTGGGATAAAAACTGGGCTTAGGCACGGACTCCTCTGTGCCAGCTGGGTGAGAGCTGCAGCAGGTTAGGTGCTCAGGGGCAACCTGGTTGAACCCCACACAGACTCTGTTTTCCCCAGCCAGTGGTTGCTCAAAAGGACTGGGTGATCCTACAGGCAAGTGAGGGACACTCAATTACCTGTAGGGCAGGCTTTCACTGATGATCCAGAAAACAGAAATGAGCTTGCAGATAAATTTTTGTTTCACAGTGGACTGTTCTGAGGAGCAGTGGATCCACGTGACCACTCAGGAGCTGTCCAAATTATCTAGCAATGTTTTCTTGTGAAGGTGTGCTTAAGCTTGGCAACACATCAGCTTGTATCACTTTCCTCCTTCTCTGCCTTATTCCCTTTTTCCCTTCCGACTACATCCTCTTCTCCAATAAGCACTGGCATGTTAAGTTTTGCTTCACACTCTCTTTTCTATGGACCCCCACACTAAGAGAGTTTGCTTAAAATATAAAAACATGTGTGATCCATCAGTAACTAAAATTCAAAATTTTTATAAAAACTAGTAAAGTTTTATTACTGATGTTAAAAATATAATTAGTAAATTTTATAAATATTGTATAATGAATTGGTTCATTGACAGAGCGATCATCAGGTAATTTGGCTTGCTTCTACGGAAGGAAGGTGAAGATAAGTACAAAGATCTGAGTCGTATTTAGAAGATCCATTAGATAGAACTTTGCTGTCGACTAAACGTGAGGGTTAAGGGGTAAGTGATATTAAGAATTATGCCTTGGTTTACGTTCTGGGCAACTGAATGAATAGCAATGCCATTCATTTCTTTAAAGCAGAAAGAAGTCTATATGTATGGTAGGGCAGAACCCTGAGGCATAGGCAGAGGATTGTCAGGGAAAATGATGAGTTTATAGTATCTGAAAAGTCTGAGTTGTTTTGTAGGCATTTGCATAAATGGGTCTAAACTTCATGAAGCAGATCTTTTGAGTGGTATGATTAACATAACTGATTAACCATCCACGACCATTCCTCCCATCTTCCTTGCTAAGAGAATTCCAATTTTATTCTAGCAGTGATGTACCCAATTCAGGGAATGAATACAAATTAGTTAATTCAACCATAGTAACCCCATTTGTCTTTGCCACTGGTTAGTCGAAGTTGCTTATGCGACCCATTTAAGGCAAGTGAAGTCTGCGGGGGATCTTCTAGGAAAGATTTTCCTCCTTGATAAAATACAGAGGAGCAAAATCTCCCTAAATAGTACAGGTATCATCTACACATTCCCAGTAATTGCAACCACTGGAGTGGATGAGACCAGCAGTAAAAGCCTTGGGTAGAAGTTTGAAAAATACCAATGTGGAAAGGATGGAGGAGAGAGGAGTCTGCAAAGGGGTGTGAGAAGGACCAGCCAAGAGATGTTAATAATCCTACATAACAAAAGTAACAGTATCATAATCTAGCAGCATCACAAGGAAATAAATAGATTACAAGAAATGTAACTGAAAACTGTTGATTAACTCTTGAATTGCAAATCTGTTCAAATATTTGGCCAAAGATACAGTGAAAAACAGGAGCCATAGGTTTTTATTTAAATAAAAGTTTGGGTTTTTTTTTTTAATTCTGGAAGCTTTGTATTTTTTTCAACCCATTATTTCAATCAATAATTAGTTTGGAGTCATTCATTGATAGATTAACTGAAAATCTTCAAATACCATGCTTAAGAGTTTCCGATGGATGTGGGTCATGAAATTCACTTGGCCCTGAGAAATTATTGCTTGTCAGATTGAAGCCAGGCTGATGAATAATTTTGACAGCACCACACACCAAATCAGTAAACTGGCCAACTTCAAATTTCTCCTCTAGCTACTGTTTTTTGCCCAGTTTTCAGTCGTGAATGGACATAATAAAGTTTTCCCTCTCCCTTCACTTAGAATAAATATTCATAGACTAGCTAACATTACACTATCCATATAATGCCTTTATTCTTTCATTGTGCCATTGGTGATTTAAGAGGATACTACTATGCTGGGCCACAGCATAAAAGACGGGGTTAGGGAATATTTCATGTGAGATAATAGTGCAATCTTAGTAATGTTCAAGGTAAACTAATTTAGCACTAAGAAGAGGAGAGGACGTGGGAAAGAACTCTGGGGGTCAGATGGAGCTGGTTTTGAATTTTGGCACCACTGCTTAGCAACTGTGAGAAATTAAGCAAATTGCTAAATTTCAGTCTTCCCTCTGCCAGATAAGATTAATAATGTCAACTCCCTCAGTCTTCCCTCTGCCAGATAAGATTAATAATGTCAACTCCATAGGGTTGTTCTGGGGACTAAATCACATCTGCAAAGAGCTAGCACAGAGCTTAGCTTATTTGGTAAATGACTGAAAGTTCTAAATCAGCACATGTATTGACTTTTTGCTATTTAAAAGGTTATTGAGGCTACATATCTATTAACTATGTTGCAAAATCATTCTCCCAAGTAGTCATATATTGCTTAACTTTGTCTTTCTTTAGCAAAAAAAAAAAAAAAAAAAATCCATTTAACGCAGTCAAGTTTTCTTTATGGCTTCTGTGTTTCTGTTTTGTTTAGGAAAATCTTTGGCATTTTTCAAGATTTAGCTATGTTGTCCTATATTTTTTCTTAATACTTTCTTAGTTAAGTGCATGCAATTAATCTGAGAATTCGTATAGATTATGATCAAACTTTTTTTCTCCAAATCAATATCCAATAATCTCTCTTTTCTGACAATCTCTCTTTTCTCATTTATTCTATTGGAACCATCTCTACCATAGATTAAATTCTATAAATATATGTCTATGTTTCTAAATATATGTCCTCTGTTTCATTAATTATCTATTTTTCATAAGTACCAACTTTGTCGTAATTAATATTGAGATAGCACATTTTGACCTCTAGTAAGGCAAGATTCTCATTATTCTTTCTTAAAACAGTTTTTATTCTCGCTCATTTTTTTAATCAGCTGAACTTTAGAATCAGTTTATTAGGTTTTCTTCAAAAATCCAGCTGTAATAGTTTTTAGAATTGGATTGAATTGGCATTTTTATGAAATTCAGTCTTTCCATTCAGATCTATTTATTCAAAAGTTTTTGTATTCTTTAACTTTCTGTACATTTCTTGTTAAATTAATTCATATATATCATATATTTTATAGTTTTTATTGCTCAGTACAATTCTTATTAGGTCTTTTGATGTATATTTTGTAGTTTTATTGCCAAGATAGAATAAATAGGAGTTATATCTTATATTTTCTAATTGATCATCATTGATATATAGGAAAGTTATGGTTTCTAGCTTCTTGTGTGATCATGTATGTGATCCTCTGAATTTTCATATTAGTCTTGCTAGTTTTCCACTGCTTTCCTTAGATTTTAAAAAATAGAACATCAGATTTGTATCAAAAGTGACAATTTTATCTCACCTACTCAGATATTTACTTCCTTTTTTTCTTGTTAAATTGTGTTTTTTAAGCCTATGACTGTTGAATAGTAACAGTCATAATAAACCTCCTTGTCTTGTTTTGTGACATTAGTAGAATTTTTTTCTGATGATTCACCACTAAATACAATGATTTTTTTTTTCTAACTCTAGTTTTGCTAAGAGATTTTATCAGGAACAGGCGCTGAATTTCATCAAATGCTTCTTCAGTATCTACCTACTTCCATCTGTTAATAAATAGCTTTCCAAATATTGAAGCATCCTTGTACTCCTGGGATAAACCCTACTATGTTGTGATATATTATTTTTCTACATCACTGGATTTAATATGCTAATGTTTTATTTAAGATTTTTTTAATACATTTATAAATGGGGTGGGCATAAATTTTCCTTGGTGTGTGTGTTCTCTGTGCCAGTTGTCAGGTTATTGTCTCTCAGCTCCAAGCCCACCTTTCTATACTTTGATTTGTGATGCTAAGGCTGGAACCTTGCAAACCATATTTCTGCTCCTGGCAATACTTCTTCTCCCAGGCAGCAGCAGTATCTTCCCATAGCAACAGCTGAATCCAGTTTGTGGTTTTTCCAGCACTTGTAGAACCAGCCTCCGCATGCTCCAGACCCACCTCTACCTCTCAGACACTAGCACCAGTGGGCAGCAGCCTCTCTTTGGGGATCTGAGTTTCAGTTCATGGGGACCCTTCTCCAAACTTCTAATTTTTAATAAATTCAACTTCTTCTCTTTATTTCTTTATTCCTAACAGACTGGGGTGGAGGCTTCTTTCTGCAGCTACTACTATTGTGACACCTTAGAGTTCTCTTTTTATCCTTTTGGTTACCTGGGTAACGACATTATATCTTTCCATTATTTTATTATTTTTTAATAACTGGCAAGGTTTTTCTCTCTTGACTGGACCGTCATGGTTCACTATCCTTTTCCGGCTTTGGTAACAGAGTCCTTGTCTAACAAAGTTAGAAAGCTTTCCATATTTTTTCCTCTGTTTCTTTAAGTTCATTAAAACTCATCTATGCATACTTCTAGGCCTGGTGCCTTTTTGTAGGTATATATTAAAATTAATTTTCAATTTCCTCCATGAATATAGGTCTATTCAATTTTTCTGTATCTTCTCGAGTCAATTTTGGTAATCTTTTCCAAAAAAAAAAAACAATCCATACCAACTTTATTTTCAAATTTGTTCCTATTAAGCTGTTCACAGTGTTTTCTTAAAATTTTACTATCACTTATATTCGAATTTGCCTGGTTACAGAATTCTAGATTCAAAATCAAATTCTTTCAGGCCTCTGAAACTTTGGTCTACTGTCTTTTAAAATTCTGCCAATGAGAAGTTGTGACTACTCAGCTTCCCTTTCTCTTTTCTTTTTTCTCCCTCTGTAGAATTTTTCTAATTTTTTTCTTTATTCTTTCAGAGTTTAGAATTTTTTACAGGGTAGATTTGTTGCATTCACTTGGCTTATAATTTCCTAGGCCCTTTCAATGTAACAGCAAGTTGTCTATTCAGTTCCAGAATTTTTGTTGTTGTTGTTGCTTTCATAATGTTTGATAATTTTCTGTGTCTGGAAATCTTATCAGATAAATATTGGATCAACTTCCACCTCCACCCAAAGATGGAGTAACAGGGACTGAATTTAAGCTCTTGCCTTAAACAACCAGAAAATGGGGCAAAAGAAACAATGGTTTTCAGATATTGGATGATAGAGTTTAGGACTGTCATCTCTGAAAAGAGTGAAACAGTTGTGTGAGTGTTATAACAGCCCAGCTTACCACCGGGAGGCAATTTCCCTGCCTCAGTGCAGGAGGGACACAGCCTAATAGGACTCACTGGGCAATCTTGCTGAGTTGAGGAGATAGAAGTCAGAGTTTAGGGAGATACCATTGCTTGGCTTTTGGATTGAAAAAAATTAAAAAATATGACCTCAATTTCTGTTGACAAGAACTATGGAGAAACAGTCATCCTCAGACATGCTGGTGAGAATGCAAACTGATAAAACTCTTCAGGAAGGAAATTTGGCAATACGTTATAGAACTACATAGGTACTTAACTTTTGAATCAGCAGTCCCACTTCTGGAAATCTACCCTGAAGTACACCTTCAACAATAAAATATATATATATTTTTTTATATGGTTATTTGTTGCATCATTATTTGCAACTGAAAAATATTGAACCTAAATACCTAAATGGAGGAGCCTGGTTGGATAAGCTATGATGCATCCACACAATGGAGCATCATGCTACTCTTAAAAAAAAAAAATAAATAAGGAAGATTTCTATGAGCTGATAGAATAGTCTCCAGGATATAGTGCCAACTGAAAAATAAACAAAGTGCAAAAGAGTATACATAGTACGCTATCCTTCCTGTAGGAAAGAAGGGTATATAGAAGATATGTACGTTTCTGCTCATCTGTGCAAAAGAAATGCAAGAAAGATAAACCAGAAACTAATGAGATTATTATCTGTGAGGAGTGGGTGGGAACAAGGTGGGGAGAAAGTGGGAAGGGGGATGGAGTAGTAGGGATGGAGCGAGTAGTAACATTTCTCTGAATATACCTTTCGGATAGCCTTGACTTTTAGAATCATGGTAATGTTTTATTTGCTAAAAAATAATCAGTCAGTTTACATCAACTAAAAGGAGTATCTGCATGGAAGCATGGGGGTGGTGGTGGGGGGGTGTAAATGAAGTACAAACAGTAATAAGTGAACTTAACTATATTACCAGTAAATAATATAGCCACACTACACAGCAAAGACTGACTAGTCAGGCTTGCCAGGGCCTAGCTTTGTTCTCATGCTCTTCCAGGCTTGCACATCTGGAGCCTTCCAATTGTTTTTACTGGGTTTCAGTTATTTGTCATCACCCTAACTGACATCCTTAGTTAGCAGCTAGAGAAGCCAAAATTTGGGGGAAATGTATAATTTTTAGATTTGCTTCTTTATTTTAGAAATATCTACTATTGGGCCCACCACCTTATCTTGTGAAAGAATGGGCAGAGAATGAAAGAGACTGGCACAGTGGTGGTAGAATAGGAAATTCTTCTATTATGAAATAAAGGGCACTATGTTGGATGAAAAGATTTCATAACCATCAGTTTCAACATGACCTTCAAATGATCTTCAAATGCTCTTCATGCTCATTAACACAGATTAATCATAGTTAGCTTTTTCAGTTTAATCAAAGTTGGAGAAGAAGGCACTAGTTTTAAAAGCTTGGGGAGAAACTGAATAAGTAAGTGCTTACACATTAAATTCTCAGCTGATCCTCATCATGTGTTAGGTATGATGCCCAAGAAATGATCAACAATCAAGGTCTTTAAAAATATTGACCTGCTGATTTCACATTCAGCAATTTCTCATGAGGAAATCACAGAGACACCCACAAACATTTATGTACAAAGACTGCAGCATTATTTTTCATAGTATGGAAATGGACCACACCTAGATGCCCACAGTAAAAGCAATGGCTAAAGACATTATGTTACAATTGTTAAAAATGTTTTTCAAAACCACTTAACAACATGGGGAAACAATCAGAATATTAGAAAATAATGCTACAGGGAAGTTTGCCTGTATTATGCTGCCTGCAAACAGAAAAATGTTGGGTAGCAATAGCTCAGAGGTATTTTAATTTTTTAAAAAAACTCGACAAATATGTGTTCTGTACAGTTAAAGCAAAATATGTATATGTGTATACGTATACATATATTGCTTTGTATATGTATTTACATATTTTTGAATATATGTATGTGTACACACACACATGCATACACAGGAAAGCCTAGAACAAATAACAAGGAAGATAAAATAACTAGATACACATCAAACTGTTAACAGTGATTATCTTTATGTAATAGAAACTGTGGATAATTATTGTTTTCTTATTTATAGTTTAGACATTTTCTAGATGTTCTATATTAAACATGAGTTACTTTTATTAATTCTATTTTTCTTGTTGTTCACGCCAATAATCTTGACACCATCTCAACCATTTTTCTCTAAAACCTCATACCCAATCCATCAGCAAACCTATTAACTTTACCTTCAAAAATGTCCTGAATTCATTTACTCACTTACCATGTCCCCATATTATGGTCCAAGTCCCCACTATCGGTTGCCTGGATTTCTGCTACAGCCTTCTTTTTGATCTATGTCCGCGTTTGCCCTCCCACACCCACCCCAGTCTCTAGAAGGACCAAAAAGAAGGGTTATAAAAGAAAATTATGAGGTGTAAAACAGAGTCCCACTGAGAGAGCAACAAGCCAAAACCCAAAGAGGAGCATTTCTAAAGGGGGAATTGAAGGAAATGCCAGATATATTTCAAAGAAAACTGAAATCTGACATTACATTTGAAGTT
The DNA here is from genome assembly GCF_902729225.1 of Pteropus medius. Classification (NCBI taxonomy): domain Eukaryota; kingdom Metazoa; phylum Chordata; class Mammalia; order Chiroptera; family Pteropodidae; genus Pteropus; species Pteropus medius. Next base: position 9,653,960 of record NW_024347791.1, read on the forward strand.
GTGTTTCTACCTGTGTTTAAATTACACCTGCCATTATCCATGCAAAACGCACAGCAAAAATCTCTTATCTCTAGTGACCTTGAGTTTCTAGTGCTTTGGGTTGTTTGTGGTAAATCAATTCACATCTAGCACAGAGAAAGTAGAAGACAAGATGGCAAATGAAGAACAGGAAAAAAACTACAGGAAGTGACCAACAGGAAGCCTCAGAAAGCTGAGGGTGGGGCGCTGAATTTCCCACAGTACATGCGATGGAGGCTTGAGCCATTTTATTCTCATATGACGAGAGAAGGGGACATCAAATGTATGGGGAACTTCAGGACACCCACTCAGGCATTTATGTTACATTAATATAATGTCAGGAAAAAGGTGGGTTGGACAGATGCCATTTCCACATTTGTTTTCTAATTGGCTTCATGTGAATATCTCATGAGCGAATAGAGGTAGTGTCTTGTTCGTCTTCATATGCCCTACATCTACCGCAGGACCTGACACAAAATAGGTGGCAGAAAACAGTCATAAAATGGATTAGTGAATTAGGAAGAAGAAAGGGAGGGAGAAAAATGAATGAATGATTGAATGAATGAATGAATTTACGGATAACAATACAAATGGCTTCTGCTTCTAGAACATTTACTATACCAGGGCTTTCATATATTAACTCATCGACTTGAGATTAGAATTTAATTCCCCCTGGCTTTATGTGCCTTGTGTATTTCCATTATCAGCTTCACCAGTGATCAGATTTATGGTTCAAAGAAATTCTTTAATGAGACTGATTAAAAAAGCAGATGTCCTTAATTAAAAAGAGGACGCTCATCAAAGTTGTTCTTATATAAGTTGTCCAGGTGTTGTTGTTGTCTTATGAAAATGCATGTGAGTACCAGAGGCCAGAAACTCTGAGGAGATGTCCTCAATATCCCATTATATGAACAACTAGAAATGACAGGCTGAGTCGAAGCAAAGTAATTATCTTGTTAATTCAGGCCTCCCTAAAAGCTGCCTGCCTCAGCAGTTGTCTTAGTTCACTAATAATAAACCTAAAAGAAAAATAATAAACTAAAACTAAAAATATATATATTTATGTATTTTCCCCAAAAGTCTTTGAGTGCATTCTCTTTCATTTAGTCATTTGACAAGTATTTCTTGAACACCTACTATGTGCCAGGCACCATTTTAAGTCACTGTTCCATAGAATTCACATTACCTCACAATTAAGAGCAGAACAGTAATCCCCATTTTACAGAAAAGGTTGGGATTCAGAAAAAAATAAGTGACTCTGACTATGAACAAAAAAAGAGAGAGTGTTTTGTTTTCTCCTCAGACTGCAAAATATTTTGCCATGTGTCACATATACATTGTAAAGGTTCTTGAGCACTATATTTTCTTTGTGTTGCTTAGGGAATTCAGAGGGGAGATTCCTGGTAGAAAAGCTATAGGCATTTGTGATTCTTTTCTTCCTCTCAAATCCCTCAGTAAATCTTATGCAGAACCCAACCACTTCCCTCGATCTCCATTGCTACCACCCTGGTCTAAGCCATCATCTCTTATCTAGATTATTGAATTAAACTCCCATCTGGCGACACCATCGTTCTCCCCTTCACTTGTCTCAACACAACAGCCAGAAGGAGCTTTTTAATATGTAAGTCAGATCTTGTCACTCCTTTGCCCCAAACCCTACAAAGACTCTGTTTTACGGAGAGTAAACGTCGATCGACGTCTTTACAGAGGCCTACGAGGCCCTGCTCCATCGGCCGCCGTTTCGCCTGACCCCGTCTCCTCCGCTCTCCTTTTCCATTTCCACCATTCCGGCCACGCTGACCTTCTCACTGTGTCCCAAATCCAGGGCATGTTTCTGCCTCAGGGCCTTTGCCCTAGCTCTTCTGTCTGCCTCAAACATTTCATCCCAAATATCTTCATCTTCAACTTCTTCAAGTTTTTTCTCAAGTAGTACCTTTTCAGTGACTGCCCTGACCACTCTCTTTGAACTTGGCACTCTCTCAGATACTTCCAATCCCCCTTGCCTTGCTCTATTTTTCACATCACTTACCATTGTTGTGACCGGAATAACCAGACTCAACCTGAGTGCTTTGATTATAGAGGCAGTTTATTAGCCGGCGGCTGTCCTTCCAAAGGAGCAGCCCCGAAATGCCAAGATACAAGGTTTTTAAGCCCCAAATCCCATTCCCCATTCTGTCTTAAACACAAAGGTCCATCCCTCTCCCATTCACTACCTGTCAACCCACTGATCAGGTGTGCAAGCGGGAAGCACAGAAGCAGAAAGCCCGTTGCCAGAATGTTATGTTCCTATGGGTGATTGCCCATGTTCCCATGGGCAATAGCCAGTGTTCCCATGGGCAATGGCCAAACAGTAATTCTCAGCTTATATACAATTGATTATTTTTCATGCCACGCAAGCAAGCAGGGTTACACAGGCTAAAATTGGCAGTTAGCGTATGAGCTCATTGTTACAAGTTTCATGATTAACAGAATGTGGTTAGGGGTTCCAGAAACTAGGCCTAAGGTATAGACTTCCTTTGTCCAGTTTCAGGTTTTAATTATTCTTTCACCCTTTCACATTTCAGCAGGCTATTACACCATCTTCCAGAAAACTATATAAATTGTTTCTATATTATGTTGTCTTTCTTCCCCCTACAAGGGCAGGAATTTCTCCTCCTTTTATTTATTTATGTATTTCCAGAAGCTAGAATAATGTCTGGTATATGGTAGGCACCCAGTAAATACGCATTATCATTGTCATTATCATCATTATTATTTGTGAATGTCAATGAGCAAGAACTATGAGACCTTTAGGTTTTCTCACTTTAAGATACCAGACTTTAGAGACAGAGATCAAAGATTTTCATCATTCAAGATAACTAGATTTGAATCCTAGCTCTGTCATTTACTTGGGACCCTGGGCAAGTAAGTTACTCGGCCTCTGTAGGTCTCAAGTCTCTTGAATGTAAAAATGGGAAAAATAATACCTGTCTCACTAGGTTCCAGTACTGGTAAAATAATGTAATATATCGATCCTATCTGGTACAATCAGAGAACAATTAGTATTAATGCTCTCAAATTAGTAGCTTTGTTTTATTTGGGCAGATTCCTATTTAAGAGTGTGGTTTTCAACACATTACTTTCCCTTCTAGAGGCTCAGTTCACACAGCTATCTCATGAAAGTGTTTGTTGAGATGTTCTCTCTTGAGGGAGCCCTTGACCCCACCGGCCTGGAGAGTTCCAGCAGGGCTGGTGGGAACCCAGGCCTCACAAGGCATTGCTTCACTCTTTCCCATGGGTTAGCTAATCTGCCGCTGTGCTGTTCGTTACTGAGCCATTTAAAAGTCAACAGATAATAACATGAGATAAATAAAACCTTTGTCACTTACTGCTGCCTCAGTTTTACACAGTGCTGCCAAAATAAGTTGCAACAAGAACCTTTGAACAGAAGACCAGTCAAATGGTATGTGCTGATAAACGTTTGTTTAGAAGGCAGGCTTTTCCTTTCCTGGAACTTCTCAGTAATTAACCAACTGCACTCAACAAGACCCTTTCAGACAGCTGTTTAAAGTACTTGATCCCAAACTTCCTACCACTACGCATCCCTTTTCCCCCCACAATCTCTCCCACATAAACCCAGTTTTCTGAGGTTTCTTCTATCAAATAAACTATATGCATCAAGTGATAATTCTGAATTTTTTACATTAGTCAAACTAATGAATAAAGTCAAAGACTTACTTACGCTCATTAGAACTTCCAGTGAGCATGAGTTGACATACTTTCACACTGCATGGCTATTCTTCCAGCTAAAAACAAAGAAACTGATGTTTTAGATAGCCTGAGCAGCCTAACTTGAAGTATATTCATTTACACATTCAACACATATGTAATGAACACCTATTATCTGCCAGACATGATTCTAGGTACTAGGGATATAGCAGTGAACAAAACACACAAAAATTCCCACCCTGATGGAGTTTACATTTTAATGAAGATAGACAATAAGCAAGATAAGTAAATAAAATACACGAACAGAAGAAGTTCTAAGGGAAATATAGAGCAGGAAGAGAGATGGGATGTGCAAGGCACAGTATGGGTGCAGGGTGTTCTTTTCAAGAGTGAGGTCACAAAAGGTCTGCCTGGGAAAGGATATATGAGCAAAGATCTGGAGGAGGTGACAGACTGATCCACTGAGATCTCTGGGAGAAGAGGGAGCAAATAAAGGAAATAGCCCTTGACAGAGAAGCAAGCCCAGTATGTTTGAGGATGAGCTAGAAGGTTAGGGCAGCTGAGACAAAGAACAGAACCAGGAGACACAGAACAGACTGAACAAAGTCTTGAGATTTGTGCTTTTACCATAGATCAGCTTTTACCACGATGCGAAGGGAGACTTTGGAGGGTTTTGAGAAAGAGAATGGCATGAACTTCCATTTTAATGGCATCATTCTCACAGTTGTGTGAGCCAATCAGATGTTTCTAGTAGTAGCCTTGAAATATTGCAAAGGGCTCATGAAAGTAGTAAAGGTTGTCTCAAAAATTCAAGACTTCAGCATATTCATAACAGCCCCAAAGTGGAAACAACCCAAATGTCCATCAACTGATGACAGATAAACAAAATGCGGTGTATCCATACAATGAGATTTACTCAGCCGTAAAGAGATGAAGTGCTGATACGTACTACAATGTGGATGATCCTTGAAAACATTTCGCTAAGTGAAAGAAGCCAGTCACAAAAGACCATGTATTATATGATCTCATTTATGAAATGTTCACAATAGGCAAATCCATAGAGACAGAAAGATTAGTGGTTGCCAAGAGATGGGGAGGAGTGACTGCTAATGGGTACACGGTCGTTTTGGGAGTGATAAAAATGTTACAAATTAGTGATGTTTGTTGTACAACTTTGTAAATATACTAAAAGCCACTGAATTGCGTACTCTAAAGGGTAAATTTTATGGTATGTGAATTATATCTTAATTTAAAAAATAGAGGATTTAGGCTTTTGGAAACTGCCAGGAAAATGGCTTCTCCCTATTCTTTGCCTTGTCATTCCCCTCCCCTCATGTAACACATAACACTAAGTAAAGTCTGTGAAACTGATCAATATAAATGTGCACCCGGAATAGTTTAACACAGGAGAGTAAGGGCACCCTTTCCTTCTATCTGTGACAGTACTGGCCCAAGTCATGGGTTGTGACTTGCTTCTTTCTTCCAAATGCCTCTCACATCTTTGTCCACATCACCATGACTCTTTTCCACTTCACATAGGTAAATATGTCAGTGTGGCTGTGGTACTTACACTTTCCTTTTGCTGTCTCTAATCCTCAATCTTTTCTAACAGAACAATCATAAAGCACCACTTTCATCACACCTGTGCCTCACTTAAGAATCTAAACTGGCTTCCGCAAGGCATTTCTCATATCACAGAATATATTGTCTGGAGAAAAAAGAGATTTAACTATGATTTTTATCTTGCTTCTGCCTTAGAAATGGAGTTTTGATGCTGAAATGTTAAAAGTTGTTTTGTTGGTTTATGTGGAAAATGGAATAAAAAGTTTAAAATCACAGCTAGCTTGGGAAATCCAGGAAGAATAGATAATGTATCTACCAATGCTTACTGAATCAAGTTCACAAGCCAATTCTTAGCATTACTCATTCTATAACACTCATTTCCTTCCCACTTTGCTCTTCCTATGTCCACTTTGACAGAGATGGCGTCTTCTTTCCTCCACTCATCTAACTCTTACCTTCTCTTTAAGACCCAGTCCTGGTTCCAGGTCTTCTATGACGCTTCCAGGCGAGGCCAGTGGCTGTTCACTTTGGCTGCTCTTTGTGATCTGTTGGCATGACCAGTTGTCTGGAGTTGAGCCTGGGCACCCCCATCCCCTTGGGATGGTTCTAAAGGGTAGCCGAGCTTGAGAACCATTATTGTAGGCATACTTTCCTTCCTGTATACGTAGGAATAAACAAGACAGACAAAGCCCTATAAGTTCTTAGAGGACTTATATTCTAGCTGGAAAATAAGCAATACACATACTTTTTAAAAACTTAAGGTAATTTCAGACAGTGATAAATAAAATAGATAAAAAGCATGCATAGTAATAAAGAATGGCTAAGAAAGCGGAAGAAGCAACTTTAAATATTCTGAGGATTCTCATTTATGTGTGGAATCAAAAATAGTCAAACTCATAGAAGCAAAAAGTAGAATGGTGGTTACCAAAAGCTGGTGGGGAATGGCAGGGATGAGCAGGTGATGGTCAAAGATACAGTTTCAGTTATGCAAGATAAATAAATTTAGGAGATCTACTCCACAGTGTAGTGCCTATAGTTAACAATATTGAGTTCTGTGCTTAAAATTTGCTAAGAAGGTAGATCTTAAGTGCTCTTATCACACACTAATAATTAATAAAATAATAATAATAATAATAATAATAGGGATGTGAGCAAACTTTGGGAGGTGATAGAGATGTCTATGGCCTTAATGGCAATGATGGTTTCACAGGTATATACTATCCCCAAACTCATCAAGTCGTATATATTAAATAGCCACAGATTTTCGCATGTCAATCATACCTTAATAAAGTGGTTTTAAAAAATTTTTCAGTGCTATTTAACTGAGACCTGAATGACAAGAAGGAGCCAAGATATGAGCAAGGAGCACTTCAGATACAGGTTATAACAAGGTGGGGAAGTTTGAATGACAGAAAGGAGGGCGATGAACAAAGGGAAGAATGAACAATACAAGATTAAAAAGGAAGGCAGGTGATGTCGGGACTTGTAGACCATGGTAAATATTTGGTTTTTATTCTAATTGTGATGCAAAGCAGTAGTAAATGGTTTGCAAAGATGCCCACTACTATCTTCGCTTCCCAATATGAATGTCCCTTTTCGATGTGACTTTAAGGCTCTTCCCATCAAGAGGTGAAGTCTATCTTCCCTCTCCTTGAACTGAGGCTGAGCTGGGAACCAAGAAAATGTGGAAGAAGTGACATTGTGCGACATCTGGGACTTGGCCCCAAGAGCCCCTGCAGCTTCCACTTATGATGCTGCCCTGAGCCCACTATGTAAAGAAGCTCCATCTAGCCAAGTGGAGGATGGGAGGCCATGTGGCAGAGAACCAGGGCACCGCAGTCAACAGCCAGCACCAACTGCCCGTGAGGCCATCTAGACCACCCAAACCAAGTCAAACACAAGATGACTGCAGTCACAAGAGCAACCCCAAGGGAGACCAGCAGAAGCACCGCCTATGAGCCCACCCCAAATTGCTGCCCCATTGGCTGTGAGCCAATAAATAGTTTTGTGTTTAAAAAACAAAAATTTAGTGGTGGCTTGTTATGCGGTGATAGATGAGTAATACAGAAATCTTTGGAGTTTTAAATAAGGAGTAAAATAACATTTTAATTTTTTTAAAGGCTAATTTCATCCCAAATACATTGATGGTTCTCTCCATAAAAGTCGTGGTCTGCAATCTTTCTTAAAAAGATAAAAATACGATGGTCTTCATCACAGAGAGAATATAGCTCACGGGGCTATGTCGGACTACTCGGGCTTAAATTCTTCTCTTCAAAATGAAATCTTATCTACAAGCATATTAAAACTGTGCGAAACCGCAAACACTAGACAACAAAGAGCTGAAAGTCATTTCGGCTAAGAACAGAACGAGAAAAACTGATGAAAACCAAGATCACATTTTAGACGAGAATTCATTTTGAAATGTGTTCCAAAGAAGAGTAGAAGGGAAGTATCCATGAACTCTAAACTGTGGTGTTTCGATTCCATGTCATGCTGAAATAATCAAGGAAGCATTACGTCATTCTTAAAAACGATCTTTGAACACACAGTCTTGGAAACAACTTGAAAACACCCAGCACTCTTGAAATATAAAAAGCTATTTTGTGAAAAAATTCTGTAATTAGTAAAAGCCAAGATGCTTTCTCTTGCTGTGCATAATTATTTGATCTGCAGAGAAATGGGATTCATTTGGTTCTATAAATAGCATTATTTTTAAATGATTCTTTAAGTGATGATATTTAACCAGTCTTTATGGTTATTTATTCACAGTGCCCCATAGTATTTTCCATTAATTTCTCAAGGATGTTAACGTTATCTTCCTAGAGTGTTCATCATCATGCTTTATTACATATTATGGTTAGATATTATATGCCCTGAAAGGAAACTATGAAAGTACTTCCAAAATGAGTTTATTTAATTCCAATATCTGGTAGTCACTACTAGGAATTGTGGGAAAATATGGTAGAGATATAGATTGGAGAAGTTCTCATCTACCCGACCACCGCACCACTCCAAGCCAGGGGCCTCCAGTCAGTCTTTAAAGAAGACATCTACTACAGTAGATAAAGAAGAAAGGTGGCATGGAAAAGGACAAGAAGAGAAAAGAATCCAAATGAAGGAAGGAGATGAGGGAAATATGGTAGAGAAAAACAAAGGAAATTAGGAGAGGAAAAAAGAAGGGATGATGAGAAAGCCAGATGCCCGAGCCAGAGAATCGGTCTTCCACACAAGGCATCTCAGGCAAAGCTATCGCGTAATTATTAAGTTTCCTTCAGTTTAGCACACCTCTGTAGCTCATTCTGGGCACATCTTAGCCTCTTTAGGATCATGGACAACTTAGAGAATATGACAAAAGCAAAAGCAATAAAAAAGTAGAGAGAGACTCTCTCTCCAGATAAAAGTCACCACATACACTTATCATTTAGTTCATATTTTCTGGAGTGTTCCAAAGACTTCAAATTGAGAAATTTGATGGTCTTGCCTCAAGGTGCCCGGGCAGCCACTCCCACACCGAAACTATCTAGAACAAAGTGGCTTCAACCAGCTTTAGGATATAACTATAATTGTTTCTCATTCCTTGTGTTATTCTCCCCACATGAAATGTGTGGCGTAGTTAGAACTTCACACACACAAAAAAAATCTTGGCCTCCTGTCCTAGTTTAGATAAGAGAGGTTAGTTATGCTCTGCCACAAGCACTGGCTGAAAGGTGGTTCTATCCACCCCACTGGAGAAAGCCGAGAAGGAAAAACAAATGAATCCGCCTGGCAGCAACTCTCAGGTCAGTTTACCACGATTCTACAAATGCTACCAGACAAATGGCCGAAAGGGTCCAATGTCTTTCAAGTTAGCAGTATGTCTTAGTGATTTGACTTAACTTGAACTTTATTTCAGAATCCAGACCTTAGAAGTGGATATGTGATGTGGAGTGATAAAGTTAACTCATATGTCAGAACCCAAAAAATGAAGGCTGCCCCAGTGGCCCGGCCCATGTCACAAATCTAAACCTAGGTCAGCCTGCACTTAGTGGATACACCTGTTGAGGAAACCAAACGTACCCAATCACAATCTAATGGCTCAACTTTAGCTAGCTAGCTTACCTCACCTTAGAAAATAGAGCCTGCTTGCCTCATAAGACAGCAGTGCCCAACCTTTCTGGCACCAGGGACCAGTGTGCCTATGAGAATCTAATGCCTGATGATCTGAGGTGGAGCTGAGGCAGTGATGCTAGCACTGGAGAGCGGCTACAAAATGAAGGTTCGCTCACTTGACCGCCTCTCACCTCCTGCTGTGCGGCCCAGTTCCTAACAGGCCTCAGATTGGTACCGGTTTGCAGCCCCAGGGTTAGGGACCCTGTTATAAGGAAATCCCTGACCTACCGCACTATCGTGCCCTGTTCCCACCTTGCCTCTTCTAACATTCCATAAACTGGTTCTTGCCTAAAATCTCTCACGAAGAGCGGGCCACTGCCAGTGAAATGCTGTACTCCCCCAATCCATGATTGTTTTCCCTTGACTAAAAGACGTCAATGTCGTTACTAAATTGTTTTAGTTTTGTCATTTGATAGAAGAGAGAGATAGGGACAAGATCCTAGTACCTTGTGCTAGTTCTGTGTTTGAAGTCAATCCTTGAACAACACGAATTTGAACTGCACAGGTTCACTTACGTGTGAATTTTTTTCAATAAATAAAATCAGCTCTTCCTATCCATATGTTTCACATCTGCAGATTCAACCAACTGAGGATTTAAAAAAGTATTTTCACATTCCTGACAGCCGATTCCCTACCCCAGATGAAAAGTTTACATCTGTGGTTAGTTGAATCCAAGAATGCGAAGGGCCAAGTGCAGTTAAGTTTTGGGGGAGTCAAAAATTATACTTGGATTTTCCACTGAATGGATGGTCAGCATCCCTAACCCCTGTGTTGTTCAAGGGTCAACTGTACTTTCAAGCCCTGAAATTTTAGTCATCTATCCACTTTAAATGAAACTATTTGAAGAATTGCATTTCCAAGCCGCCTTGAAATTGCTTTTCAAACAGCTGTGTTTTTGCATTACCTGTTCTGTTATTTTTGCTTATAAATATAACTAACCAGTTACTTATTGAATGATAAGTACTATAGAAATGGAAAGTCATGTTAATTTTCTCTTGAAAATATCTCTCGGAAATAAAATCAACGTTTATAATCAAAACCTATTATTTATAATAGTAAAAATTTAGAAACTTCTAACTGGTCTAGACACATAATATGAAATAATACCATTCATCCATTTAAAAAAGCATGTTCTCATCGGCAACGATATGGAACAATGAGCACTCATATTCATAGATGGTAGGAAAGTAAAATGGCACAAGCATTATACAGAAAAGTGTTCAACAGCTTCTCACAAAGTTACTCTATGATCCAGCAATTCCACTTCAAGAGAAATAAAAATATATGCCCACAAAAAAACAAAAATGCTTATAGCAACTTTATTCATAATACCCTCTCCCCCCTAGTTCAAGTGGTCATCAATAGGAGACTGGATGAACAAATTTCGATATAGCCATACAATGTAATATTAGACACCAATAAAAAAAAAAGGATTTACCGATAAACACAATAACATAGGTCAATTTTTAAAATATACTGAGGGAAAGAAGTAGAATTCAAGAGTCGATTCCGTATGATTCCATTTATGTGAGGCTCAAAAGTAGGCAAAATTAACCCACAAGATTAGAAATCAGAATAGTAGGTACAAGAGGAAGTGGTGCACAGGTGTATGTATACGTAAGTAAAAATTAATTGATCTGTAAACCTAAGATTTGTGCTTTTTTTGTATGTAACATATCTCTGTGATAATTTTAAAATCATGTTCTTAAAGAATATTTAAAGGCATGAGAATTTATTATATAGGGTTATGTGCAAAGAGCAGGATATGAAACTATATATTACAGTATGATCCCAAATTGTTCAAAAATACATATGTGTAGAGAAAAGACTGGAGGTACATGTACTTGAATGTTCAGAGTAGTTAAATCTGCTGTAATATTACGGTATTTTTATTCCCTTCAATATATATTTTCTATATTTTGAAATTTCTACAAGAAGCATATTTAATTTTTAGAAAAAGAAAGACTTTTATGAGTTTTCCATAACTACCCTCTCTTCCCCATTTCCATTGCTTCAATTCTGGCTGTGGCCCTCATTTCTAAGTTATTATAATAGCTCCTAATTGACTCCCCAGACTCAAAATTCTGTCTAGCCCAATCTGCTTCTCTGGCTATTTCTTCCATTTTTAAAAATAGAATTCTATTTTTTATGTCACACATGTGACATCTCTTAAAGTTTATTCTACTCTGTGTCCTCTGGTTTCCTTCATGTACCTTCCTTCCTGTAATGCTCTTTGTCTTTCATGGGGGAAATTTCCTGAACTCTAGGCAATCCTTGGCTATCTACTCATATATAAGAGCAAGACAATTAATCCCGCTCCTTATTGAATCATATCGTGCCCTAACCCTGACCCTAACTCTAATCCCTCCTCCAAGCCTTTTTTCACTTGGCCACAGGCCACCATTCTCTCTGGATCCCTCCTTTATTTCACCCCCCTCAACCCCCCCATCACTTTTCCATCTCTTCTACTGATTTCTTCTCATCTTCCTGATCTGTCTATGTTGGCGTGCCCTTAGGGCTCAGTCATATTCAATCTTGACAATCTCATCTGGTCTCATGGTCTCAGCTACCATCTATGTGATGCGATGATGACTCACAAATCTACAGCTCCAAATCTGACCTATCTCCTGAATCCCAGACTGTATTTCTACTGCTCACCTGATATTGCCACTTAGATATCCATAGGCAAGTAAAACCAAAACCAAACATATCCCAAATTCCTGAGTTCTTCCCCCCACAAATCCTGAACCTCCCCAATCTTCTGCCTCACAGTAAATGTTCCATCTTCCTTCAAAATATGTCCAGAACCTGACCACTTTAAGAGACTTGGCATTCTTTAAATATGCTAAGTGTGTTCCCACTTCAGGGCCTTCGTAGTTGCTTTGTCCTGTTCCTGCAACCCTTTGCCCGAATATGCTCTCGATTTGTTCCCTCGCTGCCTTCAGTTCTCTGCTCAAAGTCCCCTTTATCACTAAATACTCAACACAACACATCAGTCCCCACACACCCTATCTCCCTTACCCTGTTTTATGTTTATTCTTAGCACTTGTCACTCTCCGATATACTATGTACTGGATTTACTCTTTGACTTGCTCATTTTTTGTCTGCCCTCTAGAATGTAAGCTCCATAAGAGCAGAGACTTATTTTGTTCACTTATTTTCTGTCCCTAGTGCCTGACCCATTATAGGTGTTCAGTCATTTAGTGCTCATTAAAGGTGTTAAATAAGTGTAGAATGAATGAATAAATAATGAAATTTCTATTCCCATGGGCAGGGCTTAGTGGGAGGCCTCCAGAGGGAGCAATCTGGCAGAAATCCATTTATTTTGATGAGGAAACCCCCAAATGTCAATGGCTATAAGCCTTTCTCTTAGTGAGTCCCTACCCCTCACCTCACGAACCCTCCAATCTTCAGCCCAAGGAATAAGAGCTCAACTGCCAGCACTTTGGAAGCTCAGCCGTGAAGGCAGCTGGAAGTTTCCAGTGTTCAGTATGCAAACTTTTCATTTCCCTGTGTTTAATAAGGTTCATTCATTCATTTGACAAATATTTACCAAGTGACTATTAAATTCCAGGCACTGATCTAGGTACTTGAGATACATTAGTGATCAAAATAGACTAACATCTTGAAATTTTGGAAGTCATATTCATCATTGACAGGTATTCTTGAATCCAGAGACCCCTTGTCCAGAAAATAAACCTTCTATTTTCTGCTAGGTAGGAGGAGGGACATTTTCTTAGTTGAGCTGGGTGGGGACAGACTCTGGGGTTATAGCTGATCCTTAGATGCATCTTCAGCAGGGTTGCTAATCTGGCAACTCTAACTTTCAACCATTCCTTGTGTTTTCAGCTTCCCTTCTCTAACCTCCCTCTACCCCCTTACTCTGTCTTCCACAGGTACCTGGTGATGATGCCTTCAATTCTGTAGCTTCCCTGGGTTGCAGTAACACAAAACAGCTTTCTTCTTTTCTCACTCAGTTCTGCTAAAGTCAGTGAAGACTGATGTATCCCCATTCAGCTTCTTAAATGTGATTTTCTCCTCCTTTCTCTGTGTCCTGGAAAGTTTATATGTTCTTTTATTCCTTTATTATAATTTTAGAAAGCAGATATAACTGACTACATTTAATCTCCATATTTAAGCAGCTAACCCAAATGTCATCTCCAGCATAATCTTCCTTAAACACAATAACATATGTTAAAGAACATATCCATTGAGCACCTATTCTGTGCAGGACATGTGCTGAGCATCTAGACAGAGTTTGTACCTCCCGATCTGGCATGCCTGGGAGAAATTCAGTCCTCTGGCAACCCCCACCCCCATCCCCACGTATACTCGCCAACATACACACACCCAGGAAACATTGGATTCAGCCTTCCTATCTTACTTAGTCTGTGTAGTCAGGGAAATAGGAAAAATATAGAGGTCCTTGGTTCTTATGTCTCATTCAAGTCCAGCAGTTGATGAGGAAATGTTCATTTGGTTTTTCATCTGTTCCTATACTTGGCTCTGTACTAAACTGCCAGGCTCATTCCATCAGTTCATTCACACTTTATTGAAAAGACTAGGACATTCTCCTAATTTTAAGAAACACATTTGTCTGGAATTATTGCAGCCAGAAGAAACAGTGAACATATTAAGAATTAAGAATTAAGATTAAGATTTAACTAAGAAATATTTGAAAAGATGCTCAATATCACTAGCTATTAGGGAAATGCAAATCAAAAACACAATGAGATATCATCTCACACCTGTTAGAATAGCTATAATCAACAGGACAAGTAATAACAAATGCTGAAGAGGATACGGAGAAAAAGGAACATTCATACGCTGCTGGTGGGACTGCAAACTGATACAGCCACTATGGAAAACATATGGAGGTTCCTCAAAAAACTAAAAATTGATCTACCATATGATCCCTCTACTGGGTATTTGCCCCAAAGACCTGAAAACCCATATCCAAAAAGATATTTGCACACCTATGTTCATAGCAGCATTATTCACAGTGGCCAGGACATGGAAGCAACCAAAGTGTCCTACGATAGATGATTGGCTAGAAAAGTTGTGGTACATATATACAATGGAATATTACTCAGCCATAAGAAGAGATGAAATACTGCCATTTGCAACAACATGGATGGACCTCGTGATAATCATGCTAAGCGAAATAAGCCAGACAGAAAAAGTTGAAAATCACATGATATCACTTATATGTGAGATATAAACCTAGAAGCAACAAATGAACAGGACAAACAAACAGAGACTCATGGATATGGACTATAGGCTAGTGGTTACCAGAGGGTAGGAGGTTGGGGAGGAGTGGGGAGGTAGATGGGATAAAGGGGGTCAAATATAGAGGAGGGGAGGGTGAAGAAGGTAAAGGAGATCAAATATACGGTAGCTGAAGGAAATTGGATTTTGTGTAGTAAACACACAATAGAATATACAGGTGTCAAATTATAATGTACACCTGAAAATTATACAATTGTATTAACAAATGTTACCCCAATAAACTTAATTTAAAAAAAAAGAATTAAGATTTAAAATGGCCATGAGAGTCTTGAGTTTTAGTTATGCTCTGAAACACCATTTATTTATTTTAAAAATACTTGGGAATAAATAGCTGAACCTTTCTCATTGGGTTGCCATGAGAATTAAATGAGATCATGTATGGAAAAGGCTTAGCATAAGATCTGGAACAAAGTAATACATGAAATCTGAAGAAAAGTTCAGCTTTCCTGGCCCTTCAAATTGGTCCATGTGGTTATTAACTCAAATTTGAAGCAGGCCAGAATCTATTCTGCTCTAATGAGTTGATTTCTTTGTGGTCTCTCCTGGAGGAGGCTCAAAGTTCCCTCCCATACAAAATTTACTCCCTACAACTTAGTTCAGATCTCCCAGAGTGCCACTTAGCAGAGCCACATCATTTATGGCTCTTGGGGTTAGGAGACGATTTCAATATGTTAGGTGAGAGTTCATAAGACCTTGAACCTGGGTTAGAACTGAGTGGCAGATGTATTTAGTGCTCACTTGGCAATCCATGTGCTCCCCTTGAATCCCCAGCCACATCTGAAGTTAGGCTGATGCTATATGGCTAATGTAGGAAAAGAAATGACAGTGTCATTTCCAAGTGAGGCAGTGAAAAGCTAGAGTGTCTCCTTCTCCCTCCCTCTTTCACAGTGACATCCAAGGTTATATGCTCCAAATGGTGAACTACAAGATGGTGGTGAGTGGGGAAAAAAAATGAATCCTGGATCCTTCAGTGAACCTTCAGAACAAGCGTCCACTCCACCCAATCCAATACACAGTCAACTAGTAACACAAGAGATAAATAAACAGCTGCTACAATAAGCCACTGAGATTTGGAGATTAATTTATTACACACTATGTCTAGGAAATTAAATCAGTTCGATAGAACTTGTGAAGATAAAATTAAAGAGACTTCATCTTCCATTAATGGCAAACTAGGTAATTCAAACCAACCTTTATACTAGAAGATATGTATTTTTTAAATGTCTACTCAAAAGTATTGGAAAGCCAGCACGGCAGTGAAAAATTATCTGGCTACAATCTGGCTATCCAGGAGAAGATGAAAATCCAGAGAGGTGAGCCTCACATTTGAAACTACTCTTCTCCTGGAAGCATTTGGAAATTATAAGAAAGCCAATGTTTGCTAGCTGGGCAGTTTGATGGCCTGGTATGGATATAAAAATTGGATGCCAATAAAAACACAGTAGTGTGGGTTGGGACTATGAAGTTCTGTACTCTAGCAATAAGAGTGAGTTGAAAAGTAAAAGAGCCTTCACATTGCCTTCAGCTCAGCTTCAAACCATCTAAGTGGCCAAAAACATCTCAGGCTTTGCATTTGGATGCAAGAGATCCCAGAATGCTAATGCCTTCAGGCTCCTGGAAGAAGCAAACAAAAATCTTCTCTAGAGAAAAAAAAACAAAAACATTATTTTAATTCTAAAATCATTTCTGCAAACAATTTTCCAAATACGATTTCAGATTCAAAGAAAACCAGGCACAGACCGAAATAAGACAACGAACAAGGATCAACCAAACCCACAGAAAACAGAGACAGAATTCCATGGTCTCCAGATAGTGGCACTGATCAGACTTTAAAATAATTAGTTTACTATGTTCTAGGAAGAAAATACAGGATTGAAAATGTCAGTAGAGAACTAGAAATATTTTTTAAAATACATAGCAAAATTGAAAAAGAATCAACAAAAGTTCTAAAATTGAAAAGACAATAACTAAAATTAAGAACACGGATGGATTTTTACCAGATTATATCTTGCTGAAGAGAGAAATAAAGAATTTAAAAATAAGTCAGAAGAAGATATTCAAAATGACACAGAAAGAGGCAAAGGGCTGGAAAGGGATGGTTAGAGTCCTACACACAGTCCAGGGTCCATTTAACTGGACTCCTGGAAAGAACATAGAGAGAGGATGGAGCAAAAGCAATATCGTGAGAGGCAACAGCTAAAAAATTTCCAAAACCGATGTAAGACTTTGAGCCATAGATTGAAAATAAAGTTAAATGGACTTGGCAGGGAAGAGAGAAAGAGCTACTTTTTTAAAAGTCAAAGATGACTTCAAGAACTCTAGCTCCAGCAAAAGGGAGATGTGACTGATAAAAAACGGGGAAGGAAGAACAGGTTTGTTGAGGTCGGGAGGAGACAGTGTGGAATAGAAATAGCAGTTTTCAATTTTTACCTGTCGAATTTAACATCCAGGCAGGAATAACAAATGTGCCATTATTTCTTGAATAACTATTCTTTTTCTTGTCATGTTCAGGAGTCTCCAAAACTTTCATTCTTTTAAAAGAACCAGTCAAGCCTTTCTTGTCTCAAGAATCCAGCACCCTCAGGCCTCCTTCACTTTACTAGAATCCATGGTTTGCCTCCAAGGGTTGATCTACGAATGGATATTTGCAGCAAAATGTACAATGACTTGCAAACTACATATGCCTGGCGTTCAACTGTAATTATCTGTTCAATGCAACCTTCACAATACCCATCAAAACAAAATAATGTGCTTTTTAGTTTTTAACACTATGATCTAGGACTCCGTGGTTTTTTTTGTTTTTTGTTTTTTTTTTTTAATACTCTAAGGGCAAGTTACAGGTACTCTAAATGTTTTGATTTATCAAAATGTGGAATTTCTGCATATGACACTGACTTTAAATGTTGGAGTAAATAAAACTCAATGTCACAATCTAGAATATTACCTTAGGGATTATCATGAGAGTATTTTTTAATAGTTATTTGACTTTATTAACAGAAGGAAAAATAAAACACTGGCTACGATAAATTTCTCATTTTTTTACTTAGTAAACATCACGACTTTCACAATAAATTCTGTGGCTAATAGAAGAAAATAACATAGCATGCTATCTTTTCAACTGAAAAGGTCCCAAAAAGTTAAAAGATGATAATGATGATGAGAACTAATGTTTACTGAGCACTTTCTACATGCCAGAAACTGTTCTAAGGGACTTAAATGAATTCACTCATTAAAGAGATTTAAAGATATATAATAACATAAACTATACACCAATGACATAAAAAATATTATTTAATGGAGAATCAGGCAATTCTTTTTTTCCCTCAAAATTGTTCTTTTTATAAGATACACTACAACTCTGCTGGTACAATTAGGGACCAGAAGTGTGTGTGTGTGTATATATATATTTATAAATATATATATGAGAGAAATTAGAAAAAAACACTTTACAATAATAAAGTACAAGTAAATCTATATTTTTTTCTCACAATATTACATTATTCTCCTGAAAGTAGAAGTAAAATTTTCAAAAACAATAAACAGGAAAATAATTTTATTTTCAAACAACCCCTTACATGCCAACATTAAACTTTTAATTATTAAATTCTAAAATATATATTAAGTGTATCCATGTTATTGCCTTACGCAATCAAATTTTTAACAGTATGAGTCTAGTTGTCCCAGATATTTCGCTCTAGAATTTCTCTGTAGAACTACTGCTATATTATTGTGATTTCCCTATATATCGTTTCCAAATACAGTCATCAGGAATACTTCAACCATAATTTTGTATAACTTAATCAGGCTTCCTAATATCACCAGCTAAAACGGCTAAAGACATTTTTTTTTTTTTTTAAACAGAAGACTCGGGAGAATTTTGCCTAATAAAATGCATGAACCAACTTCTTAAATTATCAAATGTCTTCAAGATTTTTAAGTAATGTGGGACATTATTTAACAACATTCTTGATATTCTGAAGGACTGAAATTTAATAGCCAAACCCTACTTCTCAGCCATTCTGACCATCAGATTCCTGAAAATTTGCTATCCTACTTAGCTTTTTCTTTTTTTGACCTCTGAATGTCTCATGCAGTCTGGGACCCTTATGATTTAAAAACTATGAATTCACAGAATCATTTGACTCTTCAGATCATATAGGAACCTAATGGTCTTTGAATCCAGCCCCTCATACCGTGTTTGAATGCTCTCTGCCACATTAACCCAAATGTTCCCCATTCTCCATGCCTGCCAAAATAGGGAATTATTTAAAGATAACCCACTCTGTTTTCAGTTTTCACTATTAAAACTGTCTTCCCTATCCTGAGGTGACACTTTCTTCACCAAAACTATCCCCTAATTTGGATCCCAACAATCTCCTCACTGGCCCCAAGAGAATGACTTCAGGTGAATCCATCTCTTCTTGCTTTACTTTTCTTAGTTGTAAAATGGAGATAAGGAATGTATGTCATATGGGTGTGGAGATTAAATGAAAATGTTTATAAAGCGCCTGGTGCAACACAGGGCCTCCGCAAGCAGTAGCCTTTATTAGGAGTAGAAAACCCTCCTCTGCACGGCTATTCTCAGAGATGGTATGGCAGCTGTCACCTTCTCTCCTCCAGGCCAGATAGCCCCATGTTCTCCCATTTTCTTTGAAAAACATGGTATTGTCTCTCTTGTTTCTCTAGTCATTCCTTTCTGAATAAGTATAGTTCTTTGAGAGAAGAATCAACTGCTAATCAAAAAATGTATACATTATATATATATATGTATATGTATATGTATATATACATATATATATAATGTTCACTTAAGATAAGTCTCATACCCAGACGTATCATTGCAAGACAATATTTCTCTCTTCTCTATTGCTGATGAAATCACCTCTCCCCCTCCCCCACCTCCAGTGTCTCCATATTTGACCCTCTGGCAAGCTGGGCTATGGGGAAGGCAATAGGTATGGGTACACTCTGGTTCTAAGGAGACAAGAAGACAGAAGTGCCCCTAAGACGTTAGGATGTATCTGAGAAGTTTCCTTCTTCATTCTGGTAGGATGTCAGCTCTTCCTCATCGAGGGTCACTCCTCTCTGTCCTCTCCATTCCTTCTTCCGGACTTCACAATTCTGGGTAGTGGCTCCATATGACATCTTCTTTTTGGGACTTGCAAAATTCTCATGGTTGAGTTCTGTTTCCTCGGCTAATTCATCTTGGTCAATGATGCCATACTTCTCCTCAGAGAGATTCTCGGGGTCAGCCCACTCCTGTTTCTCCCCGGAAGCAAAGACCCCATAGAAGATGACACCACTGTAGTGGACCAGGGCAGCTATGAGGAACACATTCTGCCATTCCTCACGGGTCTAAATGAGGAAACACAGTACCAGTTAATATTTTAACCAAAACTAGAGATCAACAGCATGTTCTGGCACAAAAGAAGCACCTGGTTCACCCCAAAGGCAGCACTCTGCTTCTTGGGAACACGTGTCAGAAGCGTGCCGGGGATCCAAACAGAATTTGAGTGTTTAAAAATGAAAGTTAAGACTATAATGAATATGCATTTTTTAATTTAGAGAAATGCTTTACAAAATAAACATCATATAAAACACACGCAGCACCATTTCATAGTTCTTCTAAATACACTAATGGGGTTTCCACTCGCCTATTGGATTAAATTAAACTTGCTTTAGGAACTCATCATTTTAAATATGAGAGGTCTCCTTCTTGCTTGCTGTTGGATACATAACAATTTGAGCCATGAAAATGCTCAGTCTTGACTGTCAGTAGCTTATTTACAATCACGTTTTCTGTGTAAAATACAGTATCACAAAATAATGGCACTTGTGTTTAAGGTTAAGGGAAGATAGTATCTGAGATTTAATACTCATGTTACTGATCCTATCATCTCATGAACAGAGAGGAGAAAACATTGATCTTCTGCCTATAAAAAAAATCCCAAATCCCAACTTTCTTTTCTATCAAAAAACATGAAAAGTTGCCTCATACTTTCTTCTCCAGGAAGTCATATTTGTAATAGGCAATCCAACTAAAAAAAACAATAGTTGGGTAAAAACGCCAAAATATCAAAAAATTCGTATTTGCAGAAAGCAGCATCCTGAAACTTTATCAATGACAGAGGTGAAAAAACCAGAGATCAAGTGTCCCGTGGTTGAACGCTGGATGGAGCTGGGATCCTCTTCTTCCATCCACCTTGGTCTAAATGCACAATGGTTCAATAACAACTAAGCGCCACACCCTGGTAGGTTCTTACGAAGGGTCACTAATGACTCGTTTATTTCTTCATAATACAGAAATGTAACAGCACTAACATTTTTATGCTGGAACATGCTAAGCAATAGATTGAATGGGTTATAAAGCTTAATTACTTAGAATTATAAAATGATCTTGAATACTTTTTAATTTCTCCTGAGTTGATTGCCTCAGTTTCTTACTGTGTCTCGAAATGGTCTATACAGTGTTTGCCCCACTACACACACATTTTATTTCTTTGTTGAGGAAATATGGAACCAAAATTAATCAGCCCTGTTGCTATCAATAAATGATAATTTAAAAAAAAAAAAGAAGAAGAAAAAGAAAGAAAAGAGAAATAGAAGAAGCTCAAATGACTTAGCCAAGGTCAAGGACATACCTATTTACAGGCTGGGGTAGGGCCTTGAGGTTTCAAGTTTATAGAGTATTTCAGTCCTTTGATACTGTAACCCACAGCCCCAGAGGAGACCATTACCTTGTGCTTGGTCATTGCACCGACAATGAGGGGACAGACCATTCCAGACAGGGTTCCCACTCCATTTGAGATGCCCATGAGAATGCTGGCATAGCGGGGGGCAATATCCAGGTGATTGACATTAAAACCTACAGTGAAGCCAAAACCTCAAAATCAGAGTCAAGAATAGAATTCCAAATACAGTTTGGAAAATACTTAGCTTCCCCCCAATGCTCATCAATCTATGTACTTTCTTCTAGCACATGACTAATGAATACCTCTACCGAGAGGGCTGGGTTGAGGATTGCCAGGCTGTGCCTGCACAGAGCAGAAAAATGTGCTGTGATTGATTAGCAGTGTCTACTCTGGACTTTCTGTGGGGTTCCGAACTTCAAAATAATAGTATTTGGGGCAATACTGAAAAGCTAAAAGTCTGGATCACATTTATTCAGAGTAAATAATCACACAATCACATTCAGTGTGATGAGGACCAAACCCTGCCTCATTATATCCTCCCTCCCAGGCCTCGACTTACTCCTAAAAGGCTACCACAGGTAAGTGTGCCTTAGTGGCCACGTGGCATAGGGGAAAGGGCACTTTTTTGATAATAAACATTTGCACTAACATTGGCAGAATCCTCTGTAATTTACAAAATACTTTCACGCACATACTCGATTTGGAGTTTGTAAATCTGGGTTTGAATCTTATTTCCACCACTTAAGTCATTTTTAAGCCTTTGTTTCCTCATCTCTAATATGGGGATAATATTACCCAAGCCATAAAGATGCTATGAGAACCAGGGAAAGTATATAGGCAAGAGCTCTTGGCAAATAGCTAGGCTCTACTAACGATCTACTACCACTAGCTACCACTATTACCAGTCCTACCTACTCCTGCTGCCTCTGCTGCTGCTCTAAGCAAGCATCTTCTCTCTCAGAAATCTTTTATCGGAAGATAATGCTGCTTGGAGTGGTAAAATAATAAGTCAGCAACACCTCACTATTCACCTGTTTATCGGGGAAAAAAGAATGAGTGGAATGAAGGGAAAGCATTGAGAACCACCTGTTCAAGTCAATATTGCCCAGGGGTGATTTTAGAGTCAGACAAACCTGCCTCTGGCAGCTTAACTGAGATGCAAATCTGGACAAAGGATTTAAACTTTCTGAATCTCCTGTTCTTCATCTATAAACTAGAATAATCATTCTTATAAAATTGTTGTAAGAATTAAGTTAAATGATGTATGTCCATTACATGATATACAGGGGTGAAAACCAACATGTATGTCCTTTTCTAGGTTATTCATCTGTCTTATTTACCACTATCTCCCCTGAACTGTCAGTGTCTGGTACATAGTAGGCACTTGATAAATAATTGATTGGTTAATTAGCAATTTGAGCTACGAAATTACAGCAGGGGGTTGTAACTTTTATTTATTCATATTTTTGTTTTCCTTTGTCTTGCTCTTTAATTCTCGATTCTGTGCAAAGAACCTGAAAATAGGATTTAAAAAAAATTTTTTTTTTCCAATTTGGCACATTGGCTGGTTGTTTTTTCCTACTTCCATTCAGGGAGAATTTTTTTAAAAAAACCTTTATAATAAACATGCTGTCAAAGTGGCAGACAATCAGAATATAAAAAACAGCTGCAAAATTAATTAATCTTATTGTTGATTCAAATGCAATAAACACTTTATTAGAAAAGAAGCCAGAGATAAGAAGTGATTAATATGATTGTTGAGTACTATATTCTGATACAAAGCTCAGGCATCTGTGTTCAGCTAAAGATAATGTAAGAAAAGCCACTTAGGTTTCTAGCTGCACAATTCTAGTGTTCAGGGGGAAAAATCTATGAGAAACTGAGATATTGATGGATTTTTTTCTGCAGCAGCAGCAGCAAATACAAAAAAAAATAAGAATTGCACAACAGCTGGGAGAGTCTGTCTTCTCTTCATAGGACATTTCTCAAAATAGGCATCACCTAACTGTTGTATCTTTCTAATTTCACCATTGTCAGCTCTCTTGTCTATGATCAGTTCCTAAATTGTGATCATCTTCTCTGGCATCTCTACTAACTCTTTATAAAGTGGACAGATAGTAGATCCGAGGAATTATTGTCCCCACAGCGATAGTCCCTCCCATAGTATCACTGTTGGGTCAGACAAACTTGTATTCCAGTCCCAACCACTTAACTTACTAGGGCAAGTTAAGTCACCTTTCTAAGCCTCAGGGTCCTCACTGGTAAAATAGACATAGCAATATCCTTCTCACAGTTTACCACAGGGATTAAATTAAATCATGTTTGAAAAATAGTTAGCTTGGAGTAAGTGCTAATAAAAATTATGGCAGCTGTTGTGATTTGGGGTATTGGGTTTCTCTCCTTCTCATTGTGTCTTAATTGGCAATCTCATGGAAATATGAACCCGAATATTTTAGTATCTTTGGGGACAAGATATGAATCTCTTTTGCCTAACAGAGCTATCAAGAAAAAGTAATCCTCAGCATCCTACTAGAAATAAGTTGTGATTATTCTCTCTTCGCTACTCAAAGTGTGGACCACTGGACAGCCGCAGCAGCATCGCTGGGGAGCTTGTTAGAAATACAGAAAGTCAGGCCCCACTCTGGACCTGCTGAATCTGAATCTGTATTTTGCAGAATCCTAGGATGATTTGTATGTACCTTGAAGTATGAGAAGCACTGGGCCAGAGTGAATAGTAATTGAACAATAGTAGTGAATACTTATTAATTCTGTTATGCATCAGGCACTGGGCTAAGAGCTTCCAATGCTCTATTTCCACTAGAATGTAAACTTTATGAGGACAGAATCTTTGATTTTTTTTTCATTGCCTTATCCCCCACGCCAAGAACAGTGCCTGGCTCATGGGAAGTGTGAGTGAATATATGAATTATGTTAATTCATCGAGATCTCCCAACAGTGCTACGAGGTTGCCTTTACATCTCTCTAGCCTCTAGTAGAAGATATTGAAGCTTGAGGATTTAAATAACATAGCAATTTTTTTGTATAAATAGTAGGTAGTAAAGAGAGATCTCAAACCCAGGTCTATGTACCTCCAAACCCAAGTCCTTAGCTGCAAGCTACTTTTACGGTTGACATTTTCCCCTCGTTTTTTCCTATTCATCAGCTCTACTGATAAGATCAAGCCCCTATTTTAGGGTAGCTTAAACCAGAGATTTCTATTCTGAGATGGTACCACTTTGTTTGATCTTTTACGCGGCCTGGAATGGTGGAGAGAGCTCAGGCTTAGAGTCAGGCAGAATGGCCCTTTAGTTCTTCCTCTGCCACCAATTGTGTGACCATAGGAAAGTATCCAATTTTTCTAAGTTTTAAGAATCCTCATCAGTAAAATAGTGATATTACTACTTCACAATGTCGTAAGATGGATGTAACGTATGTAAAGTGTTCTTTAAGTGATAATTTTAGTATTACAGTATGTTTTGAAAGTAGAAAAACAACTGGGTTTCACTTTTTCACCCAGTTTTACAAGGGAGCTTTTGAAGACTATAAGACATGATAGCACTCTGGCCTCTCACACATAGTAGGCTTCTTTCTGCTCCTGTAATATGGAGATACTGATAGCACCTAGAGGAGCCGTGAGAATTACAGGGGTTAATACAGCCACAGGACATAGAGTCTGTGTTTGATCAACATTAGCTCTCACCATCACCATTATTACTCTTACTACCTGTTCTAGCCTGTTCAGAAAGTCACTTCCCCTCTCTGGACCTGCATTTCCTTGTTTGGAAAATGAAGGCCATGGAAGAGACAAAGTCTAAAGAAGCTTTCCACTCTAGAAAGCTTCTGATCCCACGACTATATGTCAAAGGACCTGATATTAGCAGTTCTCTTGTAGGAGGTGAAGATTGAAAAGGTCACAAAAGACTCTGTTAGGTAGGGTGATCTGGTGCCGCAGTGTGAAAGTGCCACTCCACCCCAGACACACGCTTGGGCCTCTGCCTATGCCTCAGAGGGCTCACCCACACTTAGTGTCTATTTCCAAGGTGGAGAAATTAGGGGCAATTCCAGCTTGACTGGGTTGAGGAACCAGGGACCTTACAAAGCCATACCTCCTAGATGACATTCTCTAGTCAGTGGCACTGCTCCTTGGGAATGGCCTGGATACTAAAGGAAGGTGATGCAATATCCTTTTCCTTCCTGCCTCGTAAGACTTGCTGGATCTATAGAAAAGATTTGGAAACGCAGAGGACATTTTACCTGAAATAGCAAAGCCACTAAATCCTACGGCAAGTACCAGAAAGGAGATAGCCACCCCCTTGGTATGGGAAAAGCCAACCACCAGGAGTAAGGTTGCTTCCATGCCAAAACCTGCAAATGAAACAGCAGGGGGGGAAAATGTCATTTTCATGTCAGTCATCCCAAGGTCATGAATTTTTCAAATAAGAATTGATTAAAATATTTCCATGGACCTAAGTTTTTTTAGTATACACATTCTGAAACAGTGCTTATAAGATTATCCAGGTGTTTCTTGACTACATGACTATGCTACTGTTACCTAGGTGTTCTGTGAGTCTTCTGACACTCCCCTGGTGTACCTTGAACACAGAATGGTCCCAGTAGGTTCCAGCGATGCCCCTGGGGTGAGGGATGTTTACTATCAGTTGCTTCATGGGTGTTTGCTCTGTCATTTCTAAATATTAAAACTCTCCTATATACTGTCAGTCAGTCTTCTCAGTTTACATAAGTTACGGCTTCTCACAGAAAAATAAAATGACGACACTCTTAATATTTATTGTGAAAAGTGACCTGAAAGCAATAAATGAATATCTGAAGCAAAAAGCAGCTCCTTACTGCTTGTAAAACATAAAGCAAAATTCTTCCTTTTCAGAAATTCACCAAGCTCTCAGGCCTTTTTATAAAAGCCATGAGATATTTACACAGAAAATACAGCAGGACAAATGTCCTTTCTGTTCCTTTCGTTCAGAATAAGCGACTCCAATACAACAAAAAAGGACGAGGAAATTAGAAAGATGTTCCTTCTCACAAAAACAAAACAAAACAAAATACAAACATGCATTCAGCCAACAGCAGACAGAACGATGATATAAGTACCATTTCCAGGTATAAAAGTGCCATGGGAAATGGAAGACAACGATGCTTCATTCTGGAGACTGCTGATTCCAGACATCTCCACACGACTGTCCCATAGTTACCTCAAAGACAACATGCCTAAATCAAGTCTCTGTCCCCCTATTTTTTACTCCTAAACAAACAAAGCAATCACCACCACCATCCTCTTTCTTCTTCTGCAAATTAATCTTTTATCCTCCTGTGTTTAGAAACTCGACTTTCGAGTCAGACAGACTTAGGTTCAGATTCTACCTCAACATCACTAATTGTGTGACCTTGGACGAGTCACTTCACCTCTTAGATTCCTCATCCTCAAAAATGAAGCCAGTAATACAACCTTATAGGGCACCAGAAGATTAAATGAAATTAGGCGTCCCTAGCACAGGAGCACAGCTCAACAAATGATAACAAAAATCCAACACAGATATCTCAAAACCTCTCTCTTTCTCAGCTTATGGCGTCAGAATCTGTGTTTCAACCTCAGAAATATCTGTCAAAACTGACCTTGCTCTCCCCTCCTCTGCACCTGTCTTAGTCCTGTGCTCCATTACCTCTCACCTAGACAACTTCAGTAGACTCTTTATTGGTTTTCCCATCTCTTCTTCTTCTGCTCCATTTTCCCATATCACTATCTTTATAAACCACAAATCTGATCAATTGCCCCTTTGCTTAAAACTTTGTCAAGGGTTCCACATTATTAGTATAGTGTTGTATAATAAATTCCTCCTGCTGTTCTTGTATCATTTTCTGTCCTCCCTCAACTCCTTTGCCTCTGCACGTGTCCCATATAAAGCCTTCTGCTGTAGTCACACAGCAGGGTGATTAGCTATTTCCTAAACACAACACTGTTTCATGCCTATATGTATTTTCGCGGACTGTTTCTTCACCTAGGATTCTCTCACCAGTTATTTCTCTTTTCTGGAGAAATTGTATCCTTGACAATCAAGTTCAAATATGACTTCCTCTAGGAAGCTTTCCTGACAGCCCTGCCCCTCAGCCACCAGTGGAGCGGACACCTCCTTCTTCTTACTAATCTCATAGAACTTTTCAACATTCCTTATAATTTTTCATTTGTGTTTCTGCCTCCCTCATAAAACTGTGATATTTTCCAGGGAAGTTACCGTGTACATAGCACAGGGCCTGGCTAACATGCAGTGATCACTCAAATAATAAACTAATGCAAAGGAAAGAAAGGAAAATCAAGATAACTAAGTTGAAATACAAGCTAGAATATTTTTTATAAATCTTGGTAAGATGCCTACTTTTCTGAGCTTATTTCTTCGAAACTAACGAAGACACAGGGCAAGCATCAATAATTGTTTTAGGTGGTCATCTAAAGAGAGTGATAAAATTATGGACCAGAAGTATTTTTTAAATTGTGGGTTTTATATCATTGCTACTTATTATTAATTCTGTTTCAACAATTTAAATTATACATGGGGCTAAATTGCTAGTGTTTTACATACTAACTATGTGTATTTTAGAAGTGGCCTGTCTTAAATAACAAGGCACACGGCTGATACTTCTTTTCTCTTATCATTTTCAACAAAGTTAATTCCTCCAAAGAATTAGAATGAAGACATTGTGTGAAGAATAATAAATACATTGGTTCATTTATGAGAAAAAGATCTTTGCCAAACAGATTTCCAAAGAAGGAAAAAGCATTTAAGAGCCTAAATGATTCCTGTCTAGAGTGAAAATGCTAGAAATAGGATTGTGTGTTTCAGGAGCTAAAGATTAAATTTGAACTTCAGCAGTAATCAAGAGATCTTTGAAAGTAAACCTATTCAGAACCAACAAGAAAAATAAAACTAGGATTTAAAGGCCAGAGAAATTTTTCCATTTCATATTAAAACAACCTGAAGTCACACAGACAACCAATTAAGCCAGGCTAGAATTTTTGACCTTAGTCATACTTTACATGTACTACAGAGGGAGGAACAATAATTGGACAACTGTCCTTGAGGATCTTGGAAATGTGCCCTGATTCAGAATGAACCAGAATAGGTGATCTGTTTGCTTTAAATGATTTTAACTGTAAATATCCCTTGCCTACAGAAGGAAAAGGAGGTGACAGACTTTAAGAAATGTGTGATCTTTCTCAGATGATAAATGTCCTCTATATTTCTTCTTAGAAAATACGAAACCAACTAAAATTCTCTAGACTATCATAGATCATACGAGTGTTTCATCATATCCAAATCAATCTGGCTTATCAGCAATGGCACAAAACTCTGTCTTCATGTATTTATCTCTAGTCTAGCATCTCTGCATTTAAGCAAAGTGAAATGACCATGGTCATTTTTTTTTTTTTAATTTTCTAGGTAAAGCTCACATTTTCTGTTGTGTCAAAATATAAAATGACATGAAAAGACATGTGAAGAGTTTTCTTGTTTTTTCTGATTGTTTGTGTGTATGTGTGTGTGTGTGTTCTAAGATGAGATTGAGACTGAGGAGAATCTATATATGCATTCTAGTTTCTGTAAGTTACTGTCAACAGGCACTTTGCTAGCATTTAAAAATGTTTGAACGTTCTCACTACCACCACCAAACACCGAAATTACCAATTATGGAGAAACAATGGCCACAGTGATTGGGGCAAAATTAAATATAAACAAGACATTCTTATAAAACTATGTTTAGTCTCTTCAAGGCACCTGTCTTCAGAAATAAACTATGCGCGTAAAGTTTAAAAGCAGAATTTTCTTTCAAGTTCCAGATTTAGAGGTTGCATATTTGGGGCCATGGGAAATATGATTGAATAGCAGATATTTATTGAATGCCTCCTTTGGAAAACTTCTGTTTTGTCGATGTTTGAACACAGGAGAAGAAAAAGAGCACTCACACGTGTCGGCCTCATGCTAGGTGCATGTATATGCTGTCTCATTTAATCTTTATAACAATCATCTGAAGTAAATGTTATTAAAAAAATTAGATTTAAAATAAGAAGAAAGCTAAGATCCAAGAACTTACAAATCCATCTGCTTCCCTCCACCTCCATTGATACCACTTTAGTTCAAGTCACCATCTTCTCTTGACGGAAAAACTGAAACAGCCTCTTAGCTTGTCTCTCTGCTTTTACTCTTGTGTTCTGTGTTCAATTATTCAGATTTAAAAACATAAGTGAGACCATATCCCTTTCCTTGCTTTAACCCCTCCATTTGCTTCCCAGTGCACTTCAAATAAAACCCAGGCTCTGCATATGTCCACAAGGCTTCCCAAGATGCAGCCCCAGCTGTACGTTCTGATTCCACCTCTTGTTACATTCTGTCTCGCTCACTAAGCTCCAACCATTCTGACTTTCCTTCCTTGTTCTCTGACATGCCACATTCATGCCTGCCTCAGGGCCATCGCATGTGCTACTCCCTCTGCCTAAAACACTTTCTTACAAGAGCTGTAATGAGGTAGTACACGACGAGTTGCTAACCAAGTGTATGGATAGGAAGGAGCAATCGCTGGAGGCGGACGTAGCCTTAACAAAACACAAAAGGAAAGACAAGCCGATGCAGAAGGATATGTGGAGAGGACTGGGAAGCGAAGTGAAGGTGAGCAGAACTCACAGTAAAGAGAATGGGAGTAAGCACAGACAGAGACGAAGATATATTCAGGGTCTGGTGTGGAGGGCTATTCAGCTGGAACAGAATCTAATAATTAGAAGAGTGGGACTTTGGTTACTATATTAGTTTCCTGTTCCTGCTGTAACAAATTACCACAGACTTAGTGGCTTAAAAACAACACATATTTATTATTGCCCAGTTCTGGAGGTCAAAAGTCCGAAATGGGTCCCACAGAGCTAAAACCAGGGTGTGTCAGCAGGCTATGTTCCTTTTGGAAGTTCCGGGGGAAAATCTATTCTTGCCTTTTCCAGGATCTTTACATGATCTACCACTTGAGCAAGTCCCCTTATTATGCCCTAGTTTCCTCACTGCATTTGGATTTAATAACAGTACTTGCTCCGAAGGGTGGTTATGAGGAACAAACACAATAATATGTGTAAAGACCTGAGCTTCATGTCTGGCACAGAAAGCATTTAAGAAATGCTCATTTTAAAAGCAAAAGAAAAGAGATAAGAAAGTGTAGAGTTTTTAAAAGGTAAGCAGGCAAACATTGTAGGGATTCATGATTAGTTTTATCTACCTCTTTTGAAAAATCACCCAACTTCCATTTCATCCTTGCAAAATCAAAATATAAGGCAGGAACTAAATAAAGCAGGAAAGAGGACGGTGTGTGTGTGTGTGTGTGTGTGTGTGTGTGTGTGTGTACACCCCTATGCACAAGCATATGTTCGAAGGAAAGAAGACCATTCAGAGGAAATGTTTTTCTTATGTTTCTTACTAAAATGTATATATGTAGAAAGGGAAGATGAAGACAAAGGAATAAACTGCATAAGCAAAGGATTATGTATGTGGAAGGATATATGAGAAAGATAAGTAATAAAAAGATTTGTAACAGGAAATCATGTCGCTTTGGCTTAAGAGCAGGTGAAAGAAGCATTTCTGCAGTTGCAGGTGGGTATAGATTTATCAACTAAGTTGTCATATCTCAGTTTGCCCAAGTACAGGCTGGATGACTACTTGACAGGGATGTGACACTCAAGAATTTGCTGGAGGATGGACTTAGGGGCCTTTTTCTTTTTTTGCATTTGAATAAAAGATTTATTATTTTCTTCTCTGGGAAAAAACGGGAAGTTAGGGAAACACACTATTTTACAGCCCATATTAACTGGTAATTGGTCCTAACCCCTCCTGGCACAGCTGTTGACAGCATTAGCTGTTTAACCAGAACCAAGCTGTTCATCCCCCACAGAAAGTACGTGGACAGCGTGAGGACTGCAGGTTTTTCCCCGAGAGAAGCTAAGAGAGAAGCGGCCTTTAAGATCCTTTCCAGTGATTAGACATAACCTCCAAGTATACTTTGTAGTTCAATTTCATCTCTTTCTATCCAAGCGACTCAAGCCTCCTATGAAACCCACAGTACCTCCACAGTTCATGATTTTTCTGACAGCGGTTGTGGTCAAAATTTGTCTGCTTCTTAAATAATCAGCCAGTTGTCCTCCAATAGGCACAACGATGGTCATGACCATGTGTGGGAGTGCTGACAAGAGACCCACCTGGATGGAAAGAAACAATGAGCTATTTTTAGCTACTTCTGAGGCTGTATTTCCCTAATTCCCTGCTCCCACCACCTGCAATGCCCACCACCAACCACGCCACTAAATTTTATCATCTAACTGTAAGAGAACCAGGTAGGACTGAGTTTTGTAATAAATAAACAATGAATGAATGAATGATTTTAAGGAGAGACATAACTGTCTCCTCCACCAGATTGGAAGGTTTTGTTTTTTTGTTTTGTTTTTTTTTTTAGTCATTTATACAGTTCATAAAACAATCCCCCTAATTGCTCTTTTTCTCCTCTGGCTCTCCACCTAGCTATTACATTACTGCTGACTGCATTCCCTATGCCGTGCTCCCCAAACCCATGACCATCTATCAACTACTAATTTGTACTTCTTTAACCCTTCACCTCATTCTCCCAGCCCCTCGACACCTCTCCCCTCTGTCCGTCACCATATTGTCCTCTGTATTTGTGAGTCTGTTTTTTATTAGTTTGTTCTTTTTGTTCCTTAGATTCCACATATAAGTAAAATCATAGGGTATTTATCTTTCTCTGTCTGACTTATTACACTCAGCATAATAGCCTCTAGCTCCATCCATGTTATTGCAAATGGTAGGATTTCATTTCTTTAATGGCTGAGTAAAATTCCATTGTATATATGAACTATAACTTCTTTATCCAATCATCTGTTGATGGGAGATTGGAAGCTTAAGGGCAGAGATGACTTTTAGTCATCTTAAGGCCTGGCTCATGGAAGTTAAACACTTGGCACAAAGTGAATGCTCATTGATGGCAGCCACCATTACTTGACCCCGTTAGCTCTTGCATGGTCACTTCAGGCAGTGCCTGGAGCTATGCAAACATCAACCTCTACTAGGCTTCTGCTCTCCCCCTTGGAGGAAGGAGGCTTAATTCTTTTATGATAATGGCTTACATTTCACCATCCACACCCTTTTCCCCTGAAATACAGGCAACCTAATGACAATGGCTGGAGACATTGATAGAGGCTCTTATACAAGGCAATGGTCATTAGTGTTATAACGACCATTATGGAGAGAGGGGTGATCTGCAAAATAAGCTTTAGAGTTCTTATTACTATTCACGGAGTAATTTATAGGGGGCGGGGAAAGAAAACCTCTCACTGTTAAATCTTTTTATCTTTGTCTAATATGCCATCCTCGAGTTAGCTTCAAAAACACTTTGAGTTCGGGTAGAACATAAATCTTTAAAAGCAACTTAATGCAGCTCTGATCCTTACTAAGAAGAAATTAAATAACTATGTATACTATACACAGAATGTATGATTTGTCTGACATCCAGGGTATTAGGTGTCATAAAATGTTATGAATTGAGATCAGCAATTTAATTATTTTATCATAAAGAATTTTCTCAGTAGAAGTAAGAGATTTAAAGTTTGAGAACACTTGAAGCATCTATGTGTTTACCTTACTTATTGCAAATCCAAAGACCTCTTCAAAATAAGCAGGCTGACTTATTAACAGCAAATAAAAGGTCCAGCTTCTGCAAAAATTTGCCACAATGATTGCATAAACCGGCAGTGATGTGAAAAATCTTTTCCATGGTGTATTAAATTTCTAGAGAGTAAAAATACCGTGAGATTTTTAGTGAATATATTGGCAAGTTATTTGTAGTGAATATATTGACAAGTTATGAGTATTTCTCTTAGTGATTGTGCTGTCCTCATAAAAAAGAGACAAATCTTCATCTATCCATTGATACTTACACTTAGACTAACCGAGTTAGCTCCTTCTCCTATACTTGTCTCTATATAGGTCCTCTCCTCGAGGGATATTGTTGGGTGAGCTGCCGGGCACTCATAGGCCTGCAACAGCCAAAACATGTACCAAATGATGCCGAACATACCTGCAGTTAAAAAAGAAGAGGCCAAATATGTGGTGACAGAAAGAAATCTAACTATGGGAGGTAAACACAATGTAAATATATATATAACTTACTATTAAAATGTACAGCTGAAACTTATTAGATTTCATTAACCAATGTCACCATAAAATTTTTAATTAATTAATTAAAAAATAAAGAAATAATTAAAAATTTTTTAAAAAAAAAAGTCTTGATGATATGGTCTCATTTCCTTTTATCTCTAAATTTTTCATTTTTCAAAATATTCCCAAACAGTACTATGTTCAGCTAGGAGAAAATGTTTCATAGTTATTAACTGGTATTTAAAGAAAGATAATGTTCTGCTTATTAAGAAACTCGACTTTAATATAAATGTTAACTGAATCATAGGTAGACAAGTATTCCACTTATATGATAAATTTGTGTTAATAATTTCTATTTTAGTAAGTGCTCAGCCATGTCCATGAGTCACCCCTGGGAACTCATGAAGTCAAATCACTCACCATAAATATAAAAGACGGAGGCCCATCCGATGTACTGCACCAACACCCCCGCCAGGGGCATAGCGATCACTGCCCCCGCGTAGGAACCTAGAACAAGAAAAGATGGAGGGAAGTTTAGCAACAGTCAGGCAAGCCCTCCCAGCCCATTTAGAATGCATGTGGTACAGCTGAGGATGAATCAGACCCAGCAGAAGTCAGAATGTCCCCGTGCAGGACAGGCAGACTCCCAGTGGGCCTTAGTGCAGGGTTTCCAGGAGGGAAAAGTTACCAGGATGTCCTTGAACTTCATCCAGGTACTATGGAGGGATTCAACAGAGATTTCTCAGGCACAACAATTTGAAGTTAATGACAAATTAGAATAAAAGATGAGAAAAATCTGGGAGAAATTTGAAACAGTCACAGTATTGAGTGCTGAAGACAGCAAGTAAAGAAACGTATGGCTGTGCTTTTCAGAGCTCGCAGTTCAGAAGGATTATCACCTAGGTCTTTAAATGAAAGACTATTAAAGGATCATGCTTGATTTTTATTTTTTTAAAATCAGGAAACGGTTAAATGACATTTAAACAATTAAATGGCAGGATGACCAGGATGGCTGTTGTCTCTATCTACCTCCTAAATAGGTACATTTTTAAGTTTATTTTTTATTTTGTAAATAGTTAACCTTGTAAATACTTATCTATGTGTGGATGTTTATCTAGTCGAGACAAGATAATGAGGACAGAGGCAGTGACCTGGCCTCCACTGTCTCCTGCAGCTCTGTAATATCTGCTGGAGAAACACAAGCCCTGCAAACTCCTAAGAAACTTGAACTGAATCAAAAAAAATAACTAACTGAAATTCCCTCTGGGCTGTGAATAAAATAATTCTTGCTTCAGAGAAAGTGAGCAGCCAAAGGAACTACTGTATCCCAGAATCCAATGTTAAGGAAGGCCTCTGGGAAGCGGGAGTTTGGGGATCTTCCAGAAAGGGAGATTAAACCCCATCTTTCCAAGCTCGGCCTGACTGGCTATGAAAGGCCCGACCGGGAATACGAAATCCAAACATCGTGACACCTGAGGAAGTCTCTCGATCTCTCCAAACCATTTTCCTCAGCTAGAAGATGGGGATGAAATCTCTATCTCACGGGGCTGTTTTAAGGATCAAATAAATGACATCTGTGCTGCATAAATGCCAACTATTACTGCTACCGTCTTGTGGTCTTGTGCAGAATAACAGCACACAATTTTTTTTTTTTTTACCTCAGATTTTCTCAAACTAATAAGGCAAGAATTCCAGGGCATATCATTTAGAAAGAGCTGCACCCAACTCCACTGTGGGTGTGGAGGAGGTGGTCTTCTTCCCCAGGCCAAAGACCCCAGGAGTGGGGGGTGGAAGGCTCACATTTAGGTGATGCAAAGGACTGCCCAGGACAGGGAACGTCAGGGGATAACCCACCACAACTAGGGTGTATTGGGGGCTTCCTGTGACCCCAGCACTGCGCCAAGCATTCTGGACCCATGATTTTATTTAACCCTACTTTCGACCTGATGATGTTGGTACCAATATCATTCTCATTTTACAGAGAAACCAAGGCTGAGGGAGAGGAGGTAAATTGCCTGAGGTCACACAGCTATGAGTGACAGGAACCCAGGTCTGTAGGAATCCAAAGGCTTTATACCCTTACCTTTTAATAATTCAGGCCTGCCTCCTCCACTCAGAAACGCCCTATAGTTCCTCACAGTAAGAGGCATTCTTGTCCTGAGGAAATTTTATGACTCGAAACTGTCTTTCTTCCCTATTCAACAAACTCTTTATTATCCTCCACACACAGCTGAATATAATCTCCTATCACACACCCGCATCTCCTTAGCATTTGCCTATAGGCACTTCGTGACCAAACGGCCCTGGGACTGACAGTGCCTCCATCCCTCTGTGTGCTCACCACAGAGGAGAGAGGGGGCCCTCGATGCTTGTCGAATGGCGTGGAAACTGGGGCATAGGCGAATTGGGGGTGGGAGGGTTCATAGTTCTGTCCTCACTAGCTGTGAGAATTTATATATCTTTTTCCTTCCTCAGCCTCCTTTTCCTCTGTAAAACAATGATTATAGCTAGATAGTTTCTAAAGTTCCTTTCAACTCCATTATTTTTGAAGTATAAGAACTAGTTAGCCCCAAGCCTGGATTTCCTTCTTATGAGTTTCCCTTGGCTGTTCTTTGAAACCGAGGCCACATATTAGCTGGGAAATGTAATAAAGCCTGTGACTTTGATCGGGTAACTTCCCCTGAGAGTCAAACCATTTCTTAAATCAGCCCTTTGAGGGCTCTCAAGACACTAAGGATGGGGAGTGGCACTAGTCATTCTTGTTTTGCTGGCAAATTAAAATGAAAGGCCTTATAAATAAACCATCCAAGGAAAATAAGGTCAAGGATCTGACAATTCACAAGATCAGCTGGGGCAGAATATCATATTCTTCTAGAGTTGGTATAAGGTCAGTAGTGGGGGTGGAGATGATCTTGAACTTCAAACACGAGGACAGAAATGGTTTCTGAGGACGAGAGAGGCTAAAGATGTGAAGACCTCTCAGCTGTGTATACAGTTCCGAACTAAGTACAAAATAGGCACATTGGTGAATATTACACACCAAATTCCCATGGATGATATTATTATTATTATTATTAATTATTAAAGGAGGTAGAGAGACTGAGGGAGAAATAAATAAAAGTATTCACAGAAATAAAGAGGCAGCTTTATTTCTTCCTTTAGCTAGGAATACAGGTTAGCTTCTCTTAGGAAAGGCATGCACTAGCTCGAAAAACTAGACAGATCTAAATTCTGATCCTAATTCTGCTCAGGCCCCATTGTGACTTTTGCAGCCTAAAGCACTTTGTCTTCCTGGGTCCCTTCCCTCATTAAAAAAAAAAAAAAGTTACAACTGTACTGATGGTGGCAGCATGTGCTGTCCTCGTTCAGTTTGTGATTGACACCTAGGTAAACCCTTCAGAACACTGATTACTCGTAAAGATATGTAGGGATCAGTGCCAAAGGCATAGCTTTGAGTGAGGCAACCTTAGCAAGGTAAAGTTGGGAGACCCAGGAATTAAAGTTACATCAGTATCTAAAGGGCCACTAATTTACTTTTAAGTAAACTGGATGATCTCCCCTTCATTTTTACCTGGAATACAATGGTGAAAATTAATTCAAAGGTCTCGATGACAATATTTACATAGTAGTGTGTGGTAAGGAAAGGTTTGAATCTAGCATCAGGTGATCTGGCTCCAGCTCTGTAACTTAGTAGCTGTGTGACCTTGGGCAAGTTTTTTTGGACTTTCGTTTCAGTTCAGTGAAACTACGCTTTAAACTTTAGTTTCAATTTCTCCATCTGTAGAAAGAAGAGGAGTAGGGGGCTTGAATCTCTCTCTTCCATTTTTGACTTTGGCAAATATCATTTGCAGGCTAATCCAACAACCCCTTTCAAGCCCTTCTTTCTTACCTTTCTCTACTAATAGGGCTTTGCTAGACTCTTGCTTTCCTAGCGTCCTCTGCAGTTAGTAAAGCATATGACACAATTAGGGCTAATGAAATAGAAGTGGACTTCTGCTAGGGCATTTTGGGAAAGTTTTTGCTTTCCTGATGAAAGGAACAGAAATGGCTAGGACACCCTTTCCCAAGTCTTCCTGCCTTGGATGTGGACTTGATGCCTGGAGCTGTGACAGCCATCTTGGGAACAAACACGAGAGTAAAAAACAATCACTCTGAGACAGTGGAGTAGAAAGTCGGAACATGTTGAGGCCCTGGATGGATCATTGAGCAGCAGAACCAGTACCGGCAACCACTCACCTGTGGACTTCCGTTATGTAAAAAAAAATAAATGCTATGGTCTTTGGAAATCAAAAACATTCCTAAATAAAACTTGTTATGATTATAATATGCTTACCACAAAAAGAGGTTGTGGCCAGTCGGCTTCTCTCTAAAGGTGGTGCCCACTTACTCCACATCCCATGGCAGGCTGGGTAGGTCACACCCTGGCAAATGGTCGAAAATGGGTTATTTAATTTGACTCCAGTTTCTTTTTGTGTTAAAAAACACGTGGATCCTGATTCTTTAACACAGGCTACAATATAAAAGCCCAATTCAGATACTAAGTAGCACGTGTCAGCTATTTTGACTGACAGCACAGATACTGAAACTTAAAGACCAGTTCAAATGTGAGCATAGTAGGGAATGGGAAAGGGGGTTTATATTTCACATTATTACAGAATATCACTGAAGAAAGGGACTTCTGCAATCAGTGGGTCTATCCTCTCATTTAAGGTACAGAATCTGAGGTTCAGAGACATTAAGTAGCTAGACTCTAGTCTTCACAGCTGCTAATATCGTGTTCTTTCTACCACATCAGTATTTTCCAAAACGTGGTATATGTCCCTCTAGAGTTGGACTTGAGATGCTACAACAACCTACAGTTTTTATTATAATCATGACATATATATAATAATATGCTTTAGAAAAAAATGTAACTAGCACATGAAACCCATGATTTCAAAGATGTTTTTGCTTATGAGGAAGTTCTTTGGGTTTTTCTGGTTTTTGGTGTTTTAAGTGAATTAATCTAGGGAAAAATTGTCATTAAACAATCGTACAAATTATACACAGACATGACAGAAGTGACAAAGTTTAGTGGTGAACGACTGTGTTTGGGAAACACTTCTCTACATCAGGGTTTGGGAAACTATGGCCTGATTTGGCTCACTATTGGTTTTTGTACAGCCCCCAAGCAAAGAATAGTTTTCACATTTTTAAGTGGTAAGCAAAAAAATTGAAAAAAAAAATTCTATAGCATGTAAAAATCACATGAAATTAAAATTTCAGTATCCAAAATGTTTTATTGGAACATAGCCATGCCTATTTGTTTACATATTGTCTCTGGCTGCTTTTGCACTGCAATAGCAGAGTTGACCAGTTGCCTATGGCCAGCAAAATCCAAAATATTCATCCTTTGTCTCTATATCATGCTACCTCCTTCATCGAATTAAATCTCTGTATAAGAGTACACTCTTGAAAATTTACAGATTTATTAAATCCCTTTAAGTTGTTTCAATGGAAAAAGCTCTTACTATGTGAACTGTAGATTTTGGGCTTTAGTTTCATCATTTATTAAATGAAAGGGGTTGGATTAAAGTATCTCCAAGGTCATTTCCAGCTCATGTGAAATTCTGTGCTGTATGAAGTGGTCCTCCACTGTGTTTAAATTTGGAAACACACAAGGTTTTTAAATTAAAGTACTCATAATAGTAGCCATAACCATATAGCTGAGATAGCAAGACAAGGTAGAAGACAGGAAAACTGAGTCAAAGGGGTTTTCTTAAGAAGCTGAATTTTCTAAAGGACCACGATGTCTCCAGCGATATCAAAAACTGGTAAGGAAAGAATCTCCTACCTCCACTAGACCTTGCAAAATTCTGACACACATGACACAGCTGTAATGCACTCTGGCAGCAGAAGGAATGAACATGTTCAAGGTCGATGTTAAGAAGATGGCAGCTCCAAAAACCCTGAGAGACCAAAACACTGTGTTATTAGGCAGGCCTGCTCACAGATGTGGCACTTCAGTTAAAAATCAGAAATGGCCCTGACAGTTCATGGAAGATCACTATGCAAGTTAATAGAAAGAGAAATAGATGTTGTGTTAGAGTCCAGTGGGTCCCAAGCTAGAGTGTTAGGCTGCTTTGATTCTCAAGCTCCAGTGCCTGGACCAAATTACAGGCAGGTTTTTGGCAGTACAGATGTGTCTGCTTGGATGAGGTCCTAAAGCTGGAGACTGACCAGCATGAGGTGAGCTTGCCATCGACCCACCATTCTGCTTGGTTCTACCTAATTGATCCATTCATTCTGACTATTACCTCGTGACTTGTACACATTTGGGTTGCGTCTCCTGCTTCACGGTTCTGCTGTCACTTTACCAGAAGGGGTTACTGGTAAAGTGAGAAGCATGCTATGTCCTGGACCAGCCAAGCACAAGACAGGCTGTGTACCTGTGTCAGCCCCCAACTCTCTGTCCAGTGCCACTTGCCTTCTCCTCCCTGCCTGGACAGAAGTGTCCTAGGAAAAGAGAACGGCCAGTATTTTCTTCCTTTCTCACATGTGTTAATGATGCTTTGGCCCATTTTACATGCCGTGAAGTCATATTATGCATGATTTCTTTTTAGGGCAGAAGTGTAAGCAATAACCCCAGATACCATAGAAGTCAATATTTTATCACTTGTTAAAAAGAATTCAATGGGTAAGTGACAATAAATAAAGAACACAAATTAAACAAGAACGTAAGTAAATACTGTCTTGCTTATACATATTTATATCTTATGGTAGTGATTTTCAAACTTTTTTGAACTTGACCCAGAAAATAACATATATTTTATACTGAAACCCAATACATACTCATACACACAAAAATAATCAAAACAAGTTTCAAAGACCAATACTTAAATGTGCAATGGACTGAGACATTTTCCGTTCTATTTTATTCTGTTTGATCATCTTCTATTTCTCTCTCTTTTTTTAGAAAATGTTCATTGGTAAATCGTTATATTGATATCATTACCATCTAATGAGTTGTGTTTTAGAGCTTGAAAAAACCTGCCTTATAAATGCACACTTCACAAAGTCCATATATGTAGAGTCCCACAGGACACACAATTGGAAGGGACCTGGAGATACCTTAGTTTTAGCACACTCCTTTTCTAGTGCATATATACCATACATCTCCTCCAAGTGGCCATCGTCTTCTGCTTGAATACCTCTAGTGACAGAGAACCCATTGCTTTTTGAGGCAGCTCATTCTGTCTTGACCACTTTTAATTGCTCAAACATCATATAGAATATCAAGGGCATTAAAGATACCTTGTAATCTAGAGGCAAGTCCCTACTACTCACATGACAAAACCTGCAATGTACTGGATGATATTAACATAGTACAGAGGATCACAGAATGTCACTGGTCAAAGGGAGCTCAAACACAATTTAATCCATGCTTCATTTCACAGATGAGGAAACTGAGGTTTAGAGAAGGAAGGAAAGTGACTCAATAAATATCACCAAGTGAGTTACTTAGGGTCTAGAAGCTGCTTCTCCTGACTCTCAGTTAATTGCTTTTTATAGTACATAAACACTGAAAGAATTGCAAGATAAATTAGATGAAACAAAAAGGTAAATAAAGAGAGACTCTTAAGAATAGGATCATATAGGATCATATGGGATCTGTGAATCACATCTATTGGAATGGCTCTTATCTTTCATTCTGTACCCCCAAATTGAGAGCCAGCTATACAGACTTGGTAAAAGTACAAAGCCATGTTATAATTTGTGCAGTACTCATGTTCTATCAGTTTATCTTACCTGTTAGCAGCAAATTTGTTTGAAATGAAACCACCTGGAATTTGTGTCACAATATAACCCCAGAAAAAAGATCCGTGGATAAGGCCCACCGTCTCTGGATCCCAGTTAAATTGTGCTGTCTGAAAATGAGAAGTTGGATACAGTTGTGTTTGTAAAATAAATACTTGACCGCCATTTTTCACTGATGATCCTACATAATAACCCACAAGTTCCTTCTTTCCTTCCCTTATGCAACAAATATTTATGGAGTGCCTCTTATGTGCTTGGGATATAGCAATGAATACAACGAAGTGCCTACTCTCATGGAGCTCACTTTCTAGTGAAAAAAAGGAGAGATTATGCACAAATTTAAATATATATACATATACAAACATCCCCCTAATAATGACAAGTGCTAAGAAGAAAATAAAAAAAAAAAAACTTGTGAAGAAAACAAAAAATTAGTTCTAGGTTTACTAGATTATTTACTAGGTTATTCAGATAACTAGTTTACTGAAAGCACAAAAAGAATGAGAGTCTTAAAAGTCTCTCATTTAACAAGGATAATGAAACTTATTCTACCTACCTATAGGCTGTATGGGGATAAACAGCATGAATATTTCTAGTAGGTTAGAGATTTTGCATTTAACACATTAAGATAATGCTTGGAACATAGTGTAGACTCAAAAATGTTAGCAGCCATTGTTGTTATGATGATGACGATGGCAATAAAATAGCCTTCCACAACTCTTAAGTCACTGAAAATGTGATTGTCTAGGACTGGAGCCCCTCTCTTCACTTTCTTCTCCAGGCAAAGTAATTCGCTCTATTTTGGACTCCCTGCAAATGTCCCTTCCTCTGAGGAAATCCCTCCACTCCCCGGAATTGATGTGGTCACTTCCTCCTGTGCTTGTTCCACGGACCCCTGTTCTTACAGCCATGACCCCCACACCGTGCTGTTCTCAAACTAGTCATCCACCTGTCCACTTCCCATACTGGGTGGCAAGCAACGCTAAGGGAGCATCCGTGTACTTTTGACTTTATAGCCTCTGTACCTAAAACAAAGACCTGGAACAAGAAGGTATAAGTAAATATTTGCCAAATAAATAAATGGCTTTGGAAAGCATTGATATCAAAATGCAAGGTGCTCCTATTTTGGAGTAAGGGTTCGTAATTAGCTACATACTCTGTCTTATAAACTTTCATCGCCGTTTATTTTCCTCTCACTAATTAGTATGTATTTATTTGCTCATTTATTCAACATTCACCTAGTGCCTCCTGTGTGCCGGTCAGGTGTCAGACAGTGTAAATACAAGCTCACAAGCAAATTGCCTTTGCCTTCTCAATCATCACAGTCCAGGTAACATTGGCCTGTACTCTGGGCTGTATTTCCCATTTTGCAGATTAGGAAGTTGAAGCTCAAGAATAAAATGGAACTAACAATCATTAATTTGAATCAGCTCATCGAATTTTTATTTCATGCTACCACGTGCCACACATTGTTCCAGGCACTAGGGATGCAGCAGTGAATGTCAATAGCAATTGCTGTCTTCGCGAAGATGCCAGCAGGGATGGCAGATAATAAACAAGTACAGACTGTGTTGGATGGTGATCAGTGATGAAGAGGAAAAATAAAGCAGGAAAGGGTATAGGAAGCGTTGGGTAGGAGTGTGGTAGGGTATGATTTTAGGCAGAGTGGCCAGGAAAGGCTTCACTGAGGAGATGATTTTTAAGTAAAGCACTTAAAGGAAGGAAGGGAACAAGTTGTGTATTCATTGTTTAAGAGGAGAGCTTTTCGGACAGAGAAATAGCAAGTGCAAAGGCCCTGAGGTAGGAATGTATCTTGTGTATTAGAGGAACCACAGGACATCAGTATAGTTGGAGAATACTGCCTGAGGGAGAGGAGGGTAGGAGTTAAAGTCAGAGGTTCAAATGATGAAGGGCTCTTTAAGTCATTATGAGAACCTTAGCTTTTGCTGAAAGAGAGATGGAAACCACTGGAAGCTTTGAGCAGAAAACGGACATGATTTTGTTACGACACCTTCCACATATTTCCTCCTTTAATCCTTAGAACATCGAGAGGTAATTATTATTAACTCTTTTATTGTAGATGAGGAAACTGAGGCTTAGAGAGATAAATTTACTTGCCCAAGTCATACTAGTTACAAGTAACTAGTTACAACTAGTGACAATGAGAGCTGAGATCGAGACCTCTTACCTGCCTGACCCAAAACACTACATTCTTTCCATTATTTGTAAAGACTTGGCTTTCTTACTAAAAAGTAGAGACTAGACTTCTTTGCCTTGAGTCACAGTAGGATCCAAAGAACCAAGGATCAAAAGCAGAGGAACCCACTTCATCCAGTAGCTGATCGTCCATCACACTGTCCCTTGCTCATGCCTTTCTCTCAGAAGGGATGGTGCTTCTGTTCATTCTCTGAAGGAAAAGGTATATGAAGAAGAGCACTTGGTCCTGCTGAGAACTGACTTTCATCATCACTTGAGCCCCATTAGAATCACAATGGCCCCATGTACAAATCATCCCTATAAGCCAAGCACTGCGTCAGATACTGTGTTAGGTTAAAAAATGACGCCCAAAAGTTATGCACACAAAATCCCTGCAATCTGTAAATGCTGCCCTATTTGGGAAAAAGGTTTTGCCGATATGATGAAGTCAAGGATCTTGAGATGAGTTATCCTGAATTATCCAGCTGTGCCCTAAAATCTTATGACAAGTATCCTCACAAAAAAAAAGGCAGAAGGAGGTTTGAGACAGAGGAGAAGGCCACGTGAAGACCAAGGAGATTGAGATTAGAGTTATGTGGCCACAGCCAAGTACTGCCTAGAGCCACCAGAAACTAGAAGAGGCAAGGAAGGATTCTCCCCTAGAGCCTCCAGAGGGAGTGTGGACCTGCTCACACCTCGATTTTGGACTTTTGGGCTCCACAATTTTAAGAGGATACATTTCGGTTGTTTTAAGCCACGTTTGTGATCATTTGTCATGGCAGCCTTAGGAAATTAACAGAGGTACTAAATATATTAGTACCAAATCTGATCTGCAAAGCAGCCCTTTTATTCCCATTTCACAATAAGGGCAATGACGGTTAGCAAAGAATTTCTAGAAATGCTGATTCCTGCCTCCCTGCTCACATTTCCTTCTAAGAGGATTCCTCCCTCCCCCCAGCAACAAGGGTCTCTCTCCTGCTGACTGAACATCTCAATAGAGAGAGCCAAGGCTGGTGTCTCTGTCTGTCTGTCTGTCTCTCTCATCTGTCTGTCTCTCTGTCTCATGTGAACCCAGAGATTCTAGTTAATACTGAACACTTGAATTGA
Organism: Pteropus medius; assembly: GCF_902729225.1. Lineage (NCBI taxonomy): Eukaryota > Metazoa > Chordata > Mammalia > Chiroptera > Pteropodidae > Pteropus > Pteropus medius. The sequence goes on from NW_024347791.1 coordinate 9,698,685, forward strand.
CACAAGTCACATTGGAGTCAGGGCCAAGGAAGTTGGCTCCCTGGCAAGGCGAAGGCTCAAGGATCTTCAGCATTGGAGGGCAGTGGGAAACCATGGAAAAAGAAAGACAGCAGTCCATGGGGAGCCCAGGAGAATGAAGCCCACTCAGATGGAAGCAGAGGAGAAGCCACGAGGAGCAAGCAAGCTGGAGAGCTGAGCTAAACATTTCCCAGTTCCTGCAGGGTCAGGCTCCACTCTGCCCTTCCTGCCGGAGCCTCTGTTCATGCCTTGGAAACAATTAGGTAAAGATTCCTTTTTTTCCTCTCTGCAGTGGAAGACAGCGTAGATTTCAGGCCCATCTCAGGCTGTCCCCCCACCACCTGTCCAGGGCACAGATTGCACAAACTCACACAGCAGATCTGCTTTCTCACTTTCATGAGGTCCCTGACAGCCTTAACATAATCCCCTTTTTAACCTGAACTGTTTTCACTGCATTTCTATTCTTTTGCAACCAAGAATCCCTTACCAAAACAGAAGGTCTCAGAGTTAATAAATAAAAGTCAAGTTTAGAACCAGGTCTGGCCAACTCCAAAGCCTGTCCTCTTAGCCCTACGGGGCTCATGACTCACAGGAAGGAGTCTCGGCGTTTCCTGAGGGTAATGAGAAACTACTGCCAACTTCCTCAAACTTCTGTCTTTTATTGCTTACCATATGCCAGAAACTGTTCAAAGTGAGTCAGATGCTTTAAAACTCATATTACCCTGCAAATGATTATTCACACATCAGCTAAAATTACCTTTTATACCACTGGTAGAATATATGCCATATATAGTAAGACCTACCTATTCATACTGCTAACGTTCTTTAGAAAATGAGGATTTAAGATTTTCTCAGTGCAAAATAGTTTTTTCCTCTCCTCCATAAAATGAAAATCAAACAAACAAAATTATCGGCCATTCAGAGCCTTTCTTTGCCACCAGTTTGAACATGCTCAACTGATAACTATGTTTTGTTCTGTTTGGATAAGAAAGAAATGGCCTGCAATAAATTAGAGTAGTTTTAGAGCTTCTGACACACTGAAATGACATTAAGTTTCTCTAAGACTCCAGAGGGCAGGACCATAGAAACCAGAGAGCACACACTAGCATTGTTCCTCAGGTTTATCAAAATGTCCTTTCCATATGACTCAAAGCAGACTCTGCCTCTTTTCAGACAACAAGCAAATGCAAACCAGCATCCCATTTTGATGTGGGCCTCAGCAGACAAGTTTTAATTAGCTGGCCTTGCTCACACAAGGCTGGAAGAACTCATGTGATACGCATCTGAAACCTCGCTAGAGTACATCATTCTTTATTTTAAAAATGCATGACATGCCCCCCACTCTTCAACTTCCCCCTTAAAAAATAAACAACCAGGACATCCTTTAAAATATATTCAGCATCAAGAAGATACTAGTTAGAAGAATCTCCATGGCACTCTTTTCTTTTAGCAGAATAATCTCTCAGATTTAAAAAAAAAAAGACTTCTTTTTAATGAATTGAAATCAATCACATTTTCCCAAATCGGCCCTTGGCAAGAATTCTTCCGAGTAATGCTGATAGATGTAGCATGAAAGAAAGCGTTCTGCAATCGATTCCTGGAAATACTGCATATCACAGCCTCCTCTCGGAGCTTCTCATAGGACAAAGCATGGCAAAGCCTCCCGTTTTGAACGCCTTCTTCACAGCACAACCTACAGAACGGTGATTTGCCAGACACCCACTTGGGGAACTCTGGTCTAAATGTTCCTGCCACGGTGGGTGGGATGATTAGATGCCTCCCTGCAAATGGATGGATTTCATTCCAGTGCGTGTGTTCAACACAATGAAACATGTATTTCTTGGGTATCTACAGGGCATATATTTTTGTTTTTTCCTCCATCACCTCAATACTTCTTTAGGCCTACCATTTAAGAAACAAACCTGATTTTCTCTTTCCAGCAATGCATAAAAACAATACCATTTAAGTCACTTCAGAGTACGCTTGCTTACAACTACAAGAGCCTCTGAACTGGGAGTCTTGCCTGCCCTCACTTCAATCCCAATCCATTGGGAGATCACTCGCTGGACAGTGATGAGTGTGGAGCACAGAACTGATCGTATCACCTCTGTTCTTAAAGCCCATCTGTGACTCTCGATGTGGTTTACCAGCCTTTACGTGACCTGACCCCTCTATAACTTGCTGCCTCCATCTCTCGATGCTCACCCCCACACTCTACTGTTCTCTTATCGGGGTTCCCGACCTGGAGTCTGTGGATGGAATCCTGTGGATCTGTGAACTCGAATGAGAAAAAAATCGGCATCTTTATTTCTACTAACTGCTAACCAAAATGTTGCATTTTCTGCAATTATGAATGTAGGCAACAGACCACAGTTACATTAGCAGTACCTAAGACTCTATTACTAGTAGAAAATATAAACACATTCATATCACATGACAGTTGTTGCCACTATTTCAAACTATAGTTTATAGTTCAAAATTCAAAATTATGGTAATTTTTAGACCCGTTGCTACATTTTTGTCACATCGATGAATGAAATGCAGTGTTTTCTCTCTGTCTTTCACATAATGAAGTATTTACACAGCTGTGGCCACGAGAGCTCCCACCATAGACTGATGATACTGACCCGAATTTCCGGTTTTCCATCAACATAGACAGTGCTGTTATTGACCATTTCCACAATGGCAACTCCAAGATTACACCGGATCCCAAAGGAAATGCAGAATCCCAGCCCACTCATGATGGCAATGATGTAACGCTTGGGGACGCCACAGCAGTGGCAGTCACAGTGTGGGGGGCTCTGCCTGGACGTCTGCACTGGCCTTCCTTCCTCGTTCAGCTCAATATTATTTTCTTCCTCATTGGTCCCATCAATTTTTCTACAGTGGAAAAAGAATGCACAGAGAAGAAAGGCCAGGATTAGGGAAAAAAAAAAGCACTAGTCAGAAAGAAAAAGCGTACCAACAAAAAAGAAAGGAAAACACAAAAGATAATGCAGCCTGCATTTTTAAAAGTTATTATTACCATCATCATTATTATTACTAAATTAAGTTATAATGGCTAAAATTACTATCGCTTCTTGGCCTTTTGGCTAAGATCAAGTGTAGTAAAATTACTGATATTCTGGATATTGTGTTGTACTTTTATAGGCATTAAGTCTTTTGAATCTCGTAACAACTCCTTGAGGTACACAGTGTTATCTTGCCGCTTTATGGATGAGGAAACAAAGCCCAGGACCAGAGGCTGCATCTTCGACAATGAGCATTACTGAGTCTCCTCCTGAAGGGGACCAACAGACTTCATCTACATTGCATGACTCAGACGGCTATTACATTTGACCTTCATTTTAATGTCATTGGAAGCTTACTAAAAAGATATACAGTGGGAAATTAATTTGTAGATTCTTTTTCTTCTTCCTCTTTTTCTAAGTCTTAACCAAATGCTAGGTGAAGGTAGGGAGGTACATTTTCTATCATAGAACATGTGCAGGTGGTTGTGTAGCCTTTCTTTCCTCCTTAGGTGTTTCTTCTAAGCAGGTGATCCTCTGGCATCTTTTAACCAGATGATAGGATTTTTCATTGACTTCTGTAGGTTCAGGTTATGATATGACCATTGCAGAGAATTTACTCTCTTCTTTTAAAAAAGTAATTGAGCACACTGAACATTGTCTGTCAATTATAAAAGGAACTGTTTACATCCGCTCACATAGTGTAACCCTTTGGATTATTTCGAAAAATCTGAAGATCTGGAATTATTAGGCCCACATTCTGTCATGGCTATAATTGGCTCTCCTGTTTACTAAAGTCCCTAACCTTCCCTATTGTCACCCCCAACACTCAACTCAGTTGCCATTTAACATTACAATTGCACTATTGCTTTTCTTGAAGTTAAAATGAGGAGGAAAGGAAATATTTTTTGTACACATATTTCTATCAGGAGTAGAAAAACAAAAATTAGACTAGGAGCAAATATGCATAGTCAACCACCATTTATGGATGCTCAATATCGTAACTGCCCTTGACATTTTGGGTCCTGCCTTACCAGCAGAGAAAATTACTTTTTCTATGCTCTTTTGTATCTATGATGCTGCTATGTGATGTAGACAAAGCAGAAGCACTTGAGTGAGATTTAGAAGCCAAAGGAAGCAATAAGAGGAGAATGCAGTATGAAGGGGAAATGGAAATGCAAATGGTGGCAGACGCAGTGGTGGAGGCAACTGGTCCTCCTGTGACTGTTGTGGCAGGATAGCTGGACGACATCATAATCAGTACTTAGAGGCATGCGTTGGTGGTGGCTGTGTTTTATCTAGAATCGTCTAGCAGTACGATAGAATATGTTCTCTCCCGCCTTTTTCCTGGAGGTAGAGCATCCAGATCTGGTCCTCCCATAGAGTCTGAGACCTTTTAACATGTTTCACTGAATTCCATTCCACTTAAGCTAGAGCGGATTCTGTTGACTGCAACTAAGAACTTTGAATGATACCGCATGTTTCGTTGTGGAAGTGGGGACTATTTCTATGTGTTAACATGTAAAGTGTGTCTTTGTCAAAAAAAAAAAAAAATGCCATATGGCCTGCTTTGCACTCTAGGTATCAAGTCTACGGTCCCTGTGCTGAGCTTTAAGAAGCACAGAGAGGTTTGGTTATTGTAAAGATATTTGGGGAAAATTGGAGAAAGAGAGAAAATAAACCATAGATAAGAAAATATACTGCTAGACTAAGAGAAGATAAGAGATGATTAGGAGAGAAAAGACTGAAAATCTAAAAGTTGAGGAGTTCTGTGCCCTACTTCTTAGGCAGAGTCTCTGAGGTGGGGAGTTCTTAAGAGAGAGTTCTAGGGAGCAGATCCTAAAAATGAAATTTTTAAATTTTATTTCTCACTAGCTGGATGGTGATGAGGACTGTAGCACAGGTGGTAAGTGGAGTGTTTCTGGTGTGTGGTTTCACCTGTGGTGAACTGGGATGGAATGCAGGTGGAAAGGGATGCACTGGTTCATGCAATATCTCTGGTTACCGGGGAGGCACGGGAGAAATAGCAATTTCTCCATGGAGTTGAGTGGCTATTATTAAATGCCATTGATGCTTCGAAGAGAGAAAAATGTCAGGATTCAAGCAATCAATCACCAAGTTAAAGGAAAGTGGGATAGTCGGTTGCTTCCTTGTCACCATTTAAAGAGACCTTCTCTCCTGCAGTTGGACAGCAGATGGAACTGAAGATCAGGCACGTTGTAAAAACGGCAGAATTCCCTCTGAGTGTGGGCTGGACTTAATGACTTGATTCCCAAAAATGCAGTACAGGAAGTGGAGGAACCTGGCAAACACTTCCTTAACCAAGCAATCAAGGTTAGCATCACTAGTAATAAGTCATGTTGATAGCATGTACCCCCAATAAGATGTAACAAGACAGACATTTTGCCTCTGTAGTATTTCTCACAACCCTAGTCTAATCATAAGAGAAATATCAGACAAATACAAACTGAGGGACATTCTACAAAATACCCAACCAGTAGTCCTCAAAACTGCCTGAGTCGTGAAAAATAAGAGAGAAGGCTGAGAAACAGTCACAGATGAGAGGAGACTAAAGAGACATGATGACTAAATGCAGTGTGGTATCCTAAACTGGATCCTGGAACAGAAAAAAATGACGTTAGTGGAGAAAGTAATGAAAGTTTTAAAAAGTGTCAAATTTAATTAGTAAGGTAACAATGGTGCTGTCTTAGTTTGGATAAATGTATCGTAAAACATTGACATTAGAGGAAACCAAGTCAGGAGTATATAGAAAATCTCTGTACTACAACCTCTCTGCAAGTCTAAAAATATTCCAAGACAAAAACTTAGCTTTGAAAACAGCAGAACTCCAGAGAAGCTAGAATTCTGAACTTAGGTATGTCTCTTACACCAAAGCCAAGATCCTGATAAGAAACAGGATCCTTAAAATTTAGGGTGGGAAGATATCTGAGACCTGGATTAGGGGATAGCTGCACTTGAACACCTAACACCCTACATTCCTCGGAACCCCTGGACCTGCAGAAGTGGCCACTCCCCCTCGTTGGAAGATAGAGGCTCCTCCCCCGCCTTACTTGAAAACGATGCAAAAGCCTCAAATATAGCAGGTGACTTACAGAACAATGCTGACACGCTTCAGGATCTGTTCGCACCTCCCTTTCTGGACACCAGACCAATAATTAGAACCAAGTCCCAGATTGAGCACATACTGGGGCCTGCCAATGGGAGAGAAGGGTGTACACGAAAAAAGCAGGATCTGATTGGTATTTACCAGCAGGAGGCGTGAGTGCCTGCCTGGGAACAGATCCTGAATGGGCTAGATGCGAGGGAGATGGAGGGGTGATAAAGTTGAATGAGGGAGAGTTTGTCGATATGAGGGGTCGCTTGGATTGTGTCCCCCAAAAAGATATAGTCAAGTCCTAACTTCTGGTAATGTGACTGTGACCTTATTTGGAAATGGGGTATTTGCAGATGCAATCAAGTTAAAATACAATCGTGTTGGATTAGGGTTTGTCTAATCCAATGACTGGTGTCTCTGTAAAAAGAGGGGGATTTCAATACACAGACACAGAAACTCAAGGGAGAAGGACATGCGACAACAGAGGCAGAGAATGGAGTAACGTGTCTCCAGGGAATGCCAAGGATGGCCAGCAACCACCAGAAGTGAGAAAGAGGCAAAGATGAACCTTCCTTCAGAGCCTTCAGAGACGTGACACCTTGATTTCAGATTTCTGGCTTCCAGAATTGCCAGAGAATAAATAAATGAAAGTCACCAGGTTTGTGGCCCTTTGTTGCAGCAGCCCTAGAAAACTAATACAGGGGACATTCTCCCATGACACAGGATTTAACGCACTGGCAAAGGCCAAGAAATGGTTCTAATGAGCTGCTGGTGTGGCTCTTGGAAGCTTCGACAAAGTAGAGATACCAAGAGGTGCACAACGACTTCTTTTTTTAAAAAAATATTAATAATAATTGTGTACTAGCTTCTGGTCATTATTGCATTAGGGCCAGATAATGACACTCTGACTTTTTTTGTTTGTTTTAATAACTTGAGAGTTTCTCGTGGTTCAGTAACTGAGCAGAGCACATCTTTGAAGTGGATTTGACTATCGGTGAGTTCTACTTTTCAAATCAACCACAAGTGACTTCTTCCTTTGAATAAGAACCTGAAGATGTGGACCTAGTGAAGCTGTCTTGGTTTAATAAGCATATCCAACATCATTCCTCTTGCTATTCATATTCATTTCAGAGACAGAATACCACAAGAGTGTACTTCGTGGGTCCAAGGGTCCACTTACTCTCTTTTCCTTCATTGTCCAATAAACCTAAATTATAGGTCTATTTGTTTTTGAACACCTGTTGTAACAACTGCTGAATTTGATTGGACCATATAGATGAACTAGTGAGGATTAAATTAGTGAGGATTAAATTAAATTTCAATATCTGTTATTTAGAATATAAAAATTCATGACATATTTTCAGTGTTGATCATACTCTTCAATAAATAGGTCTCTGTTTAACTGTCTTGTTTTTTAAGAGAGATGCCAGAATTAGTACAGCAGGTAAGACCCTAAGGAATGCAGTGGTGACAGGGCCACCAGGACCATTGAGGAGCTCAGCAATGGCTGTCATCTGAAGGTTGAATCTGACAGTAGCAGGTGCTGTTCCAGAAATGGGTTCTCCAGCGGCACCTGGAATGATAGAATCCTAGAGTAGCAGAGGCCGGCAGTGGTCTTTTAAAGATCAGAGACAAGGGCAGCAAAGTCAGAATTGGCGGTTGAGGGATCTGACTCACAGAAATCGAAAGACATGTGGATGAACCCATGAGAGTGGACACAAAGTGTGACATCTTCAGGTTTCACAGGAACACCACCCAGAGAGCTTCCACCTGAAGGGATCACTAAACAGCCAATGGACGGGCTGACTTGGCTGATTGACGTTAGCCAGCTTCTGCCCTCAGACACCCAGTTCCAGAGCAGTGGACTAGTGGAGTAACCATGGTAGCAGAGATGGAGGCTCTGCTTGGGCTCCCACTCACCAGGACTGATTTAACTACTACTGTTGTCAGCAACAAAACCAATGCTGAGCCCTGATGTGACACAATCCCTTAGGAGACCCACCAGCCTCTTGGTGGCAAATTGTTTACATAACATTCCTTTCATCCTAAAAAGGGTAGCAGTTCATCCCAACTGGGGTTGACATATATTCTACATATGAGTTTGTCTTTTTAGCCTGCAAGTCTCCGGCAGCATCACTCTCTGAGGATTAATAGAATCCTGAGTAGCCAACATGGGATCCCACACACCATCACCTAAGGTGAAAGACACACGATTTATGACAAAGGAGGTACAGCAGGGGCACGTGACACTGGGATGCACTGGCCCTACCATATGCCATACCACCCAGAGCCTGGCAACCTGCCAGAGCTAAGGAAGCATTTTAAAGATGCAGCTGAGGCATCAGCTTAAAGATGAATCCCTGTGATAATAGGGCTCTATCCTTCAGGAGGCAGTATATTCCACAAACCAACAGTTAGATATGATACTATGTTCCCAATAGGTAAAATAGGGTTGTGAAAACAAGGAATGGAAGTAGGAGGGGCCGCACTCCCCGTCACTCCTAGAAATCCACTGGAGGAATGTCACATCTCTTCAACTTCAGGTCCTGTGGGTCTAGAAGTGCTGACTGACAAGGAAGAATTCTTCCATTTTGGAAAAAAATAGAAATCCCATTGAATATATGACTGCTGCCCGGTTACTTTGGAGTCCTCATGCCAAGACCAAAAGGTAAGGTCAGGAGTCACCGGGATGGTGAAATTCAGGAGGGATAAGGACTGTTGCTTCATCATGGGAGCGGGAAGACATGTGTTTGGACCTCAGGTGATCCACTGGGACAACTCCTGATACTGCCTTGTCTAGTCTAACTCAAATACAGCAACCACAACCTGGTAAGGATATATTAACCAGGGATTTAGACCCCTCAGGCATGAAGGTCTAGGTCAATGCACCCGTCAAGCCAACAGAAGTGAGGGGACTTGAGAATGGGTGGAGAGGAGGGACCAGCCAGAGCAGTGGGAACTGGAGCCCATTCCACCAACTCTTCTCTTGAAGCTTCCTCAGGAATTATGACCACGGAGTCTTAGAACAGCTATACCTGGATGGAGTAAGCTTAATGTGAGAAGCAAGGAGACCTGAGTGGTATAATGAGTGGGCTGCCACAGCCACTGTAATGCACTCCCTTTTCATCAAGCCAGCTCGCTTCTGGAGCTGGTAAGAACTTGCAACTGCTCCCTTCTGAGGAGAACTGCCAAGTACTAAGTGGCCTCGATTATGAACCCCCATCCCCGCTGGGGCATCCCACAGTCGATGACTGACTGATAACAGTGACTTACAAGGTTGACTCCTTGGCTCAAAGGGACGGCTCAGTGCCCGTAACACCCCAGAGCCTCCCGTTGTGATTGGCCCCTCTGCATTACCTGAGATCACATCCTTGCTTGGTTTGTTCCTTTCCTATCCTGCTTTACTTCTTCCTTCCCAATTCTTTCAGGAAGAGCTCCCCCTCAATAAATCACATCCTAGGCTCATCCAAATCCCTGTCTGGGTCTCTGCATTTAGGGAACCTTCCCTAAGATAGGGAATGAGTAAAAGGAGATGGGAAGGTCAGGAACGTCCGCCCTGAGATGGTGACCTTTGAGAAGTGACTTGAAGAAAGTGAGGGAACGAGCCAGCAGGCTATTTGGGAGAAAAACTTTCAGGGTGCAAAAGCTGGCACAGGCGTGGGTCCGATAAGCATGCAGCGTGGGGCCGGAGTGGGGTAAGGCAGGAAAAGAATGTCACAGGTGGAGTCAGTGAGACTTCTCAAGGTTCTACAGATCACGTAGGGCCTTGAGGGCCATTGAAAGGACACTGGCTTTAACTCGGAGTGAGGTAGAAAACCGTGGGGAAATTTTGAGCAAGGAAGAGATGAGATTGACTTTGTTTTAATAACGTCACCCTGGCTACAAGGGCGGGAGACAAGTTGCCTGAGGTTGTGCAGCCAGAAAGTACGTGCTGTTGTAGTGACTGGAATCTCAGGCTCGCCTGATCTCAGAGCCCACTCTCCCAAATCTGCTTTTGTTGGAGCAAACAGCACCCACACATCTGGCATAGTTTCAACACGCAGTCGCTGAATGCCGAGGATGGGCACAACACAGCTTCCATCTCTTTAGAGGGAAGATATAAATACTTCTGAGACCAGATTTCCCCTCAATCTCTCTTTGGGAAAGTCTTCAACACAATAGATTAGGAGAAAAGCCCACATTGTCCTTAAGATCCAGAGGTTGCTGGCTCCACTGCAGCCCAAGTAACTCCCAAACCTAAATGTGTGGTTAAATTTCAAGACAGAAAGTGGGAAGAACAAAGACACTTGATTAGGGAGGTAGTATAGTATAATAATTGAGAATGGTGGGCAGAGAATGTCTGATCTAAAACTCAGCTCTGCCACTTACAAGCTGTGTGACATTGGGCAACTTCCTTAACCTCTCTGTCCCTTGGCCTCCTCATCTGTAGAACTGTGATTATAATCAGCCTCACCACACAGGGTTGTTAATAGGGTTAAATTGGTTTACGGTACATGGAGCAACGTGTTCGTTACCACTTATTACACATTAATAATTAGAGGATACTCATATTGTCATTTAAATTGGACAAATCTTTATATCAATTTCTTGACATTAATTTCCAAATGTAATGCCTTCCATATCATCTGTTCCAGTACTAGACAATGAGTGAGTGCATCATCTTTCCTTCTAGACTTCTAAAATTATTATTGTATTTTTAGCTCATGCAATTGTTCAGCTGCTTTTTATCAATGACTTTGGAAGGAAGTCGAATAACGCCTGACTGTAATCAGCGTCCAGTGGGAGCTTCAAACGCTTCCCTGTGCAGTTGCCACGCCCCTTCCCACCAGGAATGCTCGCTCTGCGATGAAAAAGCACCTTGAGAATTCTGTTTAGATGATGATCTCAGTCTCAGACATTATCAGACATCGATGATTTACGCTGCTTGCTAAGTTAGAAAGTTAGGATTTCTAACTTCCAAATGTTCTTGTCCTTGTCCCTTACAAAACAGAAAATGGTGTTTTGTGATTTTTTTTTTCCACACTGGATTCTGTCAACCTGCTTAATGTGAAACATCAGCAGGGGGAGAAGGGGATGTCCATTACATGCCAGGCTGTGGGCAAGGCACTGTATATAGGATTATCTTGTAGACTTGAGGTTTCACACCAAGTGTGTGGCGGAACTGGTCTCGCTGGAGGAGATCTGATTCTGGAGCTCTGCACAATGACCCCCAGAGCTGAGGATCGACTTAGATCGCTGGTCGGTTAACCGTTTTTTTCCCTTCCTCTGCTAATAATTCACCTCTAGGAATCACTGAACGAAGGGGTTTGGGTTTAGCTTTATTTTTGCTAAAGTCATTCTACAATTGTGATGACAAGGATAACACCTAGCATGCATTTAGTGCATTCTCTGTCTCAAGTACTGTTACCCATTCTATTGTTCCACTATTTAATCCTGAGGAACCTGCTCAGAGTCCTAAATACCGAGCTCAGTTTTGGGTTGAGGCTGCATCACTTGGATTTTACTAATTTTGTTCTATCCCTAAGTAAACCAACTGGTAAACAAGAGAACCTTCAAGTGGATCAACCAATCAAACATAGCAAAACCGGCTCTTAGGATAAGTCTCTTATTTATTTATTTTTTCAAATTAAATTTCAAAAAGCAAAATTTAAGTTGGAAATTTAAAGTTGGAAAATTTCTAAGTACTTTTTTGTCCAGTATTTTATAAACTAAGGCACAGAATTTGGTGATTATCATGGTGACCATGGTCTAAAGTCATGGTTTTTATTCCTGACTTTGTCAGGTTCCTTTGTCATCCTTTAAAAATGCCAGTGAAGCCATTGTGCTTTCCTTTTGCATCTTTAATCGAACGAACACCACCATAATAAGACGTTACCCAGGGAGAGCTCAGCGGAAGGATAAAACACACTTAAGAGAGTACGTTATTGTAATCACGTCCTGTGTTTGGCTGGTTTATCCTGCTTTCACCGAGCTACGTTTTCATATCTATACATGATAATTCACTGTAGGTCTGATTCAAACCTTTTTGGTTTTAATCACTAAATTAATAAGGTGCCCAACCCAGTTCTCTCACTATAAAAGCTCATCGAGAGTGATACAATAAAAAATGTAACACTGACAGGAGCCCCTGTGTTACAAAACACAAGAAATGGAATGAATCTCAGTGTGCCTAGAAATAGTCGTTTAAATGCTGAAGTTTTTAAATTTGAGAGATAACATGGAAAATTTAAAAGAAGATGACGGGTGGCATCTTCACTCATCATGATTAGAAATAATCGTTCGAACACATAAAAATCTCATCAAGGACATTTTCCACATCTATTTATACCAGAGAGATTAAGAGAGTCATTTTACCTTGTACATAAGGACCAGTTATTAACTAATCTGGAAAACCTAGGGAGGCATTCACTATGTCTATAAAAAATCACAAATTAAAATGTCACATCAATTCATTCATTTACGGCAAACTCTCCTTCCAAAATAAGCATATTTTACTTCTAAAAAAAGATTTGTTTTTTGGTTTGGATAAAAACATTCAATTCAATAATAGTACTAAACATTTTCCCACTGTAATCATGTAAAATTTTCTGCTTTAAAGAATACTAATTTTTTAAGTTACCTTCTTCAAACTATGGTGTAACTACCCTTCTCTTTATAAACCACAAAATGAGGAACTACTTGTATAGTTTATGTAATAAGCTAAATAATTTGCAAATATCTAATTTTCATTTATAGTGAAAAATGTGTAAAAAATTCTCCAAAATTCTTTCAGCTCAAAGCATAACCATGATTGTCATTCCTATTGTATTAACATGAACTATTATCTTTCTAAATCTTTTCTAATTCAATGCCAAACACACAATAATACAATATCACCATCTCTAGTTAAGTGGTAATCCTGTATAAGCAGAATGCTTGTCTTGGTATTTTTTTTAATTCAACTCTGTACTTCTGATGCATCTTCCCCCTGCCCCCAGGCATAGCCTGGAAGGGGCTCCAGAAGCCACCTAATCTGACCCACCTTCTTATTATTAAAAGATGACTTTAAAAGCATTAAGCAAATTCTCTCAAACACTGGCAACATGAAGTTACTCAGAAATAAACCTAAAGTTTGCATTCAAACTTTACCTTTGTAAAATCCCCAATGAATCTCCCACGGCGCTCTTCACTCCTTCCTTTCCAGGTTTCAAAATATTTTCTTTGAAGGTATCGAATGCTTTAAAAGGCATCTTGAATGGGGGGGCACCTCCGAGCTGTTAACAGTCAGTCTCAGAAACTGTCATCCTTTCTCATTTCCAGCATGGGGACCACTCTGCTTTCCTTGATGAACACCTTGAAGTCAATTCTCATGAAGGGAACTACTTAAAATCAAAAAGGAGATGAAACCCAGACAAGATCTTTCAAGTTGAGACAACAACCCCCGCCCCCTCTTAAAAAAAAAAAAAAAGAGAGAGAGAGAGAGAGAGAGAGAGGCCAAGGGAGGTCTGGCTGGGAAATCAGCCCCTTGAAAAGCTACAAGCTCAGCAGCAGCTTGTGTTGCTGCTTCAGGCAGCCACTTTCAGGCTGACAGCAGCCTCACTCCCTCCCTGGGGCTGCAGCTGGAGAAGCTGAAGTGGGCTCCAGCCCACAAGGTGCCCTGAGACCAGCGACAGCATCTGCGGCCTATCTCCAGCCCCTCCTGCTGCTTCTGACCACATCCCCCTCCTGCCTCACTCAGCTGGGCTGTGACTCTCACTGAGTGATCCTTTCCAAGGTGATGCTATAGTAACCAGCACAATACCTGCCCCTCAGCCACTGGGGCTTATTAATAGGCTCTCAGACCAAGCAGGCACCCAGGATGGGGTATATGAAACATTTACGAGTTCTCTGCTTTTTTGAGGTCTGGCCCTGCAGACAGGCTCTCAGCCACCACATTATGCCTCTTATGTCCCTCGTGGGAGCCACAAAACAGTTTTTCAGTCAGACACTAGGATGGTTGTGGTCTTTGGAGGAACAATTACTTGCACCTGAGGAGGCTAAATGCAAAACCCAAGCCACAACCATCCAGGAGGACAGTTATTTGCTCCCAATCAATGGAGCAAGACTTCTGTAGGTGAGGTACATAGGTGCTACTGGGACCATTTAATCGGAGAGATCCTAGCCAGTCTTGGACCTTAAAATTCTTCACTGGTCCTCACTGAACTCAGGATAAATGCAAGTTCTATATCATGGCACACAAGGCCCTCCATGGAGCCCCAGGCTTGTTTCTTGTCACTCTGCTCTTCTTGTCACTTCACTGAATTCAGCCAGCTCTCTATCTATTGCCCTTGGGGTTCACTCTGTACCCTCCACCGGGTAACTCTCCTCATCCTTCTTCTGGGTAACCTCATGGGATTCTTAAGTCTCCCTGAGACATCACTTCCTCTAGAAACCCTCACAGACAGGATTAGGTGTCCCTCCTGTGGGCCTCCAAATCACCTGTCCTCTGCCCCACGGGACCTGGCATGCAGCGGTATAACATACATCTTTTTTGGACAGGGGATGAAATATCACATATTGCTTCCACAGTTATGGACAGCAGGACGATACCTCCATAAATGATGCTGCCATGAGCAAACAGTCTCTGTCTCGAGGCTCTGGGGCTCCAATTCCCTGCCTCCGCATGACTGGCAAACTCCAAGCTTTGAACTTTCCGATTCCCCTAGAGGCATAAGCCCACGCAACCAGCCATGCCCTCTGCAAGCTTCAGTCCAAATCCTTCTCCAAGATTTGGATTAAATTGATTTAAATCAGAACTGGATCCTCAGTAGGTTAAACATTACTACCAATAAAAACTATTATTATTATTATGGCTAATGTTTATCGAGCTCTCTGGTCCGAACTCTTTATCATCACAATCTTCACAACATTGTGGTTAATAACTTATTATTTTCCCCAACTTTACTGACAGGAAACTGAAGCTAAGAGAGGTCAGACTTGCCAGGTTTCAGATCCAAACGGCCTGGCTCCAGCTAGCCCTGCTTTCTTTCTCATCGTCCCCATTTCCAGGGGACAATGATTTTCAGTAAATTTACCAAGTTGTGTAAGCATCACCATAAAGTGAAAAGCAGAGAGAATATTTCTATCATCCCCAATAAGATCCCTCATCTTCATTGCTAATCCCCATCTCCCACCCCACACAATGCCCCAGGCGACTGTCAGCCTACTCTCTAGAACTGCCTTTTCTGGACATTCCATGTAAATGGAATCATACAATACATGATGCCTTGTGTCTGGCTTCTTTCACTGAGTATAACGATTTTCAGGTTTTTCCATGTCACGGCTTGTATTGGTTCCTTCTTCCCTTTTCTCTTCTCTGTGGAATATTTCATTGTGTGGAAACACTATGTTTTGTCTATCCACTGATCTGTCGATGGACATTTGTTTCCAATTTTTGGCTATACGAATAAAACTGTTAAGAACATTCGCGTGCAAATCTTTGTGCGAACATACTTTTTTTTTCACTTCTCTTGGGTAAATACCTAGGAGTAGAATTGCCGGATCATATAAGTGTCTGTTTAACGTCTCAAGAAACTGCCCAACTATTTTCCAGAGTGGTTGCACTATATTACATTCCCACTAGCATGTATGAGGGCTCCCGTTTCTGCACATCTTCACCCATATTTGTCATCTCTCGTTTTTGTATAACCATTCCAGTGGCTGTGAGTATTTGTATATCATTTTTGGTGAAATTTCTTTTTAATTTTTAATTTTTTGTCTTATTATTGAAGTACGTGAATATGTATTCTCAATACAAATCCTTCGTCAGATATGCGATTTGCAAATATTTTCTCCTGGTCTGCTACTCGTCTTTTTTTCTTCATACTGTATTTTCAAGTGCAAAATATTTTTTAATTTTGATGAGATCCAACTTGTCAGTTTTTTTTGCTTTTATAGACTGTGCTTTTGTTCATATATCTAAAAAATTATTGCTCAACCTGAGGTCTTGAGGATTTTCAAATTTTTCTTCTAAAACTTTTATTGTTTTAGCTCTTACATTTAAGTCTATGATTGGTTTCGAGTTCATTTTTATCGATGGTGTGAGGTAAATATGTAAGTTCATCTTTTTCTATGTGGATATCTAGTTGTTCCAGCACCATTTGTTAGAAAGGATATCCTTTATCCAATAAATTGCTTCGGCACTTTTGTCAAAAATCAGTTGAACATAAAGATTTGTTTCTGAACTCTCAGTTCTGTTCTATTGATTTTTATGTCTATCCTTATGCTGGTATAAAATGTTTTGACTGTAGCTTTATAGCAAGTTTCAAAGTTGGGAAATGAAACTCTCCAACTTTGTTCTTTTATTAAAATTTTCTTTTGCTCTTCTAAGTCTTTTGAGTTTCTCTATAAATTTTAGGAGTAACTTGTCAGTTTCTACAAAAATCCTGTCCAGCCCCATGCTCTCAAAAGGATGATTTCTGGCCACCAACCTTCCCAAAGATAATCCCTCAAGGCTGAGAATGCTGAGACCCCAGCAAATCACACATCTAATCACTCCACCAACAAGTCCTTACCTGTCACCAAAACAATCTTGCTCATTCGTCAAAAGCAAATACAATCAAAATATAATAAATACACTCTCGTTACAGAAAGCATCCCCGGTGAAGCTTCTAACCCTTTCCTCAATCCCCAGGTACCTTAGGTTACTAACCTCTTAGAACACATAACAGAAGCACTTCTAGGCAAAGACCTCATGAATCTGTCTTAAGGGTCAATGGCAGCTAGGAGAACAACCATTCCTGTGGAATGTATTGCTTATGAAACACATCCGAATCTACAAAAGTTTTTGGTGGTGAAGTAGATGGTTGATGATAATAATTACATTTATGGAGCACTTTTTAGGTGTGACTTTAAGCACTTAACTCATTTAAGTCACACAATGACCCTGTGAAGTAGGTGCTATCACTATACCATCTACAGATGAGGAAACTGAGGCACAGAAAGTTTAAGTAAACTTGTTCAACTTCGCACAGCTCGGAAACTAAACAGAGATGGGAAATGGAAATCTAACACCAGAGCCTGTTCTCTTAACTTCTGCCCTAGAGCTGTTGATAGTAGGGGCAAGAAAATATAAAGCCAGATTCTCCAGAACTGAGGGTCATTTCATTCATTATTCATTTGTACCTTTTTTTTGAGGGCCTACTATGTGGCAGGCCCTTTTGAGGCACCGGTAATGGAGGTTCATTGCGATATTCCCCTCGAAGAAGCCAATCGATCAGCCAGGAAATGAATGAGTCCATCACAGCATAGTGAGTGCCACATACAGGGTTATAGGAGCACAGGCAAGGACGCCTAGCTTAGCTTGCTCAAGGGACGGGGAGCAGCTTCCTAGATGAGGGGATGGTAGTGTAAGCTTTCAGTGATAAAGAACGAGGCAAACGAAAGAAAAAATGTGAGAGCAAAGACTTGCAGGAGAGAGCATGGCACCCGGGAGAACTGTGTGGTTTCAGCGAGATGGGTGAGTGTGCCATGTGGTAGAAAACAAGGTGAAGCAATGATCTTGAGCATTACATAATTCGGTTGTTACAGAAGAGCATTAGAACATCTGGTCCCCCTCTCAAAATATAAAATATAATATAGAGGAAATCATGTGTACAGCAGAACCCACTGAGGGCTACGAAACAAAAGCTTTGGCCTATGCTGGGGATATGTAGACTGAATATACATTAGAAAAAATTCCAGCCATTGACATATATTTGATGACTTCCTATTATTCTATACAAAAAAAAAGCCTCTTCCCTTAGAGAAAAATACTCTTAACTATGACATCTTTAGGGGGTGCTTGCCTAGATCATAGCAAGTCCTCATTCTCAGGGACCTCCTAGTGTCCCCATCTCTCCCCTCCCCTTTTATGGAGACAAGCTCCAAAAGTCCTGTTTTGACTACAGTGTTTCCCATCTCACTGACAGACTAGGGATGGGCGCCTGCACCAACCTAAAAGCCAGTCAGATACAGGCTCTCCTGGTAATCTAACTCTGGATTGAAAGACTGATAGTTAATCTTGCAGGTCCCTGGAACTGGAACTCTGGAGTGGCCACATTCAGCTTACGGACTGAAGATACAGAGGACACTGGTCTGGCAGAGTGAGAGGAATGAAAACTACCAGGATGAGGATGTCTGTGTCACTAATGGCCTTCCAGTTCCTGTGTGTCTAGACCCAGCTGCCCAACCCCTGGGTTTCATGAAATACCTGTATCCTTATAACAAACTGCCCTCTTTTAATCTACTCTGTTCCTCGTGGATAAGAATATTGACCACTGCAATGATTTAAAACCCAAATGATGTAATTAATACCAAGACTGCCTCTACCTAACACCACGTGGGCAAGCCTGACCAGTTTGATGACAGGATTCCAGTTTCCAACAGTGAAAAACATATAGCTCATAGGATGGCAATGAGCCAAGTCATTTCACTCTTAGAGAAAAAAAAAATCTCAAATAACCTGAAGATATTTATACAAAAAAATAATTTCATCAAATCCAAATGTTAGATGAAAAATTTTAACCTAGCTTAGAGCTAATGACTAAATTATTGACCTTTTTTGGATAAGAAACTTCATAAGGAAACAAAGGTAATTAAGAAAACTATCTGAGGTTCCTTCTCTCCTGAATTCTGTGGCAGCTGCCGCAGCCAATCCCTTTCTCCACCTACCCCCATAAAATACTGAGAACATAAAAATTTCTATTTTATCCAGGACTTCTCTCAATCCTTTCAATCTTGAATATTGTTGATAACTTTCATTAGTACTAACTGGAATGTATATAAAACTTTATTTTTTTCATTGTACTTCTCCTATACTTAATATTCGTTCTTTTATTAATAGTCAAACTTATATGCAAAGCACTTTCAAATATCTCATCTAATTCTCACAACTGTGTGAAACAAATAAGCAGATATTAAGATTCAGTTTTGTCCAAGGCAACGTGGCCAGTAGAATGTGGGGATCTGGGACTAGACCTTTAAACCCATTTCCTGAGCTTGTATCAACATGGTACACAGTACACAGTACACTGTGATCTTATATCACTGAGGGTACTAAAGACAGCCTTTAACATAACTCAGGAAAGATGTACTCAGAATCCTTGTGCCTTTAAAAATATCATTGAGCACCTAACTATAGGTGACTTAGTGCTAGATACTGTGTAAATTTTAGAAAGAAATAAAACAGGTTGCTGGTTTTTAAGATCACACACTAACCTCTTTGCTTTCACTAAAAAATTCCGACAAAAAATAGGGCGAATCAATAGTAAAATGAAGAGATATTAACATAAAATACTGACGCACTAGCCCCTGGGTTAAGATCGCTGCCATCCACCCAAGTCAACAAGATAGCCCTTTCTAAGGGGAGGTGAATGGGGACTCTTAACTCATTCTATTGTAATGGCTTCCTTATCTGTCTTTCTGACTTGAGTTTCCTGGTCTAATTTCATTCTCAAAAAGTAAAATGAAAAAGTAGAATAAAAAGTAGACATAACAAAGTAGAATGACCAAACAGATATTATCTCCATTTTATATGCCAGAAAACCAAGGCTCCAACTCAGGAACTTGTCCAAAGTTAATTTTTGGTGGAGCCAGAATTTAAAACCATCCATTACAAATGTTTACTTTATACCGTATTCACAATAAAGCACTGTTAGTCTTATTATATTTCAGTTCACTGTGAGTTGGGTACTGGAATTCAATTGATTTAGCTCTATGTTCCTAAGTTATAGGAACATAATTTTATGCTATTTTTAAATAAAACATCTTTATAATACTTTGCAAACACGTTGGCATACATGAACACCCTAGAAAAATATCAAGTTGTTTTCAGTCCACCGTTGTAAACTGTCTAAATATTAGATGTCATTTTTTTCCCAATAAAAATTTAAAAGAAAGTCAAATAATCAAAATACAGAAATATAGGATGTCTCTACACAGCATGGAATAATTCCTAAGTATTTTGCATTTTTCATAGAAGCTTAGAACATGAATTCCTTATATTTACGAATCACTTTTAACTCCATTTTTCGCTGCTCCTTTGAGCCTTACAACTGCCCCGAGAACTAGGTTGGGCAGATTACTCTACTTTACTGTTGAAGCCAGTGTCCTGGAAAGCCCAGTGATGTACTTAGTTCTTATCAGGTACTAGGCAGAGCTGGACTAGAAATCATACCCTCATCTGCTGGCTGTCACTGGTTGCTTTTGACAAGTTATCATTTTATCTTGAAGAATCCCACTCCACATAGCCCCCAACATAAGACAAATAAAACAATAGACTTTTCTTTAACATGTATTACTGCCTGGACATTGAGTGTATATTGGTTCCGACCTCGTCTAAAGTCCCTATTGGTGAGTAATTGGGGGAAAACTGGTTCATTTCGATCTGGTGTGGAATTAGTGTGGAAACGCTTTCCAGTTTTGCTTCACATACCATGAATGGTAACTTGAAAAAAAGATTCTAGGATATCTTAAGATTGTGTCCAAGGCCAAAATATCCTAGAAAATCTGATAATTTAGTAAATGCAGTTGAAAATGTGGGAGAAATTCAAGATCAGAGTATATTTTGAAGAATTTTTCACTACCTTCACTTTTCTTGAAAGTGCAGATGGAATACAGAGTGTCGAGATCATTTCAATATATAAAGCAGTGAACAGGGTTCATATTTAGGGTGTCAAGAATTAAGACGGAATAAACCTACACGCCTTCAACAAGTATTTCTTGTGAGGGCCTTTCTCAAAGTTTAAAGACTAGATATTCTTATCAATCTGTTGGTTTTCAAAAAAAGTACCTGAAAAAAGGACCAATGTAATGGTCCATGACTTAGGAGACAGTGACATCTTCTGGTAGTTTATAAATATATTCATGCCAGACATTCCCTCACTACCACCCAGAAACCAGCCTATTTTAAAGGAATAAATTTATCTATTCAGCATACCTTTATTGAGCCCATAAGAGTGGATTCTTAAATTTCTGAAATGTTCAATGAAACAAATTATTAGCTAAAAAATAACACTATATTTGCTTATTTTGCTCCCTGCCTTGCTGTCATCCTGGCTTCATCTAATAGGAAAGATTTTAAGAAGCCAACATTAATTCCATCTTTCCTGGTAATCCAAAATCACTTGACCAGACTTTCCTTAATTCAAGCAGTTTTAATATAAACTCGGAACTCAAAAGGACCCTGGAGGTTACCTGCTCTAATCTCCTCTCCAGTGTGTCCGATTTAACTTGGGAAAATGTGATTCCTAAGTAATCATTTGATAGCATCAGAAACAATTTTTAAAAGGCTCCACATAAGGCCAAGCTCAGACCCCATCTCTGAAGACGGCTTCCCAACTCCACTAGTCTCGGTTGGGGGCCCACCCCCATAGATCTGTCCCAGCATATATCACACTGTCTTGTAATTGTCTGCTTACTCAGCTACCTTTATAACCACAGTGCAAATTTCTTGATGGCAGGGCCTGTATCTCATTACTATTTGTGTCCCAAGAATAGCAACAGTGCCAAGCTTAAAACCTATTTTTTTAAAACCAAATGTATTCAAAAAATGCTAGGTATCTGTTCTTCAAGCAGATATTATTTTAGAGCCCTTATGAGAATGGCTTCTCATAAGGAAGGTGGGGATATCTATGGAGCACCTACTTCACGACTTTTATTTCATTTAATCCTAATATATAAGATGGAATCCTCATTTTAGAGCTGGAAAATCTTAATTTGGTCAGTAAGTGAAAGTGACAAGACAAACTCATTTACTCCATTCCCTTACACTCTAACTTATTCCAAAATGAGAATTTCTAAGAACATGATAGAAAACTTAGAGGGAAAAAAGAAATCAGAGTAAAGGAGAAACAAAAATTATAAAAATCGGATAAAGCCAGAAGGCAAGTAAAAAACAATGTATACAATTCAAGTCCTATATATTTGCTACAGGTGGCCTGCAAATTTGGCTGGACCTAACTGTCAATATATAATTTGTTACATTATTCTGAGACTTTAAAAGGGCAAACCAGTTGCTCAGAAGCGCATTTACTCCTGAACGGAAATCTGAAATTTCTCCTGTGTGTCCTCAAAGAAGCTACTATTATATTAGAGTGAACCAACATCATTCTGGTATAAACATAAATTTCACAATACAGTCCAAAGCTAAGTGTGGTAAAGGCACTTGATGTGTGGCCCAAACAAGGCAACCAGGCACAAAGGTCTCTACAGTGGGCTTAATTTCACTCAGAATTTCTAAAGAAATGGACGGATTATTCAATTGTTGGCCTCCTCCGTAAACATTTATCAAAAATAAGATTTTGAACACTGGGCGGTCGGGTTAAAGGTTGTTCTGACAAGTACCTGGGTAGATATCATTGCTGATTAAAGGCAGGCCCACACAATCCCTGGAGCTGGGGACAGAAATGACATCCCCTTCAGAAACCGGAGCAGTCTAATGAGGATGTTGCCTCCATTAGAGGAACTTCCACATCTTCACAAAAGTGATCTTAAGGCGATCTTCTGTTAGAGACAAGATTTCCTTAAAAACAATTTTGGATCTGTTCCAACACAACTGTGTAAAGCATCCTGCCCTACCCCTACAGAGTATAAAGGCTATAATTTTCCCCTGAAAATATTTAAAAACATACCCTCCAAAAAGCCCAATTTTATCTGGCTTCAAAGTCTATGCATGCTGTATGGTTCCAGTGTGCCCGTGGAATGCCTCATATTTGACTTTGGTTTGATTACTGCATTTAGAAAGACTGGCAGGCTTAAGGGCACAGACTAGGAAGCAACCTGCATGAATGTTGAGTCCTACATTCAAATTGTAGACTTTAAAGCCTCAATCTTATTTATTTTTATGTGAAAGTCAAACACTGGCTTTCCTAGCAACCTAGACTGCCACACAAAGGAACGTATCCAAAAAGTTGAAAAGAAAAATAAAAACTGAAACTGCATCAAATAGGTATCATTTAAGTAGCTAACCCGGATTTCCACTACAGGCGCATTTCAAAAAAAAACTTCTAAGAAAGTTTTTAATATAGGCGAAGTATATATAATTCCATATGGCTTTTGCTGGCAGCATGTATACCATTTAGCCCATTTTAAAATGGCTTAGTAGATTCAGAAGTATAGCAGTGAGGGTAAGGTTAGGAGACAGAAACCACATCAGATATCTGAACAGGGATTTCAATAAAATAATTGTTTACTAGTAGGATATGGTTAACTATTTAAAGGGATAAAAGAGGGCTCTAAGGAGCCCAGAAACAGCAGTTGTAAAAAAAGCTACTCTCTCTAATCTGGAAGAAAGTGAAAAAATGAAGAAACTAGTCTGGGAGAGAGGCTCTCCTCCTCACCCCGGCCCCCTAGGCTGACCGCCAGACTTCTCTGGAGAGGACGAGGTGCTCACAGGCGCATTCGGCCTGCCAGTGGTGAAGAAACTTGTCAGAGTGCTCAGGCCACACACTAGGGGACAGCTGCTGGTGGAGATGGCCGAGCTGCAATAGAAGCAGCCCACTGGAGCTGCTCCAAAGTGGCCGTAGGGATGACAGAGTGACTTGTGGCACTGCTGAGCTCCTCTGCGGAGGATGCTGGGCTCCTAATGAATAAAACAGAGAACCAGAGCTCAGAAGCGAAGTGTCTTCTCGCTGATAGTGCTTTGCCATTTCTGGGCCCTCTATGAAGCCTAACATCCTGCTATGCTGGAAGGAGATGAGTTTATGGCGCCCCACTCCAGTATCACAAAGCAGGGCAGGGAAGGATGGATTTGGAGCTGGGAGATAGTAGGTTGGTAACTGTCATGGTGTACTCTTTTGGCTACTTAGCTTCCACAGGCACCCACACTATCTAATACAGTAGTTACTAGTCACATGTGGCTACTGAGTACTTCAAATGTGACTAGCCTGAATTGAGATGTGCTAAATATAAAATATATACTGGATCCCAGACTAGGTCCACAAAAGAATGTAAAATATCTCATTATATTTTATATCAATTCCATGTTGAAATGGTATTTTGTCTCCATTCAGTTAAATAAAACATTATAATTAATTTCACCTACTTTTCTTTTTAATGTGGTTACTAGAAAATTGAAAATTATATATGTGGCTTGCACTCCAGGTAAATACCACCTGAGTAAGTGCAGCAACTTCGCTGCTTTGCACAGAAAGTTTCTAGTATCCAACAAGCTCTATTTTGGTGAAATGGCTTTTTGCAATCCACTTCCCTCCTCCTCAAGGTCGTATGCTTTAATTCTCCTGCATATTGCAAGCACTGCTAACCCGGCTACCCTGGCCCTCCTCACCAACAACTAAGAGAAGCAGCCCAGAGGCTGATTTTGACTATAAACATTTGTTCTGTCATCTCCCTCCTCTCCTCAATGTCAATGTTGCCAGTACAGATATATTTATGGTACCCAATAAGTACTGAACACATTCTTGCCACATAAAAGTCTCAACAATAGCAACTCCAGAATAATTCATACAGTAAAGGATATAAAGGATGCAACATGGTAGAAAGCACTGGATTGCAGATTAGAAAACAATCTAGCTTCTATTCCTGGCTCTGACCTCCTTGGTAACCCACGTAAGGCCATGTAAGTCTTTGGCCTTCCATTTCTACATCTGCTTGGAGAAAAACGGGGCTGAATTATTCCAGTTTCATTCAAACTACAACATGAAATTCTTTTAAAGATTGTAAGCAGGTATTTTTTTTAAAAAGACAAACAGAATCTAAAATATCAGAATAGTCTATGGCCATGCCACCCTGAACAGCTTGATCTTGTCTGATATCAGAAGCTAAGCAGGGTCAGTCCTGGTTAGTACTTGGATGAAAGACCACCTAGGAAGACCAGGTGCTGTAGGCGTAAAAAATAAATAAATAAATAAATAAATATCAGAATATATTATATTTATTAAAGACATTTTCTGAAAACTTTTGTTTCAGGTATGTATTTTATACGGGTTTGCATTATAAGATATATTTCTTAGTGTCTCAATTACAGTTTGAAAGCCACTGATGTAATCAATCTTGTAAATTCCTACACAGCAGTTTGAATTCTTATAAATTCATTTACCCTAAAATTATTTCAAGACCAGTAAATCAAGAAGCATGAAATCACAACTAGATATGGAAAGTTTTCTTTATCAAAGCTAAAATTTATTTGGTGCATACTCTGTGCTTGCTATCAGGTACTTTCACACATACCTTTTCCTTTAATATGTAAAATGTGAGGTATTTCACAGGTTTGAAAGAACCCAAAATAACAAAAACCTTCTTCCTTAACTTATTCAGGTGAAAAGAAGAGTTAAAACCATTCTAAAATAAAAACAAAAACAAACAAATCAAACCCAACCAATTACATAGTCTATTTCCATTTCCTTTATACATCCTCTACATATATCAAACACTTTAGTATTAGAAGAACCAATTCAAATAAAAGGGAATCTTTCTGGTAATTTCTGTCTACAGGTACTTTTTAACCTACCAATTTTCTACTCTTAAGCACAAAGGACTTAAATGCTGTCAATATCTGAAATAATTTTAAGGTGATCTAATACTTTGAAAATTTTGTTCACATAGAAATACAAGCCTTAAAATACAACTATTTTTCAGAGGCAGTTTTTCAATAGAAAAAGGCAATGGTAACAGTTCAACTGATGGAAATGATTTAAATACCTTTGAGAAAGTAGGAAAAAAGTGTAGGAAAAAAATTTCTAAAAATGTAGCACCATTACCTCAATAAATGAGCAAATTTCAAGATGTGAAAATTACCTAAGAATTACACGTTATATTTTTTCAAATAACCTATTTTTATATTTAGAAGTTCAAATTATATGTTGTTATATTAGGTTTTCTGTCCAACTAGAAATTCAACACAGTGACATCAAGTGATTTTACAAAATAAAAAACAATTTCCTAACAAACAGTGACTACTGAATTGTTACAAAGAAAAATTCTTTAACACTAAGCGATTTTATTCCACATGTAAACTTTTCTCAAGAGAAATATTGTGTTACAAACAAGACATGATCTGGTTAAGGTGTGAATGTACTTGATAAAAACGCTTTATCTTCCAAATGCTTTGCATTTCTTGGATAAGTTTCTTCAGAATTCCTTTAAGTCCTTTTTCTGAAACCATGTAACAAAGTACAGCTCATAAAGAAACCAGATGTAAAGCTGACTTTTTATTTTTTAAAGTATCCTCTAATTGAATGCTGCCAGCAATATGATCACCAAATTACATTTTAGAATCGAGTACTGTATAGTCAATGATTTACTTAGTTGGTGTATATATATATTTCAATGAAAAAACTGAGTTTCAGCACACTAAACTGCAAATGATTTATTTTAAATAATTGCTAGTTTCAGGTATTTCAAAACCACAAACTCTATGGCAGCAACTATAATACACATACAGTTCTCTGAATGACCACTTTAAAGTTATATAATGGTAGAATATAATTTAACAAAATACAAACGACATTTATAGCATAAGGCTCCATCCATGATTGAATGAATAATCAGCAAATCGAAGAAAAGTATCAGAGAAAGACTTTGAAAAGCACGTTTCCTGTTAGAATTTATCCTTTCCTTCCTAAAAACAGCTAATTATAATTTTCAAACAAAAGGTTTCTAAATTCTTAGAAAAGAAGTAAATTTCAGTTGCAGTAACTGATAAAGGTGAGACTTTACCATGGTAAACTCAAAATTAATGTCTTGGTAGCCAGAAGATACAACTGCTCATTTTTATAGAAGTAAAGTTTATTACATTTGAAACAATACAGCAGAAATCTCAAAAGTTTACTAATTAAATATAATTTAATTCTTACAAATCTCCTTTTGAAAATGCAATTCATATATGCTGCAACCTCAGAATTTTGAATTCAAAATGAAATATGAAGGCAGTAGTCAGGGAAATCACATCAGAGGCCTTTGTCAAATTTCTGTACAAATCAGTACATACCTCTTCTGTCTGTGATACTGTAGGAAAAAAGTGATTCTAAATATACCCAAGTAAATGCAGAAAAATACATTACTATTTGAGGCAGACCATGCTAAAATATGATTTACAATGATTAGTTTGCATTTAAGATGACTAACAATGCCTTTAGTTTGAACCAATGAAATCAACATTAGATTAAATTTTGCAGTATTTGCTTAGTCTAAACATTTGCAGTATCTGCTCAGTACTAAACATTAGTTGATCTGAGAAGTAAATAAGATTGGAAAAAGCAAGTCACCTGATCCCCTTCTCGTTAGGCTTATCATTTTCTCACTCAGTCATACTAAATGCAAACAAATCAATACAGCATCAGGATTTTTCACATATTAAATGAAGACTAATAACTGTGAAGGCAGACTGTGTACCATGTAGTATTTAATAGATAAACTTGCAATGACCAACTCGATTTTTTAAATAACACCAAGATTTACAAGGCAAAATAAACATTTGATTAAAAAAGCCTGCTCTTCAAGATACTCAGGTATCTTTTTTCTGTTTGAGATTGGTAAGGGTTGGGTCTTTTAAAAACCTGAAGAGAGGTTGGTAAGAGGAAAAAAATCCTCAATGCTTTAAAAAAACTCAACTGTTAGAGGAGTCCATACAACTACTATGCTGGCATGGAAGCAGCTGTTTTCTGTCTTAAATCCACTCACTTTCCCACAGAAGTAGTTCCTCCAAGCCAACTATATAAAGATGTAAATCGCCTCACCCATGATTAAAATTGAAGTAATCCTTCAAAAACAGGGGCAAGAGACCTCACCCAAAAAGATCTTTTAAATCATTGCTAGCTGAACTGCTATTGGTCATAGTAGTTGGTGGCTGTGCAAAGTTCTGAGGGTTAAAGAAAGGATTAGCCTGCATACCAAAGGCAGATTGTCCTATCATGTTCATCTGTGCTCCCATTACTGAACTGCCCATACCTGGAGACCCTTGAGGAGGTACAAACTGATTAAGCCACTGGTTTGGTTTCTGTTGTGATAACTGGTTCATGCTAACTTTGGGTTTCTGAGGGCCAAAAAGATTATTCAGAGCAGACATATCTGTGGGTCTTTGTTGAGTCTGCTTTGTACCAACGGGAGGAACACTCACAGCATTGAAGTTTGGCAAAGTGGAAGGTGTTCCCAGTGTCATTGTGGTCACTCCAGGTGTGCTTGGACCACTGAAGAAGTTCTGGTTTGTATTAACCGGCATGTTGAATCCTGAAGTCTGAAAGCCCATGTTGGCATTTAGGCCATTTGTCAAATTTCTCTTTGTATTATCAATGGGTGTAGAAAACATCATGCCAAGGCCCATGGAAGGAACAGAAGTGAAGGTACTCGAAGCAGAAAGTTTAGGGGTACTAACAGAAAGGCTGGTCAAAGATGACATATTATCCATCAGTGTGTCTGTCAAGTCCTTCGTCTGAAAAACATGAGAGAATTACTTTATCTCCAAGAATTCCAAATGATTTTCTAGTTAGTAAACCTATGATAGAGTATAGTGTAAAAAACAGTTAAAATTAAGCCCAACGATCTACACCAACTTGGCACACCACAGCACACAGGCCAAATCTAGCCTGCCAATACAAATTTTTGTATGTTTTTACAGATGAACAACTTGTAATCAATTGATGATAAGGAAAACTAATTCTGAACTCCAATCAAATGCAATGCTGTCTCCTCCACCTCCCCCCAAACAGAACTGCATTCTTCTCATTAGTAAATCTGTATTACAAAATAGGATACTCTAATATTTTTATATTTTGAACTTTATCAAAATCTTGTGAAAATTTGTTTATTCTTACATAATAACTACGAAATGTTCTTGATTTTGCCTCTTGGTGCACAAAGATTTTTCTCAGAGAAAGAATTTTAGTGACTAAGAGATAACAAAAAATAATTTAAAGTAAGTTCTCATGAGAAAGTTATTTTGGAAACCAGTAAGAACTCTACAAGCAGGGACCTTAATCACTGCCCAAGAACTAGCACCTAGAACAGTGCCTAGAACATAGTAGGAAATAAATACTGATAAGGACATATAAAAAGTATTCCTAAATCGAGTTACACATCCAACTATAAATGAAAAGCCAAATTTTGAAAATTACTTTTTGCTCAAAAATACGTAAATGCGTGAATATTCCTTCCTGATCATTTCTAAGTGAACAGAGTTGAGTTAGTACCATGAGATCTAGTATTTTTTTTAAAAACCTTCCTGTCCGTCTAGCTTCCTCTTTATCGGTAACAAGCACTCTCGTGAAACATTATACATTAGGCAGGCTATAGAGGAGTTGTTGGAAAATCCTTTATGCTCATACTTAGAAACTGCATATTAAAGTACTATTTTGAAATATATTTTTATATAAGCACTAATAGACAGACTAAGTTCTATAAAGACTAATGACCTGTGAATATAAAAGAAAAAGAGATTTCTGACCTGTTTGACTGGAGCAACAGGTGTGTGCACTTGAGGTTTAAGAGGCTGCTGGCTTTTCAACTTCTGTGCTTGCTCCTGTTCTTTTGCTAATTTTTGTTTTTCTTCAAGTGTAAGGGATGCCTTGAAACAAACAAAAAATCAACTGGCAACTTTATAACTCCATTTGTAAAACAGAAGATTTCTTTTTTTTTGTAAAGTATGTCTTGATATGTTTGACAATACTTAGTAGTCTGCAAACTACTCCAGTGTTGGTGATTCCCACAGGTACGAATTCTTATAAGATTTAACTTTAGGTAGAAATTCAAAGGATTTGAATTTCATGTCCAGCATGAAAACATAATTTTAAAGCCATTCACTAGAATCATATTTTTTTAGACAATGAGAACATGATTAGGTGATTTCATTTTATAAAACTGGCAGATTCTTGTTCAACTCTAGTCTAGCTCACTCCAAAAATATTTTAGGAACTCATTAAAAAGTTAAGGAAGAACTGAACAGCTTTTGTCACAGCTAATGTCTGCACCAATTCAACATTTTTCTTTTGTCAATCCTGCTAAACTATAAACTCATAGTATGTTCTCTTATAATTTTGTAAACCACACGTGTAGTAGCTCCTCGCCTTTACACATACATATACTCTTATTGGTTGAATAGAAGAAAACTGCCCTCAGCAGAAATTTTAAATTGATGTATTTTTTTTATAGTGGATGCTAACCAATATTTCAATTAGAAAGTATAATTTTATAGTTTATTATTCAAACTCAGAAGCAGAAAAGAGACACAGTGGAATTTATCAAGCAGTGTGACTGGCAAAGTGCAGGAGAAAAGAAAGGAGTCAGGCAATCTAAAATGTTACCATGTGGGAGGCTGACTAATAAAGCAACGAAAAATCTTAAGTGTTTATTATTCTCAACATGGGTCAGGTCATGTTCCACTAATAAGTTTTAAATTTCATAAAACTAATTAAAAAATGTTTCTTGTTAAGATGCTAAATAGCATTTCCCAACAAAAATTTGTGGTTTACAGGAAGTCCTATAATTAAATAAAAGTACTAAAAGAACAGTAAAGAAACTTACTCTTTTATGTTTATTCTGTAACCCATCCTCTTTATTTTCTGATTCACCACCAGTCAGAAAGTCTGCACTGACATTGTTAAAGACTCTGTCAATCTGCTGAAACAGAAAAGGTCAACCACTTGAATGACATCAACAAATTGTGATTTTACTGCTTAAAGATCAAAATGAAGCACTGTCAAGCACTTTTTACAAAAACTCAAATAATCTAAATATCTTCTTACCTGAGACCCAACATTTGTAGCTTTGGTCTCCTCAGAAGCATTCATCTGATTTCCTATATCCAAAGATCTTCAGGCGAGTTGAATTATGACAAATAAAAAGAAATGCATATTTTAAAAATACTAAATAATTCATCCATGTGGAATTTATTAGAACCTAAACAAATTGCAACTTCATAAATCTTTTTCATTATTTACTAGTATTAATGTCTCCTTGCCTGAAAAAATTAACATTTGTATATGTCTTTTTTTCAACTCAACATTTGAGATTTGCTAGAAAATTTACTCAGGATGTCATAAAACAAGGCAAGCATAGTCTTACCATCAGAGAGCTTATAGTTCACTGAGAGAGAAGATATGAAATATGGAGAAAAGTTCAGAATCTGTGATTCTAACAATGAATGCTATAATCACTGTGATGTGGTCCAGACCTATGCCTTGAAAAAAAGGTGGACTTAGATAGAAAGAATTTCAAAAGAAGGTTCATTTATACCTCAATTATAAATACTAGATATTAAAAATTTGTCATAAATTTTTAAAAATTATTTTTCAGGGTTTCTATGTTAATATAGTTCATCCATCAAACATTGCAAATAATATATACATCACAGAATACTCACACCATACAAAGGGCTATTTCACATCATTCTACAACATGTGTATTTACTTGCATAAGCCTTCATCTTGTATTGGGGCAGAAGCTGAAAAGTTTCTCAAATTTGGGGACCTTGCTCATGACTGATATCAGTTTTACTGATTTTCAGATGTCTTTTGGTTTAGGATTAGACTTTAACAAGTACCTAAAACCATGTGCTTTTTGGGGGGCAAAGAATATATAGTAAAGATTTGATTTTAATAAACTGGCATTCTCTAGTGAATAATTTCCACCTTTCCCTTCTTCCTTTGAATGAGTATTTTGCAAATAATTTAGAAAATCTTCCCTTAAAAAAAAAAAAGGTGAATGTTGTGGTAATGCATATGAAATGAATGCTCTATAAATGTTTCTGGAGTGAAAGAGAAAGAGAGAAATGAAAACACCAGGGTTCTATAGATTTGAAAAATATTTATAAGTGGTGTACTTGGTGATCAGCACCGAGTCTACAAAGCCAGCAGCTAATGCTGAACAAGAGATTTTCTCAGAAATAGAATGCTCTTTGTGTAGAAAAAATGCTGAGACTATATCATATTATACTTTGGTACTCAGAAATCACATCAGATTTTCAACAATGTTCTACTTTAACTCAGTTCAACTGAATATGCTGGAAAAAAAATTTAATGTTTTACATATAGTCAAGTTGAAATCCATCAATTTTTCTAGTCCATATTCCAGAAAATCAATCATGAGATAACTTTAATCTCACTCCTAGACCATGTGCAATTCTTATGCAACCTACTTACTTCTGCTGTTCTTGCATTATATGAAGTTGCTCCAGTTTAGTCTTATGTTCAGATTCCAATCTATTAAGCATCTCTTTTATGACGGAAATGAAAGAATTGAACTGGTATAACAAGAAATTAATATGGTTATAACGTTTCAAGTTAGCAACAAATGTTATGTAATAATTTAGCGAGTTAATCATAATAGTCTATTTTTACCAGAATATGACACACTCATAGCACTCATGTCACAAGAATAGTATACTGAAACTCAGTGTATTACAACAAGCTTTTACAATATCGTAGTACAGTGTTAATATAGTCAATGAGCCTTTTACGTTCCAGAAAACATATCTCAATGAATTTTCCTTTTAGACAACATATCCTGAGTTGTCTAAAAGCAATTATTCAGGGGTTTTATCTAAATTCATCCCCAGCAGTATTCACATATCGATTTTTCTAGAATAATCCAAAAATGATCATCTAAATTTGTGCATGTCTGGAAACAGTGTGCTTAACGATGAAAAAAATTACTGTTTAGTCAGATTGTTATAAAAATATTTGGCCAAAACTTGTTTTCTAAAAAGTTAATAGAAATATTAAATGTACATAATCTAACTTTCAAATAATTAAAGTTAATAAAGTATGTCTAACACTATGTCTTTACGTAATTTAAGTTTTGGTTAAACTTTGGTTAAATCATTCTTATGGTCCTTCGGGATCCTCATAAACAATTTATTTGAATAATACCATGTATTATAGGAAAAATCTAGAAACTGCTTGCTTCCCCCCGCCAAATCTTATAACTACAATTTTGTGCTGGGTGCTTACACATACACTATTTTATTAATCCTCACAACTCTTCAAAGTCGGTTTGTTAATATTTCTGTTTTATAAATGAGGAAACTCAGGCTCAGCAAGAGAGAAAGCAACTTACTCATAGATACTGAATAACTTACATAGCACAAGCAGAATTCATACTGTCTGTCCTCAAAGCTTTGTTCTTTTCTACTACATTACACTGTCTCTCACCAGGCACTACCATCTGTTTATCCACTGCCTTACCATGAGAGTAACAAAAGGAATATTTCCTTACAATTTCTGACTCTCTGCTGATTAGTTTAATTTTTTTTAAATTATTTTTTATGGTGACATTGGTTAACAAAATCTAATAAGTTTCAGCTGTACACTTTAACAGTAAGGCATATATATGTTTACACTATGTTCACCTCCCATAGTTAGATTTCTTTCTGTCACCACATATTTGACCCCCTGTACCCCATCTACCTCCTTCCTCCTCCCTTTGCACCCGCCCCCACCAGTAACCACTAGCCTATAGCCCATGTCCATGAGTCTCTGTTTGTTTGTCCTGTTCATTTGTTGCTTTTAGGTTTATATCCCACATGTAAGTGATATCATGTGATTTTCAATTTTTTTCAGTCTGGCTTATTTCGCTTAGCATGATTATCGCGAGGTCCATCCATGCTGTCACAAATGGCAGTATTTCATCTCTTCTTATGGCTGAGTAGTATTCTATTGTATATAGTTTAAAACTTTTCAATGAAGTACAACATACTAACAGCAAAGTATTCATGTAAGTCACTGACACCTAAAAAAATTCACAAACTGAA
Source organism: Pteropus medius (assembly GCF_902729225.1). Taxonomy (NCBI): domain Eukaryota; kingdom Metazoa; phylum Chordata; class Mammalia; order Chiroptera; family Pteropodidae; genus Pteropus; species Pteropus medius. Next base: position 9,732,523 of record NW_024347791.1, read on the forward strand.
TTTAAGCAGTAGCTGTATGAAGAAAACAGAATCCTGGCAGCACCCCCACTTTCTTCTGCTCTCTTCCAATCATTTCCCACTCCCTTGCCCTATGAGTAAACACTATTCTGACTTCTAGCAGTACAGTTTTGACTGCTTTTATACTTTGTATAAATGGAGTAATTCAGCAGATCCTCTTCTAGTGTCTGGCTTCATTTGCTCAACATTATGTTAGTGAGATTCCTCCATACTGCTGCATGTAGTTGGTGCAGAAAAGTTAACATAGGCCTGAACTGCTATCCTTGGAAAGGCCTGCTTGCAAGGTTGCCCTTGGCTGGTGCTCAAGAACTCAGAGAGTTCCCACCATTAACTGATGAGTGATAGGGGCTCACAAGGCCTACACTGTACAAAGAATACTTTATGCTGAACACCTGCTTTCCCTCTGGGAATCTGGAATTTGAGTGCACGACAGGCAGAGGGTGCCACTTGATCAGCCCCCAATAAAAACTCCAGGCACTGAGTCTCTAATGTGTTTCTCTGATTGGCAACACTTCATATATATTGTCACAACTCATTACTAAGAAAATTAAGCGCATTCTGTGTGACTCTACCTGGACATGATTGGAAGTTAGAGCTGGTTCCTCCCAACTTTGCCCTATGAGCCTTCTCCTTTTGCTGATTTTGCTTTATGCCCTTCCCCCTAAGAAATCATACACATGAATACAACTGCATGCCACAGCCTGTGGGTCCTCTGAATCTGGGGGTGGTCTTTGGAGGCCCCAGCACAAATTGTGATTGCATTTTGATTTATATGTGGAATTTGCTGCTTTTTAATCAAATGCTAAAACTGTGGTTTTTTTAAATTACTTTATCTTTTTTACACAATGCAGAACTGACAGAAGAAGGCAGTCGTGAATTAGGAACCATGTCCATGAAATGACAGGAAAGCAGACCACTCACTGGAAGTTAGACTACGCTAACTATTGTAAAATTCCAGCAGATATGAATCAAAGCATTTCTGTTGACGAAAATCGGCCCCTAAAATATCAACCATAAAGCTGAAGAAAACTAATTCCACATTTCAAATGGAATTATGTATCCTGAAATAAGCATTTGGGAATATTATAAAACACCCTAAATTATAAATATAAGACCTAAGAGCAGAAATGCATATTATCATCCTATTATTCCCTAATATTCGCTGAATCCCTTTGTGCCAATCATAATCACAACTCTGCCATCCAATATATTAAGGAACTATCAAGCTCAAAACTGAAATCCAGGAACACAAACTTTCAGAGGCTCACCCTACCACTGTCCATGTAATTTGGGATCTGATTAATTTTATAAATTTCTCTGATTCCATTCACTTAGCATTCTCCCCCATGCCAAAAACTCTTTTGTTTAACTCCCAGCTTTCTGCTCCCTTCAATGCTGTAATTCCCATTCAGTCGTTACTTCCAAATCCTGCCTGCCTATTCATTCCTGACTCAGTTAAACAGTAACCCTTCCTAGTCTTTTCCATTATACTTCATTAAACACCTGTTCTATGGTGAACGAAATGCCTTGTCATTACTCTGTACCTCAAATTTTCTCAATATTTTTGTTTCTGACACTGAACTAAGTGCTGATATAATGAAGAATAAGCTATAATAAGCCTTCTGGGAAAGTCAGGCACAGAAGTACACAGCTGAGATAACTACAGTGATAGAGCTATGCAGAGAGATAATTCTGTAATAATCTTTGAACACATTACTCCTTTGCTCAAACCTTTAACCACATTTCGAAAGTTCAAATATCTAAATCATACAGACATTTAAAATCTACCTATTCTAGTCTCAATTTATCATTCTCTCACTTATTCTCCTATTGTATTCGAGGTATCTCTCTGTCAAATCGGATTATTAATTCCCAGTGTAAGACAGACTAAAATGGTTCCCAATTATCTCCTCATTCTGCTACTCATGCCTTTGTGCACCCTATCTTTGAGCATAGGCATGACCTGTGACATGCTTGTAACCAACAGAAAACAGCAAACGTAATAAAATAGCATTTCTCTGATTACATTCTGAGACTGTAACCTTCCATCTAACAAATTCTCTCTTTCCAGTTTTGATGAAACACGTTGCCATGCTGGAGAGGCCAATGAAGCAAGGAGCTTACAGTGGCATCCAGCTAACAGAGAGTCAGGAACTGCCAAAAGGATCTGTATCCTGCCAAGAACCATGTAATGGGCTGAGAAGCAGATCCATCTACCAACAGAGCCTTTGACTGCAGGAATATGAGAAATTCTGAGCATAAAATCCATGCCCTGACTTGGCTGACTCACAGATACTGTGAGATAATAAACACATGCTGTTTTAAACAATCAAGTTTGTGTTGATTTGCTACATAACAATAAACAACTACACACCCCAGACACATTACCTTAATGTTTCTTTATTCATGTCAACCTCCCAGTTGCAAATGTGAGGTAGCCCCAGATCCTACACATCTTTCAACATTCTGCTCATTTACTTTCTCCCAATGAGGCCTTCAATAATCCACCCTTCTACCTCACATACTCCTTACTTTGAACCCACAAACTTTCTTCATTTAACTCTGACATATTTTTCACTGTTTTAACAATATTTATGTGTAATATGTTTATATATTTAATGCCAAAGAACAGTAGGCTGAATAAATTGAATAAAGTACAAAACTACTCCTACCTGATTGAGATTAAGATTATTTTCAATACTCAGAGGAATCAGATGAGGCAATACTTTCCCAGCCAGCTGCTCTTTGGTAATTCCCAACTTCTTATGAGTAAAAGTACATTTGTAAATGCCTGATAGAAAAGAATAAGACACACTGTATAATTCGACACCACATATGAGGAAAACAGTTATCTATATAAAATCTCTTGATAATCAGTAAAATTACAAATTTTTCCTTATCAGTGCTTAGAATAAGGATACTCTTACATATGGATCAGAAGGATTTCAGCTTTATCTTCGGTTTAAACACCATGACATATTTATCCTGTATTATTTTGGGTTCAATGCACATTTAATAATAGTATAACATTAAAAGCCAATCAGAACTGGGTACAGCTCCTAGAGTGCAGTAGTAAAGTTACAAAATGCCCTCTATCCTGAAAACGTTTAAGTATATATTTCAGACCTCTCACTCAACTGGAGATATCTATTTCAAAGTGTGTAAGTATAGGTCCTACACCTTTGAATACCTCTTTAAGCAATCAGACCCAACATGTTTGAATTTTAATAATTGAACTCAACTCCACACAATCTTTCTCTATTGTCTTACCTATTTACCTGACCTTCAACACCCTGCTTGTTACACCTATCCACAAAGCCTTCCTTTGGTCAACTGAGCACAATTGTTCCTCATTCTCCTAATTCTTTTGAGTTGTGTTTTGTATATAACCCAAGCTTTAAAACACACCACCTCTTATTATTCTCCTGTTACTGTATACTTCACTTACGTACTTAAAAAATAACTACTGAGAACCTATTAAATAAATGCTCATTTGCTGGGCACCACACTTATTACTTTCCCTTCAGGTGTCTCAATGAATTCTCACAAGACTCCATTTATAATGATATTATTTTTATCCTTATTTGACAGGTGAAGAAACTATTCAAATCACTCCAGGAACTGACAGCCAGGACTAGGGCTAGGGCTCTTTCCACTATGACAAACTGCTTCTCAAGACGACTAATTGCTGAGCCCAAAAGTTTCATATCATATCCTAAAAGTTCTACATCTCCAAAGGTTCACAAATTATTTGCTGACCATCCCTGCAAATATTTACTGAGGGCTTGCTATAGATCAGGCATTATAGCATGTGTTAAAAATTCATAGCTGAGTAATATACTTTTTCTTCAAAATTAACAAAGAACTTCAAATTTAGTAAAAAGTGAATTTTTTAATGTTTCTGTGATTCTTATAGCTATGTCTGTTTCTAATAGTATAGCAGACCCCCAGCATTTCCAGATTGGACTTTCATAGCTTTAACTATCTATAAACAATTTCAGTTTCTTGACAGAGTAATGTGTAATTATGCCGATAGAACAGACTGTGCTGTAAGGCTAATACGCTTCAATAGCACATCACATAGCAATGAAACATACTGGTTAAGGTTTAAATGCACCTAAATTAAAAACCAGCTCTACCACTTACCAGTTGTATAATCTTGAGTAACTTAATTCACCTCTCTGAACCTTAGTTTGCTGATTATAATGCAGAATAGTACCTATACACTGGATTTCAGTGGGGACAAAATAATGCAGAGAAAATACTTGGCACAGCATCTTTTACAAACTGGGTACCAAATAAACATTAGGTATTACTATTAAGACTGGCATCAGAATTTTAAGTAGCTTTGTTTGCCTTTAATTTGGCAGGAATAACTACATGATATCATGATATTTGTGAAGCTAGGATTGCCAAATGTCATATTCTTTTGTAAATGTCAAAGTTTTACTGCTTTTACTAAAATTAACACAAAGAAAAATTATATCATGGCATTTATCCCATCATTCTTCAATTACTGAATGCAATTCATGAAATGTACTGAATGAAAGGAGAATACAATGGTTTTAGAGATTGATTTCCATGACTGTAAAATGATAAAGTAGTATCAAATGACATTAAGGTTTAAGCTACCTAAAATTCCCATGAGGACTGCGGGTTCCTTGGACGGAATTTGTTGTAAGAAGGGCAGGATATCATCAAGTACGAACCACTTATCCAAGTATTCCAAAATCTTTCCTAAGCACACTAATGAATTTACACGAACCTATTAAAAGAGGTAAATTGAATTAGTCATTTAAGTCTTTGCAATCTAGAACAAAATACTTAAGTATAAATTTAACATTCTTATAGATATGTTAAAATCTCAAGAATAAAAGTTTAAAAGCTCTCATCATTTATTTATATATGAAATTCACATATTTACTAATTCTCCTGACTTGTTTCAAAAAGAATTTATAATGGCTTTACCAGTACACTAGTTACTTAAAGGTATGGAATGACTTGTATCATATTTTAATAAAGTGATTAGGACTTGAGAAGCTTTACTATATATGGTTACTAAGAACATTTCTTTGGGGACATCTGAATTATAAAAAGGACTACATTCTCCCACCAAGCAGTCCATTTTACTGGGCTTCAAGTATTTTTCTCTAACTCGGGTTCAATTCATTCTTAAACTAAATGTTTTAGCAACATGTAAATAGTATCTATATTTGTCCTACATAAAGTTTTCTATTTCTAAATATATCTTTAATACAGTTACTAAAACCTGATATTTAAGAGTTCTTTTATCAAAATTCTGTCTATATTCATTTGACTATTTTGATAAATATTTCCCACCCTATTTTTTAGCTAGAATGAGCCATGATCATACAATCAATGAAACTCCACTTTTCAAAAAAAAAGTAAACTAAAAAAAGAAGAAAACAATTTAGTTTAAAAACCACTGTCTCTATTTCTGCAAGGAAGATGAGAATTTTCTGAAAAATAACATATAATTATTTTCTGAAATTCAAACACAAGGGATAGCATAAATTCAAAAAGATATCTAAAGGTGTAACTTGCTCTTAGAATCAGTCTTAAAAGGAATTGCTGCATTCTTTATGTGTGTATGTATATAAATACACATAAACTGGAAATATTAGTTTAACTTTATTTTTCTCTTATGATGTATAAAATATGTTAAGTCATGAAGAACTAGAGCTCTTGGAGTATTTTATCTAACTCTGCATATAATTTATTTAATATTTATTTTATTTACAATTCTAACTCACGACTCATGTTTCAGCAATTTCCTAGTTAGAATTTTTAGACCTTAGAGGTCTATGCCTCTGAATGCAATTCAGGAATGCACATTTGCCATTCTGAAGGGAGAAGTACCGAAAAGGGTATATACAGTGCAAATCCATTCCAAATTATTATTCCAAATATTATATTCATTATAACTCCTTGTAAACAACATGCTTCTAAGGGTTCATTTGGCATCTTAAAGAGATATAAACATCACTGGGCATTAATATAGATCATTTTTTAAGTATCCATGCTTTCCCCCTCACTCTGCATACATACTTGGAACTGAACTAGAATATCTACTTTGACAAAATGTATGCTCCCATAAAATATGACATGGCTTATGTGATTTTTAAAGGGCATTTTGAAAACTTAATTTTAAACTGTATATTACCATCACCTATCTTGAAAACTTAATCATAAAATTAGAAAATTTCAGAGAAATCGACTTCATTTCAAATCCTTTTAACGTTGATGAAGAAAGAGATCAGAGAGGTAAAATGACTTGCCCAAGAGCACAGGGATAATTAGTAGCAGAGTCAGAATAAGAACTCAGGTTTCTTAACTTCATTTCATCCATGTTCACTTCAGTAAACAATGATATTTTTTCCTACTTTGGTGCTGTTTTCCAACTCAGAGACTTTCTACCAAAAAAGTATGAACTAATATGGATTGAATAGCAATAAGGTAAAATCATGTCATTTAAATTACTTTTGCCTATAATTCTATTAAGTTACAGATATTTATTTTTATTTAAATTCACATTTCACCCAAAAAAGATGGATGAGATTTCTCAAGAACCATCTTTACAAAATGCAAATGTAATAATACGCCTGCTCTCAAAATATCAGTATAAGAACTGATCAGGTGAAGGAAGGACATTTCTCCCTCTTTTTTTCCTAAAGCTGCTATTTAAGAAGAGTATTCAATGTTACTTCTATAAAGAAATATCAGTGATATAAATCTTATGATTTAGTTAGAGAAAAGGTTGGGAACATTTATTGCTTCCAAGACAAGATAATGGAAACAATGTCATTTATTCTACTTCCTTCACTACCAAGTAACTTAGAATTAAAATTCTGTATTCAAAGAGGGCAGCTACCCTTATCTTAGATTTCTGAGTACAACTATTTCTCTTCACTTATATTCTTAGTAATGCATTGCTTTATTGTACCCTTTACTTTTTTTGAAAGTGAGTAAGCTGGGGATCAATTTATAGGTAGATGACTAAAAATAAAGGCATGTTATAAAAGGAAGCCATTCAAAAGTTTTCAGGCTTCACACACCAAGTTAAACTCTCATGATTATTTTAAAACTACCAACAAAATAAATTGTGAATTAAAGCAGAAAAGGATTAAGGAAAAGAAATTACTCAATTTTTTTTATTGAAGTACTCAAAGTTAAGGGACAGGGAATAAGATCCATGATGCACTATTGTAAAATTATATATCAGAGAAAACTATAGCTATTGCTCACTTTTATAGTACTACCTATAGTCAAGGTTACCTATAGTCAAGATAAAATATATGAACAAACTATAAAGGGTCATTAAACTAAGAAAATTATTTAAACCAATGAGAAGTACAAGAAAAACAAAAATATGCAATTACTTACAGCAAGGGAAGATGTTTGAAGACATGCATTTTTAATTCTTGGAATCAAAGCATTTTTCATGGATGGGTAGTCTATAAGATTTGCAAAGGTTGGAATGATGTTTAGACAGAGTTCCTATTAAGAAAATAAATCAGATCAATCTTAGGGAAAGACTCTTTCACCCTTTCTCTCATTTATTAAAAAACATTTTGCATTTGCATAGCTAATTTGTCACACAGTTTGAAAGAAACGTCTTTGTATGTTATAACAACTGGTCCTTTTAACTATATAAAAGAATAGTTTTTATCAGTTTTCAATTTTACAGATGAGAAAACAGGCTTAGAAGACCTTACTCAAAATCGTTAGGTCATAAAACTAGTCTACGGTACCAAAATTCCCTGGTCTCATTCTTAATTTCTCTTCCTGATAACACAATTCTTCATTTATTTTTAAAAATAGGAAACTTAGGAACATCTAGGTTGTTCTTCTTTTATAATGAGGAATAATTAAGACCAAGGTTATGTAAAACTATTCCTCTTAGCTGTTACATATATCCATATGATGGAATTTCTTAGCTGTTACATATATCAATATGATGGAATATAAAACAAGCATTAAAAAAATACCTTAAAAGACTGTTTAATAATATTAGGGAGAAAATGCAATAAAACATTATTATATAATCGAAGTTTTTAAAATGTGTATATACATGTGTCTGTCTATAGGCTTCGGAAAAAAGACTGGAAGGAGAGATCTGGAAATGCTGACTGGGCGTCTCTGAGAGAGAATTTTAGTTTAGTTCTTTATATTTTTATGTACTTCCAAATTCTGAAATTTAAGCAAGTATAAGTTATAAAAACAAGAAAAAAATCATTTAAAACATTCTTGTTAACTACTGCCATGCCACAGTGTAAAGAATTGGAACTGGGAACTCTGAATGAGGATAATAGAGAAAAAGGGGGATTAAATGAGAAAAGGAAAAGAACAAAAAATGACTGAGAACTTAATGGGCTGAAGAACATACTTCTTAGATATCTTATAAGGGCAGACTGATATTTGTAGAAAGCATAAGAGAAAGAATTACTGAAGAAAATGGAAGTATATGTATCAGCAAAGGAGTTATTGACAACGTGGTAAGCTTAAGAACATTTATTTGTAGTCAGCAGAGAGAAATGAATTAACTACCAAGAATCTGTTAGCAAAGTGTTGAAAAGTATTTTATTTACTTTAACTTATTCCCCAATTTCTAAAAGACAGATATTAAGAGAGTTATGTGTTTTTATCCACTCAAAACTATAATAATTAAGTGGGTGGCATCATTGAGGATAAGAAATAAAAGCTACATTTAAGGGACCATTTTCCATAGGTAGGAGAAGAGAATGAACAAGAGTGAGCAGTAAGTGAGATACTGTGCTTCTATTACCAGAGGATACCATACTCAAGAAAGATCAGACTTTAATTGAAGGGGGTGAGGAGGACCCTACTGTATAATTTAGCAGTAGGTTACAAAGAAGCAAATCTTATATTGTGATTAAATCACTTAGCAAAAAGAGAAGAGAGCTGTCTCCTCAGAAGATAGGATGAAGAACCCAAAAACAGGAGATTGAAAGAAAAACTCACGGAAGTCCAATTAACACATTCTCAGAAATTTCTGCCTCAGATTTTATCTTCTTTTATAACTGATGGTGGAGAGGGGAGAAGGAACATAGCTTCTATGTTTAATTTTAAAGGGAAATAATATAAAAAACTGGTTCACAGATATATTTCTATTAATGCTTCTAAGGATCCTAACTTCTGTAAACCATCTTCTACTTTTCTAAATGTTTTTCTAAACTCTCTAGCCTCTTTAAATACACCTAAACTTCTTTAAAAATATCATTCCAAAAATGAATTTCAGAAGTTACTTTCAAGCCATCTACGTGCATGAAAGCTTGAGGAAAAGATTTTTGTTTCGTGCTATTGCTTTAGAACTCTCACAGCTTAGACAGGCTTTATCAGACTCCTACCAAACGATGTTGATAACAGTTCACTGGACTGGTGACTAAATGCTTATATTGAATAAATATCAGAAATGCTGTTTTCTAAAACTCAGCAAAGTTGCACAAGTCAATGTGAATTATATATTAACAATTTCAATAAAATACTGGCTGATACTTATTGGCAAAACCAACCCGTGTACTGAGACAAATGGCCTTTCATATCACTTCCCTCTCCTCCCTAATCTCAGTGAATATAAAACCAGGCTGGCTACACACAGCCTGCAGGAATGTTTCAGCAAGCTACAACTGATGCTTTTGGAAAGGGCTAAAAAGTAGGATTAAGTATACCTTCCCCAACCATCCCATGCCAATGAGGCAAAGGCAGCATATCCTTACCTTTAAGAAGGCATGATCTTACAAAGAATAAAATTTTTAAGATCAACTTCACAACTATGAATCAACAAAAGAACTTAGCAAAGACTGAAATAAGTAAAAAAAAGTGACCTTACATGTGGTATTAGGCTCACATTAAAAAAAATAAATTTTTGGTCAATAACTTTTAAAAATTAAAATTGTTTTTCTTTACTATAATCTATACTATAATACAGAATTTCCATAATAACAAAGAAATTATAAACTTCAATATGAAACCATTTTTGCACGTTCTTAACATGCAAAATCATGTTCTTAACACGACCATTTATTTTCCAAAGTAAACAAACAAACAAAAACCCCTCAATTATACTTTTAATAGTGATCTAAAATTTTTTCCCAGAGAGCCCTAGAATCAAATTTTAATAGCAAAGCTACAAAATTAAATGTTGGGCAAAGTACATGGTGTTTTAACATCACCTTTGTGACACAACGGCATGACTATAAATGTGTTAGAAATGGACACACTAAATGACTATCTGCTTTTCTACCTGCTACACAAACTAACTGCAATGCAGGAGCAATGATACTTCTAAATAGAAGATTAAGTTACCAAGCACGAAAGAAAATTATGAATATGAGAAACCTACTAATGTTTTCATAAGAAAAAGGCATCTATATCTTTGATAATTTCATTCCTAGTTAATCACTCATTTAGGAAGAAAGTATATAATAATCCAAACTATAATAAATCAAACCTTCTGGATAAGTACATTTCTGATAGATAAAAGCAGTGTATCATTTTACTTCCTTAATACAGGTATTTGTCAATTACTTCTTTAAAGTAGTAAAGATTGGGTACATTTTAGTAACAGAGTATAATGCAATTCAATGGATTTATATATACTATGAGTTTTATATAAAAGATTTATGACCCAAATCCCAAATGCACTTTACCTCTTTCTTTTGCTTTAAGAATCAAAATTGTCATTAAAGGGAAAAATATCAAATATTATACCTGGATCTGAATGGAAGGAGCCTCCAGTGCTCTGTAAACCATTGGCAGGACACTGTTCTTTATCTCATCAGGAGGAGTTTTGGTTAGTAGCAAATCCATCTTTTGTAGGAAAATTAACAAAATCTGTGTAGAAAAAGGGAACAACGTATTAAAGTCCAGAATCTTTATGAGACTTTTTATGCCAAAATTTAAAGTATCTTCTAAAGAATAAGTTATATATTTTTGACACTCACCATGTTGCTAGCCTGAGGGCATGGAAGACAAAAACATACAAATCAAGTCTCTTATATTTCTAGAAGCACAATATTTAACATCTGCACTAAGTTTAAACAAATAAAGACTAATTTCCTAACTTTCACATATCTTCAGTAATATATCACTCGCCCACAAGTACCAACTATCTGGAAAGCTACTGGGTAAAAAAATTAAAGCCTGAGGGTGGCAAAGTCAGATGGCCCAAAGAACTAACCTCCATCTCTCAAATTTCTATGAAGTTCAAGAGCAGAATAAAAGGTACAGAAACAAGGACTGCCAGGAAAAATTCTAGAAAGAAACATTTTTAATTTTCCCTGACCGTCCTTTCACCTAGCTGCCACCATATACCTAAATTATAAGTAACAAACTGCCCCTTCTTTTTATGCTGAATACTTAGTTTTGCCAAGGCTCAGTTAAAATTTTTCAGAAGAAACTTTTAGCTAGACTACTAAGGGAAAAAGAGAACCAAAGAACGGAAGTAAATAAGAATTCAGGTGCTAGGTTTCTTAGGAGACTACTCTGACTGATGCATAGCTTAGTGAATATGTGGCTCACTACTTCCCACCCCTCCGCCCCGCCCCACCCCCCCCCCCCCCCAGCACTTGACCATGTTTGCGTAATTCTGATTCGAAGCTTACAGTCCCCCACCTCCCCTTTCCTTAGCCATAAGAACTCTTGCCTTATCACCACCGACTTCCTTTTGTTCCCCTTCTTTCAAGGGAAGGACTGCAAACAGACTGTCATAAAGCCATTAAATCAGGCAGTTGATAGTTTACTAATAAGTTATTGCCATGTGATGGCAGAAACAAGTAAAAATATTTACTATGTGCCATAAAATTTAATTTAATCTCAAACAACTTCTTTCATTTTGGAAATGAGCAAAATGGAAGCTTTAAGAGAGTAATGACTCATTCAAGTCATACTTTTGGTAAGGAGATAAAGAAGAACAGATTCGAACCCTACTGCCCTACTGCTCTTAAATCCAAGATTGCCTTGAATTTGGCAAATAAACACTGTACTAGAGTCTATTATCAGAGACTAATTGTGTTTTTCACTTATAATACACACACATATTACTTCTGGGTGCTATAAGCATTTTCCCTCTTCTGGTGAAGCTTTTCATTAACAATACAATGAAGAGAAAATACTAGCATAAACCATCTACAAATGAAATACCGTGAATAAAAATCAAATAAAAAGAAATAATTAGAAGTGTAAGAGAAAAAGAAATATTTCTTTCCCCAAACCTATAACTTTCAAATAGGCCAAAGGGAACAGTATAACAGATGCAAAATCTCATTACAATTAGTTTCCTGAGATGGTAATTCATGGAGAGCTGCAGACACTTACTGGGAAAATTGAAGGATAATTTTAGGAATGATTCACTTCAAACATGCAAAATAGGTGACCGAGGGAAAAGAAAAGTCTCTCATACTTACCTCAACTTTTTTAAAAGTCACATATCTATTCCTATTTGTTTTCAATGATAGTCATCATTGACTAACATCACTGAATAACAGCAGATAAAGAGGAAAAAATATCTACATACATACCTGGATTGGCTCCTGCTGTTTAAAGACAGGGCCAAGTTCAGGTAGAATTAATTTGACATATTCTTCTTTGGTGCATTCTTCAGCAATCAGTAGAACATTGGGCAAAACAAAAGGTACCATGTCAGGGTTTACAAATTCTGAAGTCAAACAAGGCAAAATTCTCTGCACAATGACACGCTGAAAAGCAAAAATGTTTTCATTAAATGAAATTTTATTTCAGGTCTTTAGTATTAACATTGAAGTTACAGTCTAAAATCCCCAATCCCTTTGGGTAAAGTGACCATATAATTTATGGTTGAAACTAGGGCACTTTTAAGAGTAAAATGGGGTGCTATTGCTAATTATGCCAGGACAAAAGGTGTAACTTGGGAATACCACAGATAAAAGGGGACATATAGCCATTCTGTCTTTAAGAAACCTTCCCGAATCAGTTTTCAGTGATGTTTTTCCTCTTAATTCCTTCATTACTCTTGACTCATATGACAATTTAAACACTGTTCTATATTGTTAATTGTTGTTTCATGCATGCTACACTTACTATAAGGGCCTTGAGAGAAAGGACAATTTTTATGTTTCCTCTTTATTCTCCATAGTATCTAAATAAAGGACTATACAAGCAGTACATAATCAATGAATGTCTGACAGATTAAACACCGGAGACATTTCTGCAACCAGAAATTATTAGTTTTCCAACTAGTGGCTTCTTTAGCATTCACAAACAATTTTTAGACTATAGTACTATAGACTATAATAAGCCAGAAAGGGAGAGTTAGAGGAACTGAAGAGGCCAGTATCAACACTGAAATATCTCCTTTATTGTGAGACAGTGATCACCACAATGACAGCTTACGGACTTCTCTTCTGACATTTAATGTCCAAATGCTGCCTTTGCACAGGTGGTATCCTTCTAATTTTTTTTATCCTATTTAATTATTTTTGGACAATGCAAGAAAAAAAAAAGGTTCACTAAACTTTTGGCTTCATTCTGCAGTCTTTTATAGTCATTTATGCAAAAGCTATATGTATTTCTTTGGAAGAGTTATCCTAAGTCAAAATAAACTTTAAATTCTAAAATCCTGACTATAATAAGAAACTGATGAACAACCAACCTTGGGCAGTTTTGGGAGAACCTTTGGAAGTCCTTTGAAAAACTGTGATTTCTGAAGATTATCTCTTTGGAATAAAGTGTCAAAATACTGCAGTGTTACTGCACCAACATCATCAAAGAATGGAATCTAAAAACAGAAAAATAAAATTATTTTGATAAATATTAAAGAACTCATATCTGGAACTGCCACAGTATGGCGAAAAATTATTCAGAATATTTAGCAAAATGCTAAAGACAACTTCATAATAATTCTAATTATAAAAATCAGAATAAATAAGTAATAAATTATTTTTCAAGTTCAGGTTTTCAGAATCAGTACTGTTGAGTTGGCTGGGGTAACATTTTCTTTACATAACTAGTAAAATATTGAAAGATTAAGTAAACTATCTTGATGGTATAAAGAGTACCATTTATTTATTAAAACCCATTCTTATATTAGTGGATTAGAGAGTTATGAATTCTTGGAGTGTCCACAACTTCTGCACATCTAACTGTAACTGTTTGGACTCCTGTTTATTTGAAATCATAATTTTATATCAGAGCAATTATCTACATAAATTATTTTACTATTTAAGATTAAAAGAAGCTGAATATTCAATATATTCAAGAATATAGATATTATCTGAGGACTATAGCTAACTAAACCTTACTTAAGAAGCACTTAATCTACTTTAACTGATTTTTGGTCCCTCTACCTAAGGCAGGAATTCATGAGTACTCACCTTTGTCATTTGATCTGCATCTGGTCGTACAGTTGGAGTTACATTTAACAGTAGCTTTACGTGTTCACGGACTTCCTCGGGTATATTTGTAAGTGAACTAGATCCTAAACGACTCAACTATTCAAAAGAGTAATTTTGAATAGTAATTATATATAACTATAAAATATTAAAAAATCTGTGCATTTATATTGCCAATAGTGCATTTAAGAAACTTTTGAAATTTACTGAAAAATATATTTTTAAATTAAAACGAATTGCTAATTCTACTGTTGCAAGATAATAAAAACTTTTATCTTTAATACCCTAAATTGTTTATTCCTAAAACAAAATGCCCAATATTTCAGACAATTTCAATACTCACTCTAGTAAAAAAATGCCATGATTAAAGTTGTAACAAACTTTAACAAATCCTCATTAGTTACAGAATTACTTTTGCTAAGTTTATTTTATGCAAACTTCAAATACGAGACACTCATCTCATTTTAGAAAATATTCTGAACACATTTTATAAAAGGTCAGAAATATTTAACACATTTTTAACGCAAGCAAATATATAAAGGCAAATACCTGATCCAACTGCCTACTGAAACTCTTGTAAATATCTTGTTTGTTAATTTCAAATATAGATTTCCCCTTGTTAAATACAGCATAAATGACAGTTCCTAAAGAGTACATATCACTAGCTGTTTCACAGCTCACAGAAAGTATGTATTCAGGAGCCAAATATTCAGGATTTGGAAGACACAATGATGGTAAATTTGGGTCCCATTCTTTACAAGGAAACTTGGGCTATAATAAGACAGAAAAAAGATTACATAAACATTTCAAATTAAAGCAAACCACTATCAAGCAGTAACAATTTATTTTTAAATTTATACTTAGTCATGCAAGTAAAAATGTCATCACCACCTTCAATCCTCAAATTCCCAAATCTGGGAAGTGCATGCAATGAATTGAGAGATAAGAAAAAGAACTATCATAACTGTGAGATTACTGGAGCTCCAGACAAATCATCACTATAAGAAAAGGTATGAATGTGAAAAGGTCTGGCCTGTTTTATGACACCCAGGCTTCAAAGTCTTATGCGCTCAAATAGATTATTGTTTGAACCTTGTTCTTTCACTACCTAGCTATGTGTTTTAGTTAATAGGTTCAAAAAAGGTTGCTGTTAAACAAATGTATCAAAAACAGATTCAGCACAGTGTCTGACCCATAGTATATACTCACCAATACGAATTTTTTCTGCTTCTCTTAAAAATGTTTACCAAATGACAAATTATCTTAGAACAAATCAACATCCTTTTAATAACTATATATAGTAAAAACTTGAAATATTGCAGTGTTTTCCTAAGTATATATAGGCAGGTTATCATAATCACTAAGTAACAGGTACTTTGAAACCAGAAAAACTAGATTGAAATCCTAGCTCTCCACTTACCACCTGCCTAAACTTAGGCAGGTTATTCTATGAACCTAATTTACTCATCTGTATTATTTCTATACCTCACTTGTTAGCTACTATAATCATTGCTATTGTCGCTATCATGCTCCCTAAAGAAGATTCTGTGGTCCAATAAGTTGGGGAAATACTGCTAGAGATTCACAATGTTTGTTAGTGTATTTGACATTCTGAGGGGGGAAAAAAAACCTACTTAACCCAATAGTTCTCAAATTTGTTTAACTCTAGCATCCTTTTCTCAAGTAACATTAACTATTGTGGAATTAATGAGCTAAAGAACATTCTTAGTTATAATGAACACTAGAAATTTTCTATACATTTAAGCATACTATTGTCCCATGTAGCCTATTTCTTTATATTTATGAGGCTTATAAATTCTTTAATCCATTTCAGATGCAATCACAAATTTCCACAGCTTTAAAAATTAAAAGACTGGGACTCAATTATATTTTTTATTTCAGTCACTCCTAATAAATAACAAATTTGAAGAAATAAAAAATATTTAAATATAAAAAAAAAAATGGAAGACTAAAACGCTCATTACCTCTTGTTCAGAAGGATTGGTTGATGATACACAAAAATCAAAGCCCATTATTTTCCAGGCTCCACTTTTATTCAAAATTATATTTTCAGGTGTAATATTTCCGTGAACCATTTTCACACTGCTATGCAAAAATGACAATCCTTCAGAAACCTGGAAGAAAAAAGACATTTTTATATTAAATAAAACTCCTTTTGATTACAATAATAAAATGTCTTATAAATCATAACTGCTGCTTCTCCCAATAAAAAATGTCAGATAACAAATTTCATCATAAATGCAAAAGTGTAGATATCTCAGTTGCCAGGACAATATAAGCATTAACAGGAAAGGCTCAGTTTTATAATCAGGGTTACAAGTGCCTTTCTATACGCACATGAGCAAAAGAAAAGATAATATAAAAGTACTGTGCTATCCAAATTTACTCAATTCCTGAGTTTGAAAAGTGAGGAAATCTTTGATTCCTGAGTTAGAGACAGTAAATATCAAGAGATATCTTTGTCAATTCGATTCTAATTAATGTTTTTAGATACTTACACTTCATATTGAAATTCTATTTTTCTGAATAGTAGTACTATGCTCAGTTTTCAAATATTAACTGATGTTCAATCATTCTCACACTGGATTAGTATTTGGTACCTTTTCTATTTGTGCCTAAGATTACCATGAGATTTATTAACCAAAAATGAAGGCTGGATCTCTATTTCCAGAAGTAGACTTTGGCAAACTAATTAATGCTCTCTAACTTCCAGGACACCATTCTCCCAGGTTTTCCTCCAACTCCACTGGTCACCGCTTTTCGGTTTATTTTTCTGGTCCTTCCTCATTACCCTAACCTCCTGGATTCAATGTTTGGACCTCTGAGTTTTCCATCTACTCTTTCTCAGTATTTGTAGTTATAAATACTTTCTATATATTTATTACTCCCAAGTATCTCCAGGCTGGGCCTGCATTCTCAAGATGAGAACTGATTATCTGCCTTCTTGACTTCTCTCCCCTTGAATGCTTATGAGCACCTCAATCTTTAAAGAATTTATAACTGAGCTTCCCCCACATTTCAATTCTCTCCTCCTGCAGTCTTTCCCCTGGCCGCTTCACTTTTTCCAGTTGCTCTGGATAAAAACCTTTGAGTTATCTTGTGTTATTCTATTTTTCATATAGAGCAAACCCATCTGCAAATCCCAATACTTTCTCCATCAAAATACGCTAAGAATTTGACCCTGTCTTAGCTACCTACTCTATCCTGGACTACCATTATCTCTGGCACCTACCTCATCTGTATTACTGTAGCAGTCACTTTTCTTCTGCTCTTATTCTGCTACATAGTTTAATTTCCAATACAGCAGCTAGACTAATTCCGTAACATAACAAAACATAACCCAGACCATGTTACTTTCCTGCTCAAACCTTCCAAAAGCTTTTACTCCTCTGCACCACTCAGGTATTTCCTTGAACATGTCATGCATGATTCTATCTCACGGATTCTGCACTTGCTGTTCTCTCTGCCTGGATCATTCTTCTCCCAGGTATCTATATGGCCTGCTTCTTTGTTTTCAGGTCTTTACTCAAATATCCCCTTTTCATAGGTAGATTTTTTAGACTACTCCATTCAAAAGCACAAATCCCCTTTGCTCCACCCCCGCATCCAAACTACCACCTCTTCCCCCTTCACTTTTTTTCTCCACAAGCATTTATCATTATAATCTAATACACTAGATATTTACTTACTGTAAGTTCTGAAAGGTAGGAATTTGTGTCTGTTTTATTCACTGCCATACCTTCAGCACCCAGAACTGTACCAGGTATATAGCTGACCAATAAATATTTGCTTAATAAACAAATATGAGAATTCTCTGAAATATCCTTTATAGTTTCCAACGTGAAGGCAAGTCAACAGTAAAGGGTGTAAACAGTACTAAAAGGTATCTGGATTCCTGTCTCCGCTTCATCACTTACTAGCCTTGCAACTATGAGGAAGTCACTGAACCTGTGTAGGTCTCAGCTGGTAAATTATTTCAAATGATGGTATATCAACTTCTTAATAAATGTGGGAAATCACATTAGACTCCACAACACTCTCAACTCCCATTCGCAGAGTCAGTCATGAGGGCCTATTCTACCTCTGCACAGGTACTTCACTCTGTACCTCTATTCTTTCCTATGATTTTTGACCAAGATTTTTTTAAGACTTCTATTAACTTTTTTTGCATACAAGCACTATGCTAAGCACTTATAATTTACATATTTGATTCTGAAAAATAGCTCTATATATAGTATGTTGTATTTCCCATATGTTTTCCTTACCCTGAAATTCTCTCCTACAATAGTAACCCTAAAATGCACATTCAACCAGGTCATTTGCCTGCTTAAAATCCTTCAGTGTTCCTCATCACCAATAATGCCTTTTTCAATCTTTTCAGTTTCATTTCGCCACTCTCTGAGATACAACCTACTACTTCTAATTACCTGAATATTTATCTTCATTGACTAATACAATAAGCAATGAGGGAGTTAACAATATTTTTCTAATGAGTGTTCTCTAGTTCTTTCTTATTAAATTATTGGAGTGACATCGGTTAATAAAATCATATAGGTTTCAAGTGTACAATTCAATAATACATCATTTGTATATTGCATTGTGTATTTACCACCCAAAGTTAAATTTCCTTCCATCACCACATATTTGACCCCATTTACCCCTATCTATCTCCCCCTTCTCCACCTTCCCTCTGGTAACCACTAATCCACTGTCTCTGTCCATGAGTCTTTGTCATGTTTATTTGATGCTTTCCGTTTTTTATATCCCACATATAAGTGAAATCATATGGTTTTCAACTTTTTCTGACTTATTTCACCTATCATGATAATCTTGAGATCCACCCATGTTGTTGCATTTCATCTTTTCTTATGGCTGAGTAGTATTCCAGTCTATATGTACATCTTCTTTATCCAATAATCTATCATAGGACACTTCGGTTGCATCTATGTCCTGGCCACCATGAATAATGCTGCTATGAACACTGAGGTGCATATATCTTTGCAGATAAATGTTTTCAGATTTTTGGGATAAATACCCAGAAGAAGGATTGCTGGACCATATGGTAATTTAATTCTTAGCTTTTTGAGGAACCTTCATAGTGTTTTCCATAGTGGCTAAACCAATTTGCAGACCCACCAGCAGTGTATGACAGTTCCTTTTTCCTCATATCCTCTCCAACACTTGTTATTACTTGTTTTGTTGATGACAGCCATTCTAACAGCTGTGAGATGATATCTCATTGTGGTTTTAATTTGCATTTCCCTAACAGCTAGTGAAGTTGAGCATCTTTTTCTATGTCTATTGGCCATTTGCATGTCTTCTTGGGAGAAGTGTCTATTCAGATCTTCTGCTGGTTTGGATATTTTTTTGTTGTTACTGAGTTGTATGAGCTCTTTGTATATTTTGTATATTAGGCTCTTATAGGTTGTTTGCAAATATATTCTCCATATTTTGTCTAATGCCTTAGAGTTTTCAGTGTACAGGTCCTTCACATGCTTCATTAGGTTAAATGTTCATTTGAACACATGAAATTTATGTAAGATTTACATTTTTAAGAACACTTATTCCTTAAATATAATTTATGAAACATGCAAAATTTTTCAAAGCTATAAAAGTTTTCCTAACTTTATGAGGAAAAAAAACTTATTGTATGTTTATTGTATATTTCAGGTACTAATTTGGTAGGTGCTTTCACATAATTATCTCAGTTAATCTTTGGAACCATTTTATAGCTGGGGAAAAAAAGTTTAGATGCTTATTACAAAGCTACAAACACATAGACAGACATATAGACTAATGGAACCAAACAAAAAACAGAAATAAACTCAATGAATATGGTCAAATGATTTTCAACAAAGGTGCCAAGACCATTCAATGGCGAAAGAACAGAAATTTAAACCAGTGCTGGGAAAACTGTATATTCACATGTAAAAGAATGAAGTTGGATCCTTATCTTAAACATATATAAAAATTAACTCAAAAAAGATCAAAGACTTAAACGTAAGACCTAAAACTATAAAACCCTTAGAAGAAAACATAGGGAAAAGCTTTGAGACACTGGATTTGTTAATGACTTCTTAGATATGACACCAAATGCACAGGCAACAATAGAAAAAGGACATAAACTGGATATATCAAAATAAAAAAACTTCTGTGCATCAAAAGGACAAAATCAACAGAATGGAAGAAAACATTTGCGATTCATATATCTGATAAGAAGTTACTATCTAAAACATATAAAGGACTTCTACAAGTCAACAACTGAAAAACAACTTGATTCAGAAATGGGCAAAGGACCTAAACAAACATTTTTTCAAAGAGGTTATACAAATGGCCAATAGCACATAAAAGATACTCAAATTCACTAACTATTAAGGTAATGTGAATTAAAACCATGATATATCATTAGGATGGCTATCATCAAACGTCTGAAAATAGCGAATGTTGGTGAGGATGTGGAAAAATTAGAACCCTTGTGTATTACTGGGAGAACTGTAAAATGGTACAGCTGTTATAAAAACCAGTATCCTGGTTCCTCAAAAATTTAAAACTAGAAATGTCATATCATCGAGTGATCGTACTTCCGGGTATATCCCCAGAACTGAAAAGGTCTTGAAAAGACATTAGTACACCCATGTTCATAGCAGTATTACTCACGATAGCCAAAAGGTAGAAACCCAAGTGCCCACCTACAAATGAATGAACATAAGGTGTGAACACAATGGAAAAATATTCAGCCTTAAAAAGGATGGAAATTCTGACACAACATGGATGAACCTTGAGGACATTGTGAAAACACCAGTCGCAAAAGGAAGAATACAGTATGATTCCACTTATGTGAGGTACCTAAAGTAGTCATATTCGTAGAAACGAAAGTAGAATCGTGGTTGTCAGAGACCAGGGAGTGAAGAGGGGAGAATGGGGATTATTGTTCAATGAGTAATGCTTCAGTTTTACAAGTTGAAAGAATTCTAGAGATGGATGGTGGCAATGGTCACCAACAGTGTGAACATACTTTAATGCCACTAACCTGTACACTTAAAAATGATTAAGACAGTAAAATTTATGTTATGTGTATTTTACCACAATTAAAAAATATATACTGTTAAGAGAATAAGATAAGCCACAGACTGGAAGAAAATATTGTAAATCATGTATCTGACAAAGGACTTGTGACCACAACTCTAAAGGAAAAGAACTCTTTTCACACAATGAATAAAAATACATACCTGAAGCAAACCATATTTAGTTTCTACATCATAAAGTTTATAGTCCTTAATGTCTGGAGACACAGGGGAAGGTAGATTTTCCCAGTTACCTAGAACATTGGCTAAACTGGCAAAAACTGGTTCTGTACAAAATGCCAAGCAATCCCTGTTTTAAAAAAGAAAAAGTTATTTACTATAATTTTTTCCCACATTAGCAAAATCAAATATACATAAAATATTAGTGGTGCTATTAAACTAGAGAAGGTAAACTACTTGATTTATTTTCAGCATTAACCTAAGACACTTAAACTAGCAGAACAAAGTCAGAAAGCTTTGTATATGAATTATACTGGATAAATCACTCAACAGTCTTTTAAACTAAGTGTTGTAACAATTGTGATACATTTTTAAAATTTAAAAAGTCAGTAAATAAAATAGTTCAACTATGCTTTTCTGAATGACCGATATTCTTTAAGGAAAACCAATGAACTAATTAAAAATATTATTACATTATGCCTATGATATTATTCTCATTTCTAAGGCTATAGTTTTCAGAATATCTCAAAGGAACTGTAGATTTCCCACAGATATCTTTAGAGCAAAAGGAGTCAGGACGAAGGGTAGGTTTCCTATAACCAGCTCAATCAGAGCAGCTTTGATTTTTATCTATTTTATATATCACTTTGAAAGGTGTCATGATTTTTTAATGTTTAAAATTATTGCTCTTTGATGTAAAAGAATTTAGAAATTCAGAAAATGTTAGATATTAACATTCAATAGCTTTATATATAGAGAGAGAGTAATGATCAAGAGCTCAGACTTTGAAGACAAATATCCAACTTCAAGTCCCAGCATCCCTATTCCTTGACATTATGACTCTGGAAACCATGGCCCTGAATCTCACTTTACTCACCTGTAAAATGGTAATAAAAAGACCACCTTGAAGTGTTACCGTGAAGACCAAATGAGATAATGCATGCAAACAAAGTACATAGTACAATGACTAGCATGTAAACTCGATAAATGCTTACTATTGCTATTAAAACTACCAAGTGTTTGAAACTCAAGCCCAAACAATTTTATGCCTGGGCTTAGGCTCTGGCAATGGGAAAATGCAAGGTACTGTATTTTCTGCACACTGGCAATACCTGTTTAACGGCAAGTATGCCCTTTGCTGTTTCATCCGTGTAATACTGAGTAACTTTTCTTTTGCCATGAACCCACTTTTCAAATGAAAGCAATATGCAGAAGCTCAATATATTAAGAGATAAAGACAGAGCTCCTTAAGTTGAGGGAGAGGGTCGCACGGTCCTGCCTGCTTGGTCATCATCAGGGATGCTCTCTTGTTCTTTACTCCCACACTACACTCATTAACACAGTGGACGAAAGCCTTTCATTTGCTGAACTGTACTGGAGGAAAACTGCTCAGATATTCTTTAAGTCTTTTCTATACTTTCCTATGATTCCCAGAATTCATTTATTTTAGCAATTCTTTATTTTTCTCCTCTCTGTCTTGACCCTAAAATCACTCTTGGTCACGTCAACATCCATATGACTATCTTTCAAGCTCAAAGGTCTTGACTTTCATGACGATTCATTTCCATCGTTATTACACACACCAGAAGTGCTATATCTTCTCTCAAGGACCACCCTCCTCAACCATGGCTATGTACTAACCATTTATCTCCTACCCTTTAAGTATCTCCATCAAATCCAGCTTACCAGTAGTCTTACTCAACAAATTCAAACTATTCCTCCTGGCTATACTTGATTCCTTTCTTTTCCCCAACAACCTCAACAATAACTATCGCTCTTACTTTTACTGAGTAAACCCATATTGACCCTAAGTAACCATCACAGGTTTCTTTTACTTCCTTGTTTATGACATAAGCTGAAGGACAAAAGAGAACACCCAAATCTTTATAAATTCACAATGTAAAGTCACATAGTGTGCTCTAACCTTGCTCTTTTTATTTTTCGAGATTCAAGACCATTCCTTCACAGCTCTCTTATTTAACTCCTCATTCCATGCCCCTTTACCCACTACTCACGTATTATCCAATTTCTACTTAAAAAAAAAAAATCATCTAACATGAATAATCTAATTTCCCAGGTCTTCACCTCAGTATATTATTGATTCAAATATCCTCCTCAAAGTTCTTTCAAGTTCCTCCTCTGTAACTTCATTCGCATATGATGTCTTCTCTGCTGGGCTCTTTTATATCTATTTTCTAGCTTCCAAACTGCCATCCTACAGATATTATTGAATATCGATAACCACCTCTCACTAGTCAAGTGTAATGGATTCTTCTCAGTCCTTACTTTCTTTTTATTTTGTGGTGTCCAGTGTTAACAAGTCCATTTTCCCCTCCTTTGGGTTCTATGACATGCTGCCAATTTTTTTTCCTGCCACGTGACAATGATCCCTCTCCAGTTTCTTTCCCTGGCCCTTCTTCCCTCTTTACATTTCAAGTTCTGTACTCAATACTCTGCTCTTTTTCACTCATGCTCTTAATAAATTTTTTTTATTTTCCATGGTTTTAAAGACTGTGTCTGTGTTTCCCATACACATCACCAACTCTGGGTTTTGATTGGATTTACTTTCCCATAGCACATTTCTTTTGGATAATTCCAGTATCATTTCTGCATTATTAAGTCATTAAAAACTGGGAATTTTCTTTTCCTTCCCTAAAGTGTTCCTATATCTATCAATGCTACTGCAATTTTTACAACCTAACAATAAAGATGCGTTAAAGTAAACTTGGAATTGTCTTTCTTCATGATTGCTAATAAATCCTTAGTTCTATAACATTTAAGTCACTGTAACAGAAGCTGCAGGGACAGAGAAAAATATAAACATTTGTCCTTCTCCCCTCAAAGGACTTATAATGTAATGATGAAATACAGGATAAAATAACAAAAATGGGTAGCATTCTGATATAGACCCTGATAAGTAAATACTTCAGAGGAAATAGCACTAACAAATATGGAACCAGGTAATCTCAGGACAAGTGTGCAAGTAGGGCAAACAAAACTTGGTCTACTTTGGGAAAGAGGGATCACGATAGTCGAGTGCTACATAAGAGACAACTAGTATAGTCTTCTTCTGGGTTTATTCATGAAAAGAAGGGCAATAGAAATATTATTATGGTAAGAAACATATAAGAGTATTGCTAGGTAGGCACAGTATGGTACAGTGAAGACGAAAAAACATGGGCTTAGAATCAAAGTGCCATAACTATGTGGCTTAAGTAGTGTCTCTGTTCCTCAGTTTTTCTATATAATTGTGAGAATAAACAGATATAAAACATTCAGTACAGTTTTTCACATGGAAAATATTAGTTTTTTTTTCTTCTGAGTTGAAAGAAAGGATCTTGTGCCTTTGGGAAGGAGGGTAGTGACAGTGGGTTATTAAAGATTCCAAAGTAAGAATTATGCAGAAATCTTATAAAATAGATAAAAGCAAAATTGTCCTTTCTGAACAGAGTTGGGAAGCCTAGAACCCGTTTTCTTCACCTGCCTGTTCCTCCCCTCCCCTTAAAATCCTAGAGTCCACAAAACACAATTGGCAAACTGGTTAAGATCTTCTGAATTAAGAGAGGTGAATATCGTCTGCTAAGTAAGGAGGAAGAAAGGAATAAATTTGGGATTAAGAGTAACGTGGAAAAGGTTTATATAGTTAGAGTTATCCATGGCATATTAAAAGAACCACAAGCTTAAAGCCACAGGCTTAAGGATCCAGTTAAGATAACACAACATAAATTTCATTTTCTTGTCATTCTCAGAAACAGTTCCTAAGCTCATCTTTAAGAAAAATAGATGGTAGAGTAACTGAGGGATATGAAATGACATGCTGGGCATAGTAAGAAGTTAAATGTCTACAACAGTACCTGGAACACACATAAAAAAAGCCCTCAAATAGTGAATCAATGAAAAGGGGTCAAGAAATTCTAGCAAATTAACAAGAACAGCTACTTTCAGGCAGGGACTGTACCTTGTTCTCTTGCATCTCCCATTTTGATTGCTGTAGTGCTGAGCAAATACATTCAAGGCCAATGTAAAGAAAGCTTCAGTTAATATTTCAGAAACAGACATATACATAGAATATGCAAGTAAATGTGTGGAAATACCTAATCCATAAGAATGCAACACTCAGTTTATATAATTTTTTCACTGACTGTATAGGCAGACTTCATATATAGTTATTTTCCACATTTGTTCAGGAATTCTCTTATGTAAGCTTTTATAAAAATTTACCTGGATTCTTCTAAAGGATGCTGGACAGTAAGAAGTCGAGGGTGTCGTAGTCGAGTTAACTGCTGGACTCCTCGTTTTAGAGAATCGATGATTTGATCCTTTTCAAATTTTTGATATTTGTCCATCAACTTTTTATCAAAGACAAAAACAGCCACTTCCTAATTTAAAAAAATGTATAACTAATTTTAATCAAGAATATATAAAAGTAATATTTAGGGTGTCACGACAGCCTACAAATAACTAAAAACTAAAGCTGTGCAAATTCTAGCACCATTGTAATACCTTTCTGATATAAAAAAGTTAGTTTCTTCATAATTAGTAAATCTCAATATTTTTAAAGGTATATGACCTAGAGCCCTCATCTAAGGAGAACACAGAAAATCTCCATATTTTTTAACTCTGGTATCAGAGGTACACACAAACAGTGTGCAGTGTGTTGTCCCCTGTTCAGTAATTTATATAACCAGAATTCAAATAAAAGTTAAAATGTTTAAAAATTCATAATACTATTCACAATAATAACCTTGGAGTAAACTACAAAATTTTGAAATGCTTTTTGAAAGAAAGGTTATACATGTCAGGGAGTGCTTGATTATACAAAAACTCAATTTATAAGCATCTTTTACATATAATTAACCTACAATCTCTCTCTCTCTCCTTCTACCCTAACCCCATCTTGTTTTGGGTATAAATGGGAATGATTTCAGGACGATGCTCCCTCATCACCTCTCTTTGAGATCATTCACAGCTTATTTTATATTACTAAAATCACACACCTTCCTTAACTATCTTCTTCTTTCCATTCTTTCTCAGTTACCCAAAGAAAAAGAATTCCCATTCGATTACCCCATCTTAACAAATCAGTAAAAAAATAACCTTATTAATAGCTGATGTATTACTACTGTGTACATCAGTGTTGCTAGATCTCCATCATAAATGCAAAGAAAACTGATAAAGCTGAAAGAAAAATTAGCGAAGAATCAATGCTAGTCTTCCAAAATTCTTTGGAAGATTTTTGAATGGCTCTTCTAGAATTTCCATAAAAGTCTCTTTCAAAAGCCTCTAATTAAATCTACTACTACTAAACTATCAATATCCAAGACATTATCTTCCTTTTTATTGCTGTTCTCTTCTAATTATTTTTGCCATATTATAATTATACTTCTCACAAGTTATATAGTTTTCACAAGTTATAGTTTTCACGTGTAGTATATATATGAATTAAAGACTTTAGAGAATTGAGTCTCCAAAAAATGGTAACATAAAGGGACGATTTAATAACTCAATTTTAACATCACATTCCCCAAACATCAGTGTGCTTTTTAGAAATTATTCCATTCCTCACAGCAACACCATGAGACAAGTTATTATCCTCACTTCACAGATGAGGACATTGTAAAGAAAATAAATGTATTATCTAAGATGTCACAATTGGTAAGGTGAAGAATCAAGATTCGAAACTAGACAGTCTAAGGGGCCACATTCTTTCTTAGCCAATACACCATTCTGTCTCCCCAGAAATACAGGGACAATAAATATGGAGCACCCCAGTAAAACATGACATATGCCTTCAGGAAATCATTTGAATGAGAACTTTAAATAACACTTATATATAAAATTACATAATCTTAGCTCTCTTGATCATTATGAGACACAAGACAACCAGGAGCTAAAAGTGTTATGTAATATTAATTTGAACTAAAAACGAATGACCTAGAAGTTCAAGTTCCTATCTCGCTATCCATATGCACAATCTTATTTTAGTAAAGTTCTGCTATAACACATTTTATAAATGCATCTAATTTAAGTGTGTTTATTTTTTTCAAGATGTTTTAAGCCTTTTAAAAAAGATCATGTGAAATGGCTCGAGCTCTTGAAGTGTCACCATCCTTGAGAAGGAACACTGCAGTTCATAAAGAAAGAAAAAACATAATTTTCTCTTAGACATTCATTAATTCTTTTAGGTCAAAGATACCTATATAAGTCAAAATAGGTTATCAACTACCTTAAAAATATTTTCTTTATGCCATCAGTTAATTAAAATTAACCAATTTCAACACAGTTGTTACTAATTAACTAACCCCTTAGGCCTCATACTGACTGCACCTCAAAACCTTTCATCAGAATAGACTACCATCTAATTTCTAATTTGTTTTCCTTCTACTATTTCACTATACCATCCACTCTGCTAAAACATATCACTTGTGTAAAAATCCCACCACCTTATATGTATTATAAGCTTCCTGAACAAAGAAACTACGCCTTAAGTATCCCTGTATCCACCACAGGACCTAGAAGACACACAGATGTTTATTGCCTACTGGTAGTCGATAAAGATAAGCAAGTACTAGAAGCTTTTCATTATCATCCTAAATTAAAATCGTTTTCAACCTTTCATTATGAAAATTTTCAAACATACAAAAAGACAATGTAGTGAAATCATCCAATACATCTTCCACTTAATAGTCAACAACTGTTAACTCTAATTAAAATGAGACTCTTTTTTATACAAAATTATTGAAACAACATGTAAGCAATATTTGGCACTCTACTGTTTATTCATTGCATATTCTTTAAAATACATTAGCAAAGAAAGTTACCCACTGAAAAGTATTTTTTCTCAATAGCCTATCCTTAAACAAAATTATTCTAAAAACGAATATTTGTCAAAATAGAGGCTATATCTTTTTATATAGGCATAATTTATAATTTCACTCTTTACAAAATTGAATACTTACTGAAAACAAGATAAAGTAATAAAATCTAAGTTAATGTGGATAAATGTGCCCAGGATTTCCCAATAGCAATCATCACCTCCACTAACCTATCCCTCGCAGCCACTGGAGATGGTTTCTGAAACACAGACATTCCTTGTGATCTCTATTATATGACTGTCCATAACTGGCCAGTGGTGACTGCCAAACACCATACTCTTCACTTTTCATGTGATTTTGGGACAATGTATCTTTCTCAAAACGATAAATCTAAAACAAAATCTAAATTTTTATTTAGATTAAGTTAAAAATAACTTGGTTTTGAGAAGACTGAGAGATAAGATATACCCCTTAAAATTGTGAGAGGTAAACTATGATCATTTTTGATCCAAGCAACTTGACTAGCACATTCAGCTTTATACAATGGTTTCCTTTATCTTAAACTTTTAACTTATTACAATTTAATTACTTATAATTTAATTATTCCTTTGTCTACACAATATTAGCAAGCCTCATTTACGAATACTGACATCTGGAGAACCTAACACAGATTTTGCAGTAAAGAAGGGACTGCCTACATTTGGTAGAATGGATAAAACATGAACAACAGTTAAATATTTATTACATAATTTAAAAAATAAATTGATCTTCATTATGCTTATTGGAATAGTTATTTAACGGGGATGCTATGAAGCTTAGGAAGCAGTCAGGGCAAAAGAAACAGGCCAACGAATGTCTTTTTTGCCAAAATAAAATTGAAGCTGCCCTATTTAAAAAAAAAAAGTCTATCCCAAAACTGGATTTAAAAGATCCTAATAAATGTGGAACACATTTAAATCCATTGTGAAGAACGGTCACCTGGCAACACAGAATCTTGTTTCAAGATAAATAGAAATGCTTAATAATAATAAATAAATGCCTAAAAAATAGGCCCCAAACCAAGAAGAATTTTACAGACAGTTAAACATACACATACATACCCATATTTTTTTTAAAAAACATTCCCCCCTCTACAAAAAAAATAATAAATCCCTTAGCTTGATACAGGAGAGTTGAAAGAAATCTCAAAATACAGAATTATTCTTCTACTTGAAAGGAAATAAAAGTTAGGTACATGTATGGGACAGAAACTATACGGAGTACTTTCATAACAAATTATCTAAACATATTAGCAGTCTCAATAGTTACAAGGTGATGGTTATTTCAATTTTTAAAGAACATATATATGAAGCAAGCATTTCTCAGTTATATATATAGTTTGGCAAAAACAAATTTTCCTTTAATGACTTATTTAAATAAAGTATAATTTAAAAATTAGAAAAGCTAATGAAATTCAATCAAGGGCATTTGTTTATCTCAGAAATATCTCTCAAATAAATATTCTTTAAAAATAAAATATGTTTGAAAACAGTACATATCTTTAGAGAACCATTTTAATACCAAACATGTTACTCTGTAGAAAGTCTAAGTCAATTACAAAACTATAACAGAAACATAGCAGTATAGACTCTATGTCCACAGATTATCAAAGTCAGAAGACAGGGTAGAGAGGAATATTTCATTGGATTTTCAAAAATTAAATAGACCCTATGCTCAAAATGCCTAAACTTAAAAAGACTACCTATAAGAAGATGTGGCAGGGATGTGGACATACTGTAATCGCTGGTGAGAGTGTACATTAGCACAACCATTCTAGAAAAACTGTTTGGAACTGAACATACACATTACCTAGCAATTCCGTGTCTAGGTAATGTGTCATATATGTCAATGGTACTTACAAGAATGTTTATAACAGGACTCTATATTGATGAAAAGAAAAACTACTATGTTCAACAACATAGCTGTATATTGTGAACAAATATTTAAGGAAAAGGAGCCAAATACAGGAGTATATAGCATGATTACATTTAAATAAAATTCAAAACTAGGCAAAATTATTCTGTTGTGACAAAGGACAGGGCAGAAGTTACCCTTGGAAAGAAGGATGGGGCAAGGTAATGACTGTGAAGAGACATGAGTTATTAGCAATGTTTTCTTGTTCTGCATGTTGGTTCCATGGGTATGTTTACTGTGGATATTCAACAAGCTGTGCACTATTCTGTATCAGTTCTTAAAAATAAGTTTATATTTAAAAAATTAAATAGAACTTTTACTCCCTAAAATCACTTTGAAATGTCTTACAGCATCTCTACTGAGATTCTAGAAAGAATAATAATTAAGAATTAAGAGCTGCTTCTAAATGAACACTCAAAAAGGAAACTAAATAATACATAAGCCTAAATAGTAGCTTAAAATGCTAATAAGCTATCATTAAAGATCTATCCGTTTCAACATGTTTACATGTTGTATTTGGTTCAGTTTATCCAAATAATAACTCCCTTAAACCTTAATTGCTTATTCTGTATACAAAATTGGCCTAAGAACTCAACTGCAAAAAATCAACTGTGTACTTGTCTTAAAGACTCTCAGGAATTTTAACTTCACTTTTATAAATTATTCATTATGCAGTGTTTCTTCAAAAACTGTCTTTCAAAAATAATAAAAACAGAAATTGACTTTCAGAAGCATAAAGCCAGAATAATAGGACAGATGTCTCATCAGGTACAATGAAATTACCAAGCACACAGGTACATTTTTATTTACCAATTCCCTAATTGTTGCATTTCAGGTTTCATAAATGTGTACTTTCTATCTGTTCTGTAGGTGATGTTATTACTACTCTTCTCAAAGGTCTTCAAACATTCAGGTTAAAAAGTCAAAAGTTGTACATCATCTGAAAATTATAATTACAATTCATCACATACTAATGTGTACTTGAAATAGCCCTAGAAAAAAATACACAGATAACCTTTAAAAGGATATGCGAAACCTGAAAATACTATTTATATAAGTATTCTTTTTAATTTGTTTTTCTTGGACAATGTTATATTATGATACTTTCCCTGAAGATCATATAAAAAAAGTGAAATGTGTTTGGGGAGAAAGAGACTATGACAAACATTAAATACAATGGCTTAAAGATCACGGTATTTATTTCACTGTCATGCAGCAATAGAAAATACGTATTTTTAACTATTAAAACTAGGTATGAGACTCTCCTAGCTCAAAGTCCCTAACCTAGTGTTTACCTTAAAGCCAATGTCAAGATCATATATTCTGCTACAAAACACGACTGCAATCAAGTACACTGTATGCTACATCAGAAATAGCTGAGAGGGTAAGAAAGATGCCCTCAGTCTCAATGTCCCTTTATAGGAGAAAAAAAAGGACTAAGGTAAGAATGCTTTCCCATTATTTTTCTCTCGGTTTCCCTAAAATCAGCACTGTCCAATAAAACTTAAAGTTCTATATCTCACTGTCGTCCTACGTGGTAATCCTAGCGACATGCAACTATGGAGCATCTGAATGTGACCAGTGCAACTAAGAAACTGAATTAAATTTTAATTAATTAAAATAGTCATATGTAGCTTATGGCTACCATATTGGATAGAACAGCTCTAGATTATCTATTTTCTATGATTCTCTTTTAATAAAAGATGAGGCAACTGAAAAAGAATTAAAACTTTCATGTAAGGGAGAAACTGAAATGAGGCTCCAATTCCAAGGTGGTTAGAGACTTAGCTATTCCTTAAGGAATTAGCCAGTTGCCCAGACAGGATAATCAGTTCTGACCCGAGGTCTGAAAGAGGCAAAGAAAACAAATTCGAAATCATATTCATAGCGAGCACTGAAATATTCCAAAACTCTCTTTTTCCTCAAAGCAATAAATTGGGGGGAAAAAAGAAATGTAGTAAAGTTTCCTAAGAACCTAGTTCTTTCTGGCAGTCACCAGTTGAGAACTACTGTATTATTATACAATACCTAATCAATTATCTATTATTTGCGCCGGTTCTCATGTTCTATGAGCAACAGAAGCTCCAACATTATCAGAGGATGTCAGCATATGAACGAACTACTGATATGAACACAAACATCTAGAATACTTTGTGTTAAACATAAAGACACTATTATGTTATCACTGCATCCTTAATAAACAATGCAAACTTTAGTAAATTTGATGCTTTTTCATTTTCCCCTTATGTAACTGATTGTAAAAGCGATCTGTGCTAGTGTTGGAGGTTGGTCATTTGCACGACCTCATGACCTCATTAATAGTTTTTTAAGTCAGTACTAAAGAAACCACTTATTTTGTGACTGAGCTTTTGGTGAATTGAAAGAGAAAACAATGTTCAAAATTGAAAAATCAATCAGCATTTAAAATACAGATCAACTTTGGACTTAATGACTTCCAACCAAATGGCAATAAAAACAAGATTTACAGGTCAGGTACAAACCGCATACCAGCAATCTATCACAGGACCAAGACCATGATCATCCTTCATAAAAGGATAATCAAAGTCAATTCAGTCTTTAACATACTTGTTTGGGAAATAAGCTGATTTTGTTAAAGTGACAAGTAATAAAAACATACTCACAATTGTATGACTGTGATAGTCACTGAAAAATATGTATAATTAATCCCACAAGTCTTAGAATCCAAATGTTTCTCACTTGTAGGGAAAAGTACTTTTAGAAATGATAATTTTTCTTTTTAAAAAATATATTTCTGTCGTGGTCTTAAATGAGGAGATTTTTTTCAATTCTTTAACAATTCCAAAAGAAAGCTGTTGGTAAAATTTAACACTAATGATCCTCCACACATCTAAGAACCATCTGTTGGTCTCTTAAGTGCAATTAAAAATAATAATAATAAAACTCATTCAAATTACTACCCACTAAAAGAACAGTTAGTTTTAAAATAACTTTGAAATCAATATACCCAAAGATATGTTACCGATTATATGCCACAGATGTATCCCCTTTCTGATGGTAAAAACTATCAGGTTAAACACAAAAGAATATTACAGAAGTCTATTTTCTAGAAGGATATAAAATCTAAGAGGGAATAAGAATGCGCTAAATAAAAATGAATTTAATGTTAGCAAAATTTAACTGGGTATTTTACCAATAACTTATTGACAAATACGAAAAGGAAAATGGCAATTTTTATTCTAAAATAGCCATTGTGCTAAATATTAAAATCTAATACTATATATTCATTTGCTAGGCTGATATTTATTTTATTAAGTAAGCAAAATTAAATTATAAGATGAGATGACATATCAAACAATATAGTTATAACCAGGAGATTCAGGGCATATTTAAAAGCATTTGTTTTTGTATGACTTCATTAGATAAAATGAAAAGAACCCATCACTTTTGGCATTTCTTAACATAAAAATGCACACATGCAAGTAATGGTACTTATTAGCATGTGTATTTTTTTCCAATTGGACTCAATTAAAACTTACCTGTTTTGTTGACTTTTTTGTGCCATTAAAAATCTTCCAAGCCAGCCCATTGCCACCACTGGCAATGTGTCGTCCAACATCGAACTCTCTAGTGACAGGATTTCCCATTACAGCACTAGTGACGTCAGCTGTTACTTTTGTAACAGTACTCTTCAACTTATTAAGCATGGACTCCATGGCTGCGATATTGGATAGTTACAGTTACCTAGAAACATAGGGGGATAGGGGAGCTCTGATCATTTTTATTTACTTGTTTAAGCACTTGTCATTATCTAGTTTAAAAAGCTTAATAAACACAAACAATGAGCAAAACAATCCTATGGAGATACAAGCTACGTATTGGTTTGGTCTTCAGAGAACCCAATACAACTTACATGCAAATTTAAGTCTGAAAACTAAACTGTTCCCTTCAATCTCAATTTTCACAGACCAGGAAGAGAAAAAGACATATTCAGGACAAAGAGACCCATGGACATGGACTATAGACTTAGTGGTTACCAGAGAGTAAGGGGTGGGGGAAGGGGGAAGGTAGACGGGGTAAAGGTCAAATATGTGGTGACAGAAAGAAATCTAACTATGAGAGGTGAACACACAGATAGTGTAAATATATATGTATATATATATATATATATATATATATATATATATATGCCATATATATATATATATGCCTCACTGTTAAAGTGTACAGCTGAAACTTATTGGATTTCATTAACCAATGTCACTATAAAAAAAAAAGACATATTCACACTTGACACTGACATGAACGTTGCTCAATCATGTAACTTGGATCCTTTAAAACTTAAAGTGGCACAGAGCACCTGAATCTTCCTTCACACTATACCATATTAAACCTGAAAGGAACTAACAGCATACTAAACAATAAATTTGTATTTTATAAAAGTTTTGCTCATTAAAATCATTACTGTTGAACTGTGAAATCGTTTGAGAATATTTTCTCAAAGAAAAGCATTGATGACAGGACAATAAAACGTGCACGAGCAATAGGTCATAAAATATTTTTTAAATTTTACACACTTCTAGCCACGATAGAGGAACAAAGACTGAATGTATCCTCTCACCTTGAACAACTAGAAACTAGAAAAAACAAATTAAATAAACATTTCACACACTGTACGGGCAGAACAGGCATATGATCCCAGGAAGAAAGCAAACTAATAAGGTAAACCCTAGGACTGTCCTAACTTTCTACCTAGAGGCACAAAACGAACTACAGAGTAAAGAGCAGAATTTTTAGCAGCAATCTAGCTGAGCTAAAAAGTTGAGGAGGCAAATAAGAATTCAAGAATGCTGAGATGACTGAGAGTTCTGGGATGGAATTTCAAAGAGAAAGGGAAAAGGGGGGAAATTTTTTTGAGAGAGAGAGAGAGAGAAACTATGTTGAAAAAGAGCTCCAGAAAATTGTGTAGAGGTCACTTTGGTGCTTTATTGACCACCAAGGTGCACATGCATCATGTGAAACTGCACTATGTGAGGTGAGGACCAACTGGAGAGCTGTGAGCTGAATAGTTAGTTCCAGAGTTCACATAAGACTGCAAATTATTACAGAGTTCTTGTTGATCACTAAAGGCATTCAGTAGAAATCCCAGAAGACCATGCCTTAGTAGGACAGACTTCTTAAGGTAAAAGCTACTCTAAATCTGCCCTAGCAAACTAAAAGCAACCCTCAAATGATCAAACTAATTACAAATTACTTAACTGCATACCAGAACAAAACCCAATACTCATGAAGACAAAAAAAGCTGTAGATACTAAACAACATAACATTAACAATGTTCGACATGTACTCGATAATTAATAGACATGCCAAGAAGCTAGAAAATGTGATCACAATCAAGACCAAAATCAGTCAATAAAAACAGACTCCAGAATGACAAATTACAGAATTAACAAAAACATGAAAAAATTATCATATGTCCAAGTATTTAAAGGAAAGCGTAATGAAAGAAAACGGAATGTTAAAAAACAATTCTAGACATGAAAAATAAAATATCTCAAATAAAAAAATTCAGAAGATGTAATTAGCAGATTAGACAGTGCAGGAAAAAAAGATTAGTGAAACTAGAAGATAGATTAAAAGGCTAGAAAAAAATGAACAAAGTCTCAGTGACAATATCATGGTTTAACATATATAACTAAATCTCAAAATTAAGGGAGAGAAGGAAGAAATAATATTTGCAAAAATAATGAATAAAATGTTTTCAAATTCAATGAAAACTATAGAAAACACCAAGAATTCAATGAACCACAAGCAGGATAAACACAAAAAACACCATGCCTAGATATGTAGATATGTCATATCAAGTAGCTGAAAATCAGTGATTAAGAGAAAAATCTTAAAAGCATAAAGAGAAAAGAGGCAAATAATATAGAGAAACAAAGATACGAATTTCCCCCAGATGTCTCATCAGAAACTCTGCAAGCCAGAAAACAACTGAATAAGTACTAAAAGAAACTGTTGACCTAAAATTCAGTAAGTCCTTGGAAAACAACTTTCAAAAATAAATGTGAAATAAAGACTTCTTCATGAAAACAAAATCTGAGAGGATTTTTTGTCAACTGATATTCACTACAAGAAATATTAAAAGTCCTTTAAACAGAAGAAAAAAGATAACCAGACGGAAACGCCAATCTACAACAGGAATGGAGGACACTGAAACACCTTCTCATGTTATCTCTAAAAGACAGCAGATCAGTCCATCGCCATGCTACCCTTAACAAGTCCAATGCCGTCTGATCTCGGAAGCTAAGCAGGGTTGGGTCTGGTTAGTACTTGGATGGGAGACCACCTAGGAAGACAGGTGCTGTAGGCATAAAAAAAATAAAAAAATAAGGGATCGTAAACTGACAAGGTCCTTGCAATCTTGGAGGTCAACCAAGGGTTGCCTCGCCTAAAAAAAAAAAAGAAAAGAAAAGAAAAAAAGCAGATCAAAAAAAAAGAGATAGATCATTTAAAGCAAAAATAACAAAAGTGTATTGTGGCTAAGTAAAAAAAAACAACAAAACAAACTAAGGATAGGAGACGGGGAAATGGCAGTATATTTTTGAAAAATTCTTACATCATATGTGAGGTAACATAACATCATTTGAGGGTAGACTGTGGCAAGTTAAAGACATAGTATAAACTCTAGAGTAATAATTAAAATAATAAAGATACACCTACAAAAGCCAGTAGTGGAAATAAAATCAAATCTTAAAATAAATTGAATTAATACAAAAAAAGTAAAACAAGAGGAAGAAAAGAACAAAGAACAAATGTGACAAATAGAAATGTCAAGACAGATTTAAATCCAACCATACAATTACACTAAGTGTAAATGATTTTAAATTCCATTTAAAAGGCAGAGACTGTCAAACTAGATAGAAAAGCAAGATCCAACTACAGACTGCTTACCGGAAACTCACAAAATGATTTAAAAGTTAAAGAATGTGAAAATATACCAAGTTGGACTGGCTATATTAATAACAGACAGAGAAAGCTTCAAGACGAAGAGAGACATTTCATAATGGTAAAGTTGATAATTCATCAAGAAGATATAACAAACCTGTGTACACACACACTCAAGAGAGCTTCAAAATAAATGCAGCAAAAACTGATGTAACTAAAAGAAGAAACAGACAAATCTACAATTATAGCTGGAGACCTCAAGGGTCCTCTCTCAGTAACAGATGGCCAGATAGACCAAGGAGACCGAAAATCAGTAAGGCTATAGAAGACCTGAACAACACTATCAAACAATCGGACCAAAAACACAATACGACACCAGAATACATTTTGTTTTCATGTAAATGTGGAACATTCCCTAAGACAGACTATATGCTGGGCCATAAAACACATCTCAACATATTTAAAACTTCTAAAATAATATATGTTCTTTGACCACAATGAAATTAAACTAGAAAGCAGTAAAAGATATCTAAAGAAAATGTAAATACTTAAAAATTTAACACTTCTAAATAATCTGTACTAAAAAAGAAATGAGAAAATTGTAAAATATTTTGAAGTGAATGAACATGAAAAATCTGTGGGATATAAGTAAAGCAGTGCTTAGCGGAAAATTTATAGCTTTAAATGTTTACATTGGGGCGGGGTGGGGAGAGGAATAAGTCCAAAATCAACAATCTAAGCTTCCGTCTTAGGAGGCTAGGGAAAAAAGAGAGAGAAAATTAAGCTCAAAATACGTAGAAAGGAGAAAATAAAGAGTAGAAATCAATGAAACAGACTGAATTTAATGTAATTTAATACTCTGAGAAGTGAAGGAAAAAACACCTCAATGAAGCCAAAATGTTTTTTAACAAGATAAACCTCTAGCGACATTAAGAAAATCTTTAAAACATACAAATGACCAATGTTGGAAATACAGAAAATCCTATAGATTCTAATTCTATATAAATCTTATAGATTCTAAAGGAATAAGGTATGAATGACCTTATGTCAATTAACTCGACAAAGTGGATGAAATGTAAAAGTTTTAAAAAGCCACAACTACCAAAACTGACTCAAGGAAGAGAAAGTCAGAACAGTCTTACATAAAAGAAATTCAATCATAACTACAATCCTCACCACAAAGAAAACTCCAGGCTCAGATGGCTTCACTGTTGAATTCTATCAAACATTTAAGGAAGAAGTAATATCAGGTACATACAAGCTCTTCCAGAAAATAGAAGAGGATAGAACACTTGCTGTTTCATGTCATATAGTCTGTATTGCCAGGATACCGACATCAAATAATGACAAAACAAGAAAACTGAACACCAATATCAACATGTAAAAATCCTTAACAAAATATTAGCACATCAAAGCCAACAAATTCAACCCCAAAACAAAATGGGATTTATCTCAGGAATGCAAAGTTGATTTAACAGTCAAAAATAAATCCATGCAATTCATCAGGGGAAAAGAAAACATCACCTCAGTAAAGGCAGCAAAAAATATGACAGAATCCAATACTTTTTCATGCTAAAAACTCTCAGCAAACTAAGAACAGAAAGGAATTTCATCAACCTAATAAATAGCATCTTTGAATACCTACAGCTAATATTATATTTAAAGATAGAAGAAGGATGATAGCTTTCCAAGTTTGGGAACCAAGTAAGAATACCTACTTTTACCACTTCTATTCAATATTCTAATGGAGGTCCTAGTCAAAGCAATAAAGAGGATAAAATAACAGGCATTCACATTGGGAAGGAAGAAGTGAAACTTTATTCCTAAATGACATGATCATGTACATAGAAAATGAGAAGAAATCTACAAAAAATCTACTAGAATAGGCAAGTTAGCATGGTGGCAGAATACAGGAATACAAGAGTAACATATTAAAAAAGAAGACTATTTTCTATATACTAGAAACGGAAACTGAACATTACAATTTCAAAAATACTGTTTTAATGACATAAAATAGCTATGGATACAGGAGAGGAAAAAAAAATGGCATAGATGATAGAGGCCTTGTTCATCCCTCTGGCGACCAAACCAAAGTTGTGATGGAAACAAGGAGCAGCCACAAAGAAAAATCACCTGGGAACTCGATGAACAAGCCATACAACTAGGGAGAACTCCAAATAAGTATCCTGCAATGGCAGAAGGTAAGACCAAGCGAGGACGCAGGGCAGCCGGATCCCAAGCAGCTGAGTGAGACTGAGGCAGCGGCAGATGCCTCTTAAAGGGGCCGCGTCTGCAAGCCAATTTTCGCGGTGACAGATAGGCTTGCTCTGAGCACCAGGGCTGATTGGGCTGCACGCAGGGGACACCAGGGACTTACAGGGAGACATTGTCAGAGTGAGAGCCAAGGCGAGACTCGCTCCGTACAGAAGTGCCAGCGGTATTATTTGTTCCCTATTGAGCCCTCCCCATTCCCAGTTTGCGGACACAGCGCCATCATTGCTGTGAGGTCATCAGACTGGATAACAGAGGTCGCTCTGCCTCGAGGAGTCCCTGAAACCCCACCTTCCCCAATTCGCAGCCCCACCCAAGCCACATCCAGGTATATCCTCAGCGAGTTAGGTGCTCCTTGCTAAGCAGTGCCTAGACTCACACTGGAGGCAGCTGGCCTTGGTTTCTGGTGTGACTTTTTGAGGCAACTATAAGAAGAGGATCTGTGGATTGCTTGCTGAATCTTAACAGGTGGCCCCGGAGGGGCAGAGGCTTGGGCTAAGTTTGGCCTGCAGCTGAAGCCCTCTCAGGACTGTGCCAGTGAACACCTACTTCACAAATCCACACTATTAGGACCGGGAGACTTAGGAGCTTTGCTTAGTATGTAGAAACAGACATGGAAAGGCAGCCAAAATGGAAAGACAAAGAAGCAGAAGCCATATGAGAGAACAAAACAGAGATCCAGATATAATAGAGTCAAGTAATCTAACAGATGCAGAGTTCAAAACACTGGTTATAAAGATGCTCAATGAACTTTTGGTTTAATTCAATGAGAACTTCAACAAAGAGATAAAAAATATAAAAATGGAAATGGAAATTATAAAAGGGAACCAGTCTGAAATGAAGAAGACATACATTATCTGAGAAGTGAAGTATATTAAATGGAATAAACAAAGGAATAAACAGAGTGAATAAAGAAAAGGATCAAATGCCCTATCTAGAGAATGGAAAAGCCAAGGACATGCAATCAGAACGGCAAGAGATAAGATGCCAAGACTATAAAAATAATTTAAGAAGCATATGAGACACTATTAAAGGTCCAAATAGCCGTCTGATCGGTGTAACTGAAAAAAATCAAGATGTTGAATAGCTGTTTGAAGGAATAATGATGGAAAACTTCCCTAACCTGGTGAAGGAAATGGACATAAAACCCCAGGAAGCTCAGAGAATTCGAAAAATCAGGGATCCAAAGAGGCTCACAGCAAGACAGATTATCATTAAAATGCCAAAGTTTAAATACAAAGAAAGAATATTAAAAGCTGTAAGAGAAAAACAGATAATTACTTATAAAGGAATACCTATAAGAATGGCAGCTGATTTCTCAAAAGAAACTATACTGGACAGAAGAGCTTTGCAAAAAATATTCAACAGGATGGAGACCCAGGATCTACAACCAAAAATAATTTATCCAGCAAAGCTATCATTTAGAGTTGAAGGGCAGAAAAAGAGCTTCCTAGACAAAAATAAGCTAAAGGAATTTATCACCCCAAGCCAGTATTACAGGAAATGTTGAAGGGACTTCTTTAAGAAGAAAAAACATGTATCAAAAACAGGAATAAAGAATGGTAACAACTACATTCCTATCAATAAGTACCTCGAATGAAAAAGAATTAAGTGCTTCAACTAAAAGATAGAGTGGATGAATGGAAAGGAAAACAAGACCCCTACATGTTGTCTATAAGACACTCACTTCAGATTCAAAGACACACACAGATTAAAATGAAGAGGATGGAAAAAGATATTGCTTTGATGGACCTAAAAGGTATTTAAGTTAGACTGAGAAAGATAAACACTATATGATTTCACTTACATGTGGAATCTAAGGAATAAAAAGAACAAACTAATCAAAAACAGACTCACAAATATAGTGGACAATTTGGTGGACAGAGGAGAGGGGAATTTGGGGGGCTGGGAGAATGGGGTGAAGGGTTAAAGAAGTACAAATTTTTAGTAGCTGATGGATGGACATGGGGATGGGGAGCATGGCATAAGGAATGCAATTAGAATGAATACGTTGGCTAGGTGGAGGGTCGGGGGAAAGAGGGAGCACTTGGGGAGGGACCGTTTTACGAACTATATAGATGTCTAACCAATGTACTGTATTCTTGAAACTAATTAAAATAAATACATTAAAAATAAAAATTAAAAAATACCTATGGATAGATTTAACAAGATATATAAGACTTATACAATAAAAAACAACAAAAAATTGCTCTTCAAATCTTCAACTTCCATGTGTATTCTTTTCTAAAACTGATTCACCTGAGAACAAATCTGTGCCCTGCAAATTTTCCTTAACAAACACTTTATAATTTTCTTCCACTTTACCAAAGAAAAATATTTTTCTCAGCCATCCCGCTCTTATTATAGGGCATTTACTTGGGTATAAAAAATTTGGGGGATAGGGAGAAGGCAATTCGAGAATATTAATCCTAAGAGAAAGTCCCTTGAGTAAAGCAAAAAAATGTTTGGTAAGAAATACTGAGGGGGATTGTGCTTTATTTCTTCCAGGGCAGATGTTAACAGCAAAACCCATGCCTTATCTATCACAGAATTTACACTTAAGAAACAAGATGGTTGTCAC
The DNA here is from genome assembly GCF_902729225.1 of Pteropus medius. Classification (NCBI taxonomy): domain Eukaryota; kingdom Metazoa; phylum Chordata; class Mammalia; order Chiroptera; family Pteropodidae; genus Pteropus; species Pteropus medius. The sequence goes on from NW_024347791.1 coordinate 9,774,761, forward strand.
AAGAATGTACAAGAACAAATTTCAACTAATAAGCAAAAACTTCAAGATTTTTATGAAAGTACAACATAATCACAATATACAAATTAGAATCTTTGTAACTATCTAAACACTTGACCAAAAAATTCAGATGCCATCAACTTAAAAACATGCAAAGGAGTACATTGTTTTTCAAAATTATTTAGAGAATACACAAGCAAAAATATTTTGAAGGCCACTAGACTAAAGTAGCATTTAAGGTGGTTTATATCCCAATTTCTCTGTTAATTAAATTACATTTAAGTAAATATCTTTCTTCTATTAAAGATTTGAACTATCTGTAAATAGAAAGAGATTCACTTTTCTTTTTTAATCTAATGCTTCACTTCTGTCAGCAGATAGAAAATGTTGTACTGGCATCATGAAAACATTTATTGCTATGCCAAGTTCTCTATGAACATCTGCTGTGGATTTTGATGGGAAGAAGGGATACAAAAATCCTATTTAAAATCTACATATCCATTTCTCTAACTCTGCCTGAGTAGCCACATATTACATTCCATCCACTTGTTAGACATTCAGAATACAGATGTAAATGGAAACATTTCTGCTCTTTAGGGACTCAGTCCAATAACACTCAGACATGCAAAGATTTGCAGCAATTAACGTGGTATGAATGTACCATGCTATGGGAACACAAAAATGGGCTTAAAAATGAATGTTTTTCAGACAGAAAAAATTAAATGGCAGAAAGGATTACTATGTACCAAGACATGGAGGGGGGAAAGGCGATGATTTATATGATTTGAAAATACAAATAGGTCAATATGAAATCAGGATATTTTCAGAGTTAATATTCAAATTTGAGATGCCTATCCATCATCCAAACGCTCAACACTAGTGTACACAAGGTAGAAATAGACATGGAAATTCATTTGGTGAATCATTTATTTATTGAGTACCCACTATGCATCTGAGAAACTGGGAAGAAAGAAGTAAAGGAAAAATAAGCCATTAAAGATGTTACCATCAAAGGGACTAAAGACAGAAGCAAACCAACCACAGCATTAGCCTACAGTGATAAAATGCTACCGAATACACATGCACAGTGTTACAGGAACAAAAACAGGAACAGATGGAAGAAAGTTGCCTCCAAACAGAAATGCTAGAGATGTCTTTAAAGGTGAGTAGGAGTAAACTAGAGAGTAAATGGTAGAAGTGTAGGAGTAATAGCAAAGCAGTTCATACAAGGGCTGGAGTATAAGGAGGAAGTATGGTAAAGGAGACTTAGAAAAGCCAGATCACCAAGGGTAGTAAACAATAAGAAATTAAGCTATAAGCTACAGAAGGGTTTCAGACATAAGTAAGAGCTCAATCACTCCACTAAGCAGAGTGAATGATATACTAGGGGTGGAAGGAGAGAATAAACTAAGACTAAAAAGAACAATATATTAGTGTCTACAAGAAAGCAATGAAAAGGATACTTGGAAATAGGGACAGAGAAGATAGAGAGGACAATGGTGGGTGCTAAGAGTGTTTTGGGGTGCTAAGAGTGTTTTGGAGGTGCTAGTTACACGGATATTTATCTTACCATTACATATTAAATGTCCTTTTGCACTTTTATGTATTATATATCAAAATTTAAACAAATTTTAAAAGAGCCAGAGGTTGCTGAATTAAGGAAATAGCAGTAAAGAAGGAGAAGAAAGGAAAAGTTAAGAAACAAGTACGAGGTACAACTAACAGAACTTAGTGACTAATTAGATAATGGAAAGGGACAAAACTACTAATCCCAATGAAGTCTCCAATTTCATAGTCTAGGTGGAGGGGAAACCATTCACCAAGGCAGAACTTATAGGAGACAATTATTTGTTTTGTAGGAGAAAGACATCAATATTGGACATGTTGAATTCGAGTTGCCTTAATAACAAATATGCTAGCCAAAAACTTTTTTAAAAAGTCTCGATTGAAGATCAAAATTTAGGCACCATAAGCTTAAAAGCAGTACAGTAGTTAAGACTGTGAGCTTGAAACAGTCACCCAAGGAGACTCAAGAATATCACGAGCAACAGAAGTCTAAGGACAGAATGAACTAAATGAGCTTATAAAATAAGACCTGAACTCAAATGAGATTTTGAATTAATAGCAACAGCCTTTGACATGTAAGAAATCTAGAGTCCAAATATTTTTTCTTAAAATCATAGCTTTTCAAATTTTCACTTGATTAATGAAGAAATAAGCCTTTATTTCTTTATTTGTCAAAAGACAAAGTTATAAATGACAGAAACATTTATTCGCATAAGACATTTTCCCCTTGTATATCATTTAGTATTCACTTGAAATTCAATCATCTTCCTCTCCTAAATCTCAGCCAAAATAAGATTTGGGAGAGCTTCAGTATGCTTCCAAGATTATAACTTTCTACTATTTGGCTCAGCCATCACTTGGCATTTAGAAGAAACAGTAAGTAAATCTGCTGTAATACTAGATTTTATATGTACCTGACAGAAGGTGGATTAAGTCTTACAGTGCCTGATGGCAGGGAGCTAAAAGTAATTGGCAATTCTTTCAGTTCTTCCTACTCATACTCAGACACAGCAAGAATATAGTAGATAAAACGATATGTATGCTAAAAAAAAAAAAAAAAAAATTTCCTGAATTTTCAAGTAACATAAATGCAAAAAGAATTCTTAATTCACCAAGAATAAAATATTTAAGAACAGAATTAGCTTGCATTTTTATTGGAAATACTGTAATGCAGATAAAAAGGTTACTGTATTATATCTGATAATGAAATTATGTTTAATAACTGTTAGTTTCATGGCAACTAGCGAGACCAGACTTTCGAAAAGCACAAAATAATAAACATTGACTACAAAGAACACTAATACAAATAAACTCAACACAGCTTTATTCCTTAAAGAGGCACAAGGGTCTGAGATTTTGCCTAAAAGTAAAAGAACACCACTTACAGAGTCATTTAAATAGTTAAGTATTCATAAAATTTTGTAATCTGAAATAAGAATTACATTAACAGGACATAAACGCCTTTGGGAAAATGCTTCATAAAATTTGGGGAAAATCTTTATATTTATACTCCTATGTGCAGTGCTTGTCTTTTTATGGCTAAAGTAAGATGATCCTGAGATATATTCTTGAAACATATGTTTTGTTTTGTTTTTCCTAGTAAGAGCACTGAGAGATTAGTAGAAATTTTAAAAATACATAATTTTAAAAAAATGGTTAATACTATCCTTTGCTCTATATAGAAGTCATGTTTAATATTATTCAGAAAAACAAGATTATACAAACTGAGTTTATAATCATTCTCTTTACAACCAGAGAAAGCGTCTAATTATATCATTGAGTTACAACAGATTACTTACAGGAGACGAACCTGATTTAAGAAACAAACATAAAAAACTAAAGAGACTTAGCAATGTACAGTGAAGCACACAACCAATTCAACAAATTATTGGTACCTACTAGGTTGAAAGCACTGTGCTAGGTACAGTAGAAGAAATAAGAAGTAAAATATTTAGTTTCCATCACTGTTCTCAAACTGTAGACCGCTGTACAATAAGATTTAAAAAGCAACATGAGAGATTATAAAGCAGCATGTGCTTAAATACCAAATCAGTAATTTGAACAAGTAAGATCTGAAGAGAGATTATATCCAACTCTTTGAAGGCACTTCCAGCCCATGTATGTGGTATAATTTTTACTAGGAAGTCATTCTTAATATTGCAATTTTAAAAAAAAGTAGCAACAGCACTACAGTGGCTGCATCTCACTATTCAGTTCCTTCAGCTGGAGAAGGAATTATTGTCTAAGACAATGGTTTTCAAACTCCAAGACACTGGTTTTCGAACTCTGGTGAACATTTAAATACATCTAATAACATCTAATGACCGAATAACCTGTGAAACCACATAGATGACTATGTACTACCTCAAACCTTTGGAATCAGAATCCACAAATGTGCAGTTAGGGCATTTGTATTTTAAGCAGCTCCCCCAGGTAATTCTGATGCACAGTGTGATAATCAAGTGTTATATGATTCAAAATGCAATCTTCGGTGGCAAGGAAACCTAGATTCAAATATTAGTCCTAATATTTACTAGCACTGTGACCACCAACTAGACTCCCTAACACTATTTCTAACTTTTAAAAACGGGGAAATGCCACTCCCATACCTCAAGTGATTATTCTGAGGATTAAAGACAATTATGCACATAAAATAGTACAATTCCTGGCATATTTAGTAAGTATTCAATGAATTCAATCATCCAACAAACATTTATTAAGCACTTACACAGTAGAAGATGATGAACATCTCATTAATTTAAGTATTAATGAATATGGCAACTCTGCAATGGTGTTATCAGAGCATATAATTAGGGGAATCTATCCTAATTGGGAAAATCTTCCTGAAGTGAGCTGAATGATGAGTAGGCATCAAATGGATGAAAAGGAAGGGAAGTGCATTTCCAGAAAGAGGAAGCTTCTAAACAAAAGCCATGTACCTGAAGCAGAACAGAGTGACTAGAGGAGAAAGAAATGTCAGAAAGCACTGTGGAGATGATGTTGGAAAGGCGATCAGGGGACCCAAACAGCTGTTAAGGATTTTAGTTTCTCTTAAAAACAATGAAAGCCACTGAAAGGTTTTAAACATGGAGACAACTGATTAGATCTGCATTTTTAAAAAGTCACTCTGTCTGGTGTGAAAAAATAATTGTAGGTAGACAGACCATAATTAGGAGGCTAGTGATACTTAAGATGACAGACCATGGTAGCTGGAACTAGAGTTCTAGTCTTGAAGATGAAGACTTCAGAGATATTCAAGAGGCAAAATCAACAGGACTTCATGAGAGATATGAGGCAAGAGAGAGGAAGCTGTCAAACTTCTACTCCTATGGAAAAGGATGAATGATGCAGCCAGTCACTTGAGTTAAACACAATAAGAGGACCTACTTTTCTTGGGGGGTGGGGGGAAATCATGAATTTCAAACATGTGAGCATGAGTAGTTATTCCCAATTATAGGGTTGGCTTGTACGGAAAAATTCCATTGTGTGAAAGTACAATGTTCCTGTACTTATTTTATTGGTTGTTCGTGGATCTTAAGAGACAAAAGAATAGATTTCTGCATGTGTGGAAAGTGGATCTGCGTAAAATGAAAATCTTAACTTTCTATCAGTTTCCTTTCCTTTACGCAATCCCGCAAAAGCACCTGAGCACAATTTAAAATTGTCAAGAATTCTACCTATACTCAGCTGATAAATCATTTTTAAACTTTTAAAAAACTTTATGCTAAAGAATAAGACAGGAAGCCAAACGAACAAACAAAAAGGCCTGCAGAGTCCAAAATGTAGTTTCAAGCACCTGACTTTCAAACTATTACCGGAGCATAATTGGGTTTTACAGTGAGACTGTAAAGCTACGTTAATTCTCCAAAGTGGAGAGGCATGAGAATGCATCTTAGAAAACGTCTTACTCATAAAATTCAATTTGTAAATCAAGCCATCATACAGGTAACTCTTGAATTTGCTCTGCAGAAAAACAGCTTGTGATTTTCAACCGTAACTACTGACATAGCGCGTTTAAGTCGCTTGAGTCTGGAGTCTCAGGAAGACTGTTACAGGAGCTGACTTGACAATATTAGTCTCTTTAATTACCAACCATAGACATGCATTCAGTCCGATCCCAAGAAGTTTTTGCAAGCTTTATCGGTGTACACCTTCCTCCATCCTTTCTCTCCGGCTTAGAAAAACAAGAGTGCAGGAGGTACCTAAGGAGTTTTTAGTCTTAACAAAACACCTGCCCCACCCACCTCAAACACAATAACCTTCCGTTCCAGAACTATAGCTGTCAGAAAAGGACGCCGGGCGGTAGGGCCTTGGTAGGTAACCCAGGTTATCAGAGGAGGACTTCAGAACTGAGGGGTGCTGTCTCACCCAGTCCCGGAGTAGTGTCCAGTTTCCTAAAAGGGAACCAAGAGCTCCACCACGGAAACTGGAGGTCCAGAGCCGGGGCTCTCTCTGCGACAGAAGGCTCTGGTCCCGGGTCTCCCGTCACTTAAAGGCCTCTTCCGAGGATTCGGGCCTCTCGGATCCGCTCTCCGGAGCTCGCCGCTCCCCTAGCTCGGCTTCGCGCGGCCGCCCACCGCCCCGCCAGCCCGGCCCTCAGCCGCCAGCCCCGGGGGCCTGGGGAGGCCTAGTCCCGCCGCGGGTCCGTCCCCACTCCCTCCTCGCCGGCCTCGGAAGCCCAGGCGGGAGCGCGGCGGGTGAGGGAGGTCACTCGGTGCCCATGGGCGGTCACTTACCTCTTCCCCTCTCCTCCCGGGAGGGGCGGTGCTGGGACTGGTTTTCCCCGCCTCGCCAAAAGCGTCCTGGCTGCTCCTGCTCAGCTTCGGCGCCTGGAGGATACCGCGGGCTTACTCCATAGCCTCCTGCACCCGTGCGGCCTCAGAGGCAGGAGCCGGAGGAGGGAAGGGGGTGGGGAGGGGAGGGACTGGGGAGGAAGAGTACAGGAGGGGGAAGAAGGCAGAAAGACCGGCCGGCCAAGGCATGACGTCACTTCCTGCTGATTCGGAAGGGGCGGGGCCGGGCTTCCTTGGCCCGCCCCCGAGAGCCAGTGAGGGCGGGGTTACGAGCCAGGGGCGGAGCCGGCTCAAGTTCACGGCGGTTCTTTTGACTCCGCGGTTCCATAGCCTTGGCAGCCAGAGTGATCTTCCGGGCCCAGGACGGAGCGGGCCAAGTTTCGTGAGCCCTAGAGGTGGCATCTGCAGGAAAAGGAGGAGAGGTAGCCAATAGATCCTAAACAAATGTGTACTTAAGGGGAGAGCCGCTGAGGGAAGCAGGTGGTTTGGACTTTATGCTCCTCGGGATTCTGGAGCCCGCCCCTTTCTTACAGCACCTGCCCTCTCTGGTCCCGGACTAAGAACTGCGACTTGGCTTTTTCAGAACTGCTGTGCTTGGGAAGTCTAGTGAAGCAGTGCTTCTCAAACTTTAATACGCACACAAATCATTAGGGACTTTGTTAAAATGCAGTTTGGATTCAACAGTAGAACCTGATACTCTGCTTTTCTAATAAGTTACCATGTAACGTCAATACTGTTGGTCGACAGACTACGCTTAGAACAAGAGGTTAAAGTACTAGCTGGCAAGTTCCTTGTCAACAAGGACTATTTCTTTAAACCAGCGTTCTTATTTAATAAAGGTTAGAGGCAGATGGTCCGTGGAAAATACCCTCGTCTCCGCTCATCGACTCCTAGCCTTCTCCACCCACCCTACCCGTTCCTACCCTATAATCACTCTCTCCCTCCTCTAAAACTTACCCCTTTCCACTCCTTACCTTCCACACCCCACACCTGTCTCCACGCTGTCCTCAGTGTCTCAGGCTAATATTTAAAGGACAGACAAACAGCTTCTATTATTAAAGGCATTTGAAGATGATGGATTTTTATTTGTCATTTTGTCTTAAACATCAGACTATTATGTAAAATTAAGCATCCTGTTTCCAGTTATTCACAAAGGAGAATAGAGCTTAAATTCTTGGATTCTAACCAATTAAAAAATATAGAAACAATATTCTAGATATTTCAACTTATTCCCTTATCATTATAAAATTTTTTATTTAAAAATTTACTGGGACAGAGGGGAATGAGGAGTGACTACTAACTGTATGAGTTTCTCTTTACAATGATGAAATGGTCTTCAAGTAGATAGTAGTGATTGTTGCACAACTTTGTGACTGTTCTGAAAAACCATTGAATGGTACACTTTAAAAGGGTGAATTTTGTGGTATGTCAATTATAATGTCAACATAAATTTTATTGTCTCCAATTAATTGAAAAATTTACATATGTACATTATAAAAATTTGGAAATATATAGAATAAAAACCGAACATCCTCTTTCATTACAATCCTACTTCTCAAAGATTAATAGATTGAATTTCATCCTTCTATACCTTTCTATTTATTTACATATATTCAAGTGTAGGTTGGGAAATCATTTTTACATAACTAGGATGATAGCATACAGATTGTTCTGTTCGACTTGCTGTTTTTTTAATTTTGTTTTGTTTTTCTTAATGATATCCTTCCAACCTTATTTTTTCTAATGGCTGCTTAATATTCCATAATAATGCTATGCCATAATTTATTTAATGATTCCTCAGGTGATGGACATTTTTATTGTTTTCAGGTTTTCATTATTGCTCACAAACTTTTTTTTCAACAAGACTAGCTAGCAGATAAATTGATTAGTTTATTGAGCTCCTTGCCCTTGATCTCTTTCATGAAGAGCTTGCTAAGGGTCAAAAGGACAAGAAGAAAGGAAGGAAGGAAGGTGGGAGGAAAGAAAGAAAGGAAGAAGAAAGGAAGGAAAAGGAAGAAAGGAAGGAAGGAAAGAAGGGAGGAGGAAGGAAAAAAAAAGAAGGAAGGGAGAAAAAAAGAGAAGAAGAAAGAAGGGAAGGAGAAAAAGAAAGAGAAAGAGAAGGAAGGAAGGAAGAAGGAAGGAAGGAAGGAAGGAAGGAAGGAAGGAAGGAAGGAAGGCAGGCAGGCAGGCAGGCCTGGTGAAGCCACAGCTCTAATAAGCAAGACTCCACTGTTCTGTGTGCATTCTTTTTTAAATGTGGCCTGAAAAATATTCTTCAAGATTAAGTATAGCTAGTAGTTAATCATGTAATGTTATAGGTATATAAATTCACGTAATAATATGTTTAATATCAGAAAAGTAAGTCCTAGGTTTGTTATGTTTATGTTAGCAGACATACATGGTGCAATCTTAGTAAATGTATTATGGTTTACATAAGATGCAGGGAGTAGAAATTTCAGCAGTACAATGGCAGCAGGCAGCAGATATGCCGTAAAAAAAGCATAAGGTTATCTAAACTGAAAAACTGAAATATTTTTGTCTAATCTAAATATGTGTTGGTTAAAAACTATTTTTTTTCCCCAGGATGTTCTGGTCCTTTTCAGGCTACTCAGCTATGGGATGGTATTATTCATTCCCTTCAGACTCAAGTGGAAATAAAAGGAAGGAAGCATCATTTACAAACATATGAGGACTGTTTTACTGGTTCTGATGCTGTCGATGTAGTATTAAGTCATCTTATGCGAAATATGTGCCTAAGTGGTAATGATATCTCTCAATCAAAAGGAGTTCGTCTTTGCCAAGTTCTAATGAACCATAAAGTATTTGAACCAGTGAGAATGAAGCTATTCAAAAATGAAAAGGAATTGGAATTTGAAGATTCAAACAATAGTGTCTACAGGTTTCTAGGCAGTAAATCATCTTATGTTTTGTGCAAAAGAAAAAAAGATGCTGAGAACTGGTTAACTGATAAAATAAAAGCAAAGGAATCTTTAAGGTTAGTATTAACAGAGATACTGTATTGAGTTTAGATTCTGGCAGAACAGTCTTCATTGAGCCAAACTTGAATGTTAAACTTTCCGTTTTTTCAGAATTCAATACAAGAAATAGTCATGTAAAAATCAATTCATTTCTGCGTTTGCTCTAAAAGTTTTGTGGAGTACATTATCACATAAATTTTTCAGAATTTATACCAGGAAAAACTTTATCTCCTCTGATGACTTCTATACTTCCTAATTTTGAAAAATCACACACACACACATACACACAGACACACACACACACACACACACACACACACACACACAAAATGGCAAGGTATTCTTAAAACTCAGCAAGAATTTTCTATTCCATCAGAACAACCATGTTAACCTTATAATTAGCATATATTCTTTCTCTTTATATATAGTCCTAATTTGGCCTCTTCTAGTGATATTTTATTGTCTAATATGTTTATTACTTATGTCTTTTATTGTAAGCTGCTTGAAATCTTTTTTTTTTGGAAATAGAGAATATATGTGAGTTTAATAAATTAAAATATATATTTGAAAATGTGGTCCTGTATATAATGGAAAAATTCACATATTATTTCCTAACAGACCAGATGACAGAATGATTTCACAAGAGACTGGTGAACTTATTCATACAGTGAATGAGAATCTGGCTTTCCCTTTAAGTATCACAGTTGACAAATCTGTTCTCTTGCTTTCAAAAGAAGGTAATTTTAATTTTTGTTTCTAGAACTTTCTAAGGAAGAACTAGCTTTTTTAAAAAAATAGACTTTATTTTTTAGAACAGTTTTAGGTCTACAGGAAAACTGAGCAGAAAGTACAAAGAGATCCCCAAACACGCCTGCCCTCCCCCACACACACACACAGCCTCCCTTACTCACTATCGTCATCCTGCACCAGGGTGGTGTATTTGTTACAATCCATGAACCTACAGTGATACATCATTACCACCCAAAACCCAGTGTTGACATTAGTGCTCACTCTTTGTGTGTATTCTGTGGGTTTTGACAAATATATAATGACATATATCTACCATTTATAGATAGTATCATACAGAACAGTTTTACTGCCCTAAAAATTATGTGTGCTTCACTTATTCATTCCTCCCTTCCTCTAACCCCTCGCGACCACTGATCTTCTTACTGACTTTTCAGTTATAATAAAAGTTTGTGTTTAGTGTATCAACTCACTACTCCCCTTCCCTGTAAGAGTTTCCTTCTACATAGCAATTATGTCAGACAAGACAGGTGAGGCAACATAGATCCATTAATATTTAGTTTATTTTTTACAATGACCATAATCAGATTAACTGGAGGTGCTATACAGTCCATACTACCAGAAAAAAAAAAAGACTCATTACCAGTCTTTATTATTTATATTCCAAGACCATCCTCAAAGGAGTGTCTCCTTTGTCCTTTGAATAAGCCCCTCCCAGTTCTCTCCCTCCCCTTTGCCTTTCAGAACAAACTAGCTAGACTACCTGTCGCTCTATTTCTCTTTACTATTTACTTCATCTACTTGTGGTTTTCTCCATATTATGCCACTAATGGTGGAAAGAATAGCCTCATACTCAGGACAGTCAAGACGGATGCATACACGATTCATTAATGGTTACATCCTTTACTGCATTTGGTCAAACCATGATAGAAGCAAGACAAGTGTGATATGCACACTGGAGGAGCAACGGTTATTGACAATAGTTAGGATAGGTGTGGTAAGGGAAAGAGAGGGTGCCCAAAGAAAGGGGCACAGTTAGAAGAGAGGAGGGACTAGAAGAGAACTTGGAAGAAGACTAATATTTAGAGGACAGGCAGGAGAAGAGGAGCCAACGGAAGTACAGTTTTTATCTATTACGAATGAAAAAATAACTTGTCCTGTCATTTTCCCTTGAGGATATAAGGTACATCTAGAAATTTCTAACTAAAGGTGAATGTACTTTATCAGTAAAGATGCTAATAAAAATAATTTCCACTTGTTGGCCCTTTCTCTGGGCTAAGCAATTTGTTATACATTTTACATTCATTGTTTTTGTCTATAATCTAACAGTGAGCCCATTAAATTATAACAGGCTTACTACAACTTTATAGATGGGGAAACTGAGGCTCAGAAGGTTAAACAAATAAATAAATAAGACAGTAAGGAAGGAAAGTTGTACTTTTTTTAAAAAGTGTTTTTATTTTTATCTTTGTTATACATGCACATAATGTAAAACATTCAAAGCATTTTGTTACCAAAAAATAGCAGTTCCCCACCCTTCTCCCTGTATCCATTTCCCCTCCCCAGGGACAACCATTTACAACTCATAGCTATAGCTTATGTTGCTACTTCGTGATTTTTCAGTTTTAGACACATCTATTAATTTTCTACAAAAGCAATGAGGTTTAGGCCTCTTCCCTTCCGTGCTTCTGTCTCCCAAACACTTTAAATAATACACATGCTTTTATACTCTTTTATGTGTAACATATTTAACAAAAATGTCAAGTGAAAATAGGAGAAATAGGGGGTGGCTCCATAGTGCAGTGGTTAGCACGTCTGCTTTTCATGCAGAAGGTCCTGGTTTCACGCCCTAGGTAGAGTCACAGACCATACCCCGGGTACACCAGGCTCCCACCAGTGCGCTGCCCCCGCAGTGCTCAGGGTCGCCAGGCCCCCGGGTGCATGCCGTGAGCATGTAGGAGGAGACGCCCCGCCTTCAGAGATCCAGTTCTTAAGGGGAAATGGCAACATCATAGGGCAGGGGTGGAAGTGGGGGAGTGGAATTAAAGAGGGGAGAAAAAAAGAAAATAGGAGAAACATATGTAGATTTAAGACTATTTCATTTAGTGAGAGATTTTAAACATTAAATCACAAAACAATAAACTACTAAGTTTTGTTTTAAAAAAGAGAGAGAGCATGTTTGTGTGTGTGAGAGAAAGAAAAAGAGAGACAGAGACAGAGACAGAGAGAGAGAATCTCAAATACTTGGCCGGACAGAGAAGTTATTCCAAGTTTATGTCTACCTGAGTAAGTGACCGTTTTTATTGTCAAATAATTTATAACTGAAAAGATCTTTCACGTATTTCACCCTTGGTACTTTAAGATATGAGAACATATCCATATGTATAAGCTAACACCATCTCTGTTTTATAAATTAATCACTGTAAATTCTCATTTGATCTAACAAAGAAAGTCACTGGTTATATCCTGCAAGCCCATTGAAAATCAAGTGGTTTCATTCATGGGAATTCCGTCATGATTTGTCAATTATCCTCTCCCTGCACCAGACCTGAGCGTTTTCCAGAGTTCTATCATTTTTATTTTATGACTCTAAAATAACATTATCAGCTTCTAACAGTTTATTTATCCCTGCCCTAAAAGAATCCACAGTCTAATAGGGGAGATATTCATGAAACACAACATTACACTCCGATGAAATCAGACTCATTTGTGGGAAGAGGTCCAGGGAACACTGTAACCTGAATGAGGCTCAATTATCTTTCATTCTGAAATCCAAGATATTTGTCACTCATACTGTTGGGAACTACAGGTATAAGACCTTGATTACTTTTGAAATTCCAATAGAGAGAACACTAATTTGATGCTTTCTCCCATGTGAGCCAAACAAGAAAAGAACATCAGACTCCAAGGCTGAGGACCAGAGCGCTTCAGACTGTGAGATGAGCTTGGTGGTAGGAGACCTGCGGACCTGTTTGCACATGGCTGGTTTCACATAGGCCAAAAAAGGCCAAAAGAGCTGAGTCCTCCCTTGCCCTCAGTCAGGTAGAGTATAGGGCTACCAGCAAAGAAACAGGATTTTTTTGGATGCCTCTGCAGGAAACAGACAGCAGCCAGTCTGCCTTTATAAGCTCCCAGCAGAAAGGATATGTTATCTGCAAGAGAAAAGCAATCCAACTGTCATTAATCTTTTCATCTACAACACTAGGATCTAGAAGATAATGAGTCACATATGCTAGGCAAGATAAACCATTCACCTGTCAGTTGTGGGGAAAGAGAAGGAAGAAAAGATGGAAAGGAAAAAGGAAGAGAGGGAAGAAGGAAAAGTATTTGAGGATTATCAAGAATTCATAGAGTCTATCAGTCAGGAACCCAATCCAAAGAAAACATTTGAGGAAAGCTGGTAGTCAGACTACAAAGAAATAACTAGAACCCCAAGATAGAGAAAATGAAGAAGAGAGGAAACTTTGGTAGGCAACGATCTTTGATCTATGCTCTCTTACTATTTTCTCATGCGTGCATGTCTCTCTCTCAGACACACACGTGCACATTAATGCAACATTAATGCAAGTCGATATAGTAAGGCTATGTGGGAATGTATAAAATATAAATGCTAAATATGAAGTCAAAACAGAAGGAACATACCATTAAGGGAAATTATAGTAAACCTAACCTATCTCAGCAAAACCCGAGGGTTGGGAAGGTGGTAGATGAGGAGAAGGGGGAATTAAAGTCCTTTCAAAGGCATCACTGAAGGAAGGGAGGAGTGAAAGGATCCTAAATTTCTTATCTTATTGGAGTGGAGAGAAAAGAAGGGGAAGACGGTGTGTGGTGGGGTAAATGGTGAATCTTGTTTGGGGAAATATTTGTCTTATTTTTAAATAATAATAGAACTATATGCACTTAATTATTCGAGTGGGAAAAGGGAGGAGAATCACTAATGGAATGGAACAGTACAGATAACTCCTCTGAACAAACTATAACAAGATTAGAAATAATGAAAAGGTGGCCAAAAAACTCCTTGAAATTAAAGGTATAGAAAGGAATGGTGATATTTGGTGAGGAAAAAAGCTATTCTCTCTTGCTGACTCCATTCATTCAGCAAAATTTATTGAAATGAATTCTGAAAAATAGTTTCTTCCTTAGATTTGGTTATGTTTTATCAAACAGTAGTTTATCAAAACAGCTTTAAGTAGTTAAATGGAAATGTCAAACATTGATATATTTTATTTTGTCTTTTTCCTCCAGGATTGGTAACTGGCTTAATGCAGCAATTGAGTGCTTGGAATATTTCCCTGACCAGTTAATAGTTTTGGTTAGTCAGCAGTTAGTGCAAAACAGAAATGAAGAGACAAGATGGAATATAAAGAAGAAGATACTTTTTGATGTCATAGAAAAATATTATAATCAAAAGAGAGAGAGCATGTTAACTGACAAGTATTTTGATATTCATTCAGGAATTATTGAACTTTTAGGTAAGAGAAGATGTTTAAACTTTGTTTTTGCATAACAAAATATTTTTTAAAATACAAGTTGAATAAAATGTTATATATGAGTATTTCATTTTAATATTTTCTTCCGTGGTGTCAAAATACTCCATGGAGTCTTTTCACTTCATTAGTATCACCTGCCATGTAAGTCGCGCTATCAAATGTAAACTAATGTATTATAGGACATTAGTTCTAAGGTCATTCTATCACAGAGGCATTCTAAGAAACATATTTTGATATAGTACAGGATTCGAGAACTGAGGTATCTAGAAATATTTTAGATGTATTAACTTGCTGGCCATTTAGCAAAATAAAAATTGAGTGACATAACACCATGTCACCTTTTTAGCTATGTAAGTGACCATATAATTTCTAGTTAAAAACAAAATACTGTTTGTTAATGCTGGGTATAATTTTGTAGGTGTTTGGCATATTACATAGAATTATATAGATAACTTCCTGTGTGTTTGAAATATTTCATAATGAAAATTTTGAAGTATGAAAAAGAATCTGTAAACCAAATATAGCATCCGAACATCTCAGTTGACTACAAAAACAGGTAGGAAAAATTGCAGTATGATAACAAAACTGTCGTCCCGAAAGCTCTTGCCAAAGCAGTTTTGCAAACGAAATCATTATTAAAAGTACAGGCAGAACAACTTGTCTGGTTTCTACTGGAATATTACTCTGAACTCTTCAAGCTATCTCTGGCATTTTGTCTAGGAACATTTATTACTAAGCTATTTGTGTCAAGCAAAAAGGTAAATCATTCATTTAATAATTTATTGAGTACCTATAGTATGCAAAGTTTGAAGGAATGCTGTCTCCCCCTACCCACTAAAGAGAAGGAAGAGGATATTGATATTTGCAAATTTATTGATTAATTTCTTCAACTCATTTCTGGTGCATTACTATGTGCCAGGCACTGTTCTGGGTGCTTAGAATATACCAGCAAACAAAACACAAAGATGCGAGCTCTTGATGAGTTTATATTCAAGTGAGCCTGACAGACAATAAAAAAAATGCAATCAAGTTAAGTCATCTAGTTGGATAGAAGGCAATAAACTCAATAGAAAATAGAAAAAGTGCAAGTTAAGAGGATTTATGGGCGCTAGGGTGGGGATGATTGGGACCTTATGGTATTAAACAGGGTGGCCGAGATTGGGTTCAATGAGAAAGTGAAATCTGAGCAAAGACTAGAAAGAGGGGAGTCAAGCTAATGGCTGTGAGACTGGCAGTAGTGGGCAGAGAGAATGTTCCTAGAGCAGAGGCCCTGGGGGTGATGCATGCCTCCGTGCTGAGGGACAGCAAGGAAGTGGTAAGCAGAGGGGAGGTGATATGAGATGAGGTTCAGGAGGTGGAGGCCCTTGTAGGCCATTGGAGAGACCTTGTTTCTCCTAGGGATAAAATGGGGAATCACTGAAGGGTTTGATCAGAACAGTGGCCTGATCTAACTGACATTTATAAAGACAATTCTGGCATTTGTGTTGAGAATAGATTGTAGAGAGACAAGGGTAGAAGTAGAAATGAACACCTTTTAGGAGGCTATTGTAATAATCTGAATAAGGGATATAGTGAGTTGAAATAGAGAGGTAGCAATAAAGTTAGTAAAATGTGGTCAGATTCTTGATATATTTAGAAAATGTATCAAGAAAAAGATTGTTTTTTAGCCTCACTACTATATTTTAGTTCCAATAGTGATATTTCTCCAAAGCTCTACAAAAAAATTGTTCCCTTCAGTTTTTTGTTTTTTGGTGGTTTTTTTTTTTTTTGGCTTAAAAAATGTCTCATGTCATAAGAAACGTTGGTTCAAGTTCTGTAACAGTTCTGATCAACCTTAACTGAAGTTTCTTTTCCAGTATTTCAGAGAAAAATGTGCTACTAAGTATATACAATAGAGGCAGTCCCCCATTTATAAATTTTGAATGAAATTCATATTCTAAAAGCTCATTTTAAGTCAACTGTTAGGTATTATGTACCTAATTTTTCATCAGAAAATATAGTAGATGAAGGTGGGGGCACCCGTGTTATACGAATGTTTAATTCTACAGTCACTAAACCAAAATCCACGTATGTAGTTTTACTTGTAAAATGGGTCCCAGATTTCAACTAGGAATTCCGAAAGAACATTTCCTCTTCTCTCACCCCGCCTCCTCTTCTGGGTAAATGAGTTCTCTTCTTTCCTCACTTAGCCTCTCTACTTTCTTCTCTCTCACCTATGACCAAGAAATTAGGAAGGATTTTTTCATTTCTTTTACTTCACCGTCGTGTCAGAACCAGCAGGGTCATAAAAAAAACATACCACTGCAAATTTTGTGGCAGGCCACTTGAGAGAGAAAAGAACTTGACATGAGTTGAAGGAAGTGGGCATGTGGGATTCAGGAAGCAGGGAGAAGCAGCTCTGATGACTGGTTTCTGGAGATTAGGGGATGAGGTATTTCAGAGAGGGGGGCATTTATGATAGGGGCTCGCAAACATGCCACGTTTTTTTTCCTGTAACAAGGCTTTACCTATGCTGTCTATTGTCTGTCTGGAACATTTTTCTCCCAAATCTTCTCATGGCTCACTCCACATCTATTCAGGCCTCGGCTCAAAATGTTACTCTCTCAGACAGAAGCACTTCCCAACTAAGATGGCTACCCATCTTCTTTACTCTAGCCTATTACTCTGCTTTATGCCTTCTTCATGGTACTTATCACTACTTGAAATTATATTTACTGATTTTTTAAAATTGTCTTTCTCTCCTATGAGGATGTAAGTTCCAAGAGTTCAGAAACTTGATTTGCTTATCACCTAGAACAGTGCCTGGAACATAGCAATCACTCTGAATTTTTGTTGAATGATAGAATGAATTAATGGGGACAGCTTCATAGCTGGAAATTGGCAGGACAACAGAACTAAAGGAAAGGTAGCCTGGGGTCCAGGATGAAGGAACTATGTTGGCATGAGGTTCAGCATTGGTATGTCTGTAACAATGTTAATGGAGGGATTATTTCCCCAAGACACATGTTGTAATCTGGAACTATCTTTGTGTAACCAAAACTGGAAAAGAGTATCTATTTTAAGATAATAATGTTTTACTGTATTTTATAGCTACTATTTGCATACTGGCCATGAAATTACAATGTAAAATTATTTAGATCAGTGCTATTTGGATCTACAAATAATTTTTATTATTATAGGAGAACATTACACTAATGACTGCTTAACATAGTTTTAGATATGGTACATACTTGGAAGTAGAAAATAGAATTTTAAGAATTCTAAAAAAATTTTCATCACACCTTTTATAAGTCAGAGGTCTTCTGCTATTTGCTGCTTCTCCCATCTGCAGTCCTCTTCCTCTGCTCATTGATCAAAAATATCGAGGTTTTTTTTCTATGTTGGATTCTGGCTATAAAAAAATTTATATTAAGTATTTTTAAATACCTGGGTTTTTTTTTTTTGGTGTGTGTGTGTGTGTTTTTTATAGATACCAGTTACTTTATTGGATCTAGTTAGTAAGAAACTTAAGAAACTTCATCATGGAGAAGATCTAGATGCCATAGCAGGTATTGATTCAGACTTGTTCCATCTTTCTAAGTGACTATTCTAGCCAAGTAAGTTGGAAAGGAGCCAAGGGTAAGTATGTAATAAATATATAATGTTATAAAAGATAGTTACATTAAGGTTATTTTTTTAACATTGCCAGAGCAAGTTTTTTTTCTAGATTTTTTTTTTTGGAAGTCCTTTGTTTGCTTCCTTTTCTTATAAAAAGATGAAAACCATCTATCATTGCTGCTCCCAAGTCTCACCTCCCTTTCTGCTTTTTACCCAACGCCTGCCTCATTGCTCCCGTACTCACTGTTGTCTTTTTTTTGTGACTCTCTCAGATTCTTTCTCTTGTCATTCTTTCTTCCCTTCCCTCCTCTTTTTTAGGAAATGACCAAGTTTTATAGAGGAAGAGCCTGATCTCCCCTACCTGCAGTTGAATAGACTCCATGGTTCTTTTTACTCAGTGTCTTGTGGTGATTGATCTGATTCCTGAACTTAGAATTTCTTTAAACTGTGATCCATTTCCCTTGACAAAGTAGGAGACCATATTTTCTGAGGAGTGGTAAGGGGACCCTTAAATGGATGACATGAATGAGAAGGAGGGAATAGTTTGAAATAGGTGGTTAGGGGAATGGGAAAAGCAGTTGAAAAAAGACAAGTAAATGGATTGATGAGTAATTTCTGAGCACCCGGATGAAGTGAATTATAAATTGTAGTGGTGCCAATTTGGACATTATTTTTCTTTTTCTCAGCAGCACTTATTTACTTGAATGTCGGAGTGGAAAAGATAGATTCAAGCATTGATTAAGAGAGCTGAGATTTTGCTTTGTCAGGTGTTGCAAAAAGATTGGAGTGCAAAAGAATTGAGGACACATGTTAGTGAGAAAATGGTTCAGATGTTCAGATATGTGTCTGGATGGGAAAGAAGAGATGATGAACAAAGAAAAGTGGCACATCAGGGTTTGATGTTCTGAGATTGACTAGAGTTGTGCCATAGCTAAAGGCAGTTCGACATAGTGGTTAAGACTCCAAACCCTGGTAGTGGACAATCCTAGATCCAGATCCTAGCTCAGTCAATTGCTAGCCATGTGGCCCAAGCTTTCATTTCTTTATCAGTAAGACTGGCCTGATAATAATAATACCTACACCTTAGGATACTGAAGATTTCATGACAAAAAGTACAAGAAGTTTGGCAGATATTAAGTACTGATTATAAGCTATTATTATTTGAAGGATAGTAGATTCTGAATAGGTCATTGGGTGCAGGAGTTTTAAGTTTTCAGAAGCAGTATAATTCCAGGGTATTACATAGATGTGTTTAAGTGAAGGCCATTATAGTGAAAATAGGCAAAACCCCAATTATTAATGAGCTTTAGGATTTCAAAGGTTACTCTGATTGAATTGCTTTGGTGTGTATGGAGGCTAAGATGTCTTCATCTATAGATAAGCATGGAGAGAGGCTTGGTTGACTCTACACGCTAAGATAGCTCACAGAGTATTGCTCATGTTCATGAAATTGTGTTTATGTTTTGAACATGCCTCTAATGGGGTACAGAGCACACTACCCCCAAATATGGTACTTGGCATATTGAATATTTTAAGCGGAAGGAGTGAGAAAATGGCAGAAGCAGGCAGATCACTCTGACCTTCCCCCATTGCCCTTCTTGCCTGAAACAGGCGATAAAACCCACATGTGAGAGGTCCTCTCCCTGTACCCAGAGGAGCATCCTTATCTCCAAAGACAAAAGGACTCTGAGAAGAATCCAAACAAACAGGCCTTGCTGTTTCCTCCAGTTTATTACCTCAGACTCCATAACCTATCATATTCCTCCACGACTGTGCACTCATCAAACCCAGCATAAAAATACAGTTTCTTTGGGTATTTCTTTCCTTATGAAGGCTCCTAGGTCACATAAAATTTATATTTTTAAATAAATCTGTATGTTTTTCTCCTGTTAATCTTGCTTTTTCATTTTATCTTTCAGACCCAGCCAGGGACCCAAAGAGGGTGAAGGAAAACTTTTCCTCTCCTACACCTCCAATTTATTAGCTATGTCTCTTAAATTCCTTCTGTATTTCTCTTGAAACTGGGATAGTGGTTTCTCACTTCTAGTTCACAGAGTTATTTTGGAGATTAAGAAAAAAAAACAACGTATGTAAAATAATATAGTGTTTTGCTAAAGTACACAGTGCTTGGAAAGAAAAAGTATTGTTACTCTGAAGCAAAGAAAATATGAGTATAAGTATTATCACCTACCATACTTTGGGAAAAAATAAGTCTAGCATAAGGACAGTTTGGATAAGTACATTTTTATTTTGTTATTTTTTTTAACTTGCTTTTCCAATTGTACATTTTTTTTAAGGCTTCACATTTTGCCAATGCTTGACATACAAAGAATTTGAAAAACAAAAGGAAAGGACAATTCAATATCTTCATCAGTTGGCTCTTGAGATTAATGGTAACCCCGGCATTTCTTTCAAACAAAAAAAGAGATTAATTAAGGAATTTAAAAAACACTATCCAGAAGCTTCGCGTTAACATTTCTGGGGTAAAAACCTACCATTTGTAAATATGAAGAACTCTCTGGTGATTTTCTCAAACTACCATACTTACACGTTAGGAACAGGCTAGCCTGAAAACATTATAACTGGAATCATGCTTAAAATATGTTAAGGAAGGTGGTCAAAAGGTATAAACTTCCAATTATAAAATAAATAGTCCTGGGGAGGTAATGTATAGCATGGCAACTATAGTTAATCATAATACTATATTGTATATTTGTAAGCTGCTAAGAGAGATCTTTAAAAAAAATTTAAGTTTTTAACTTTAGAAGGGAATACAAGTTAAGTTCATGTATGCTGATTTACTTAATTACACTGCTAAAATCATATATTAAATGTGCTGCTATTGTTAGGGATCTGGTACATTTAGTATCTTTAGAATTCCTTTTTTTCCACAGAAAAGGAACATCTCATGAGCTCTCTGAAGAACACATGCATTTTCCTTAGTATGTATTATTTTTAAGCTATCTCCCTTAGGCCACTATAACTTAAACACTGTGAACCATCTAAATAGGGTAAGACTTATAAAGTAGATTTTAAAAGCTACAAATTTAAAATTCATGAGTATCTAAAACTATGATATTGTCTTCTCCCTCTAATTGTTATTTAGTCCATATTTTATGGTTTTCTTCTGCTGGTTTTCTTCTTCCTCGCCTCCCTCTCTTCCTTCCTTCAAATTAGTTATTTCATTTGATGCATTATTTTCTCAATGTGACATAGGTTGAAGATTCAATCTCTATTGAAAGTTACATAGAAATACATTCCTTTGTGGTCTTACTTTATGCCTTGATCACAGTGAGAGAGAAACATATATCATAAAATATGTATTGAACTGTCATCGAGTTTATCTTTTTGTATAAAAATCATTTTTCTTGAATTTGAATGCTTAGAGTCAAAGTTCTCGATTAAGATCTATGAAAAGGTTTCAGAGGCGAAAATACAATGTACTTTCTGAAATTGTATGCAATTTTTTGTGTATATGTATTTACGGCATTTTTCTGGGGAGAGGATTCATAGCTTTTACCAGATTTTCAAAGGGCATTGTGACCCAAGCTCATTAAGAACCACTGGGTTAGAGAATCAACACCATTGATTTGGCTTCAGAGAGACATACCGAAGGCCTTTGCTGATGTATATATATATATTTTTTTCCAAAATTGCTTTTACTTTGTGGATAAACTATTAGTCTAAATGTTCAGATGTTATGTTAAAATAAGGGAACTAGCTAGATGAATTCTAAGTTCTGGCCCATTTAAACAAAACAAAAACACAGTAAAAAATTCTATGATACTAGAAGGTGTAACTGTCCTAATCTGTATATGGTTATTTCCAGTTGGGGAGGAAATCGATATACCTTCTATAGAAGACTTGAGAGGGTGATTCTAGAGAGACCGGGAAAATACTGGAAACATGCAGCCAAACCCTCTTAATTGGAGGGGGTACAGGAGAGAGTCTCCTTATTAGGAAGACAGGAACATTTCCATTTCAATGTTGTGTGAGTCAGGTGGGGAACTGCTCACCATCACCATGAATAGCTGGCACTTTGAGAAATATATTAACGATCTTATCATATCCTTGGATCTGCTGCTCAGATCATATATAACCTTCAGTAAATATCTTTCTTCTGAGCCTCAGTTTTGTTTTTAATCTCTAGAATAAAAACATACACGCATGGATTTGTATTTAAAGATTAGACCAGAAATATCAAAGATATGCATGAGAGTATGATATGGTAAGAAACAAGAGTATGGGCTCTGGAGTCAGATACCTGGATTTACTACTTGACAGACTTGGGTTCAGAAGGGAAAATGTTAGCAAGTGAGTGCTCTAGATAGATTAAGATAAAATCCTATTTAGAAATAGAATTTCTAGAAGTTAGTCATTCATGAATGTTTAAATGTTTTATTATTTAAATTGAATGAATCTCCTGTAACTCTTTTATTCCCTAATGGGGTTCATTTTGAGCAACATATTACTATCAATGATTTCTAATGAATGTTTTTGAAGGTTCTGAAGCATTAATTCCTAAAGAAAAATTCCTAACCCAGCAGTGCCCCTCCACCTAGTGACAGCTCCATAAATTACAGTTATTAGGCTTAAAAAGAATTCCCAAGGGTCTTGTCATTCAATTTTAGCCTAAACCTTTTTGAGGGACTTACATGCAAAGTATTTTTTTCCCTGTATAAATAAAATCCAGCTCCGATCACTGTAAAGCTTACCTCTTGTAGGAATATCCGGTAAATTTCTATGAGAATCCACAGCCTGATTCATAGTACTTAAGTCTCTGCTTAAACTTACATTACACACATTCCTAAGTACTATCCAAGGTAAGTGAGATTTTCTAACTCAAGCAAATAAATGTTGAGACAAAACCTTTCTCTCATAATTGACATAATATTCAAGATTGAAAGCCATTCCTGACATCTTTTTTCTGGAAATCTTTCCTCCCTGTACGCTCTACAGGTGGATTTGGGAGTGCTTTTACTATGCGATCGCCATGTGCTAGAAAAATTTTGAACATAAAAGCCAAAAAGTTGGTGTTCCAGCTCCAGCTCTGTCACTTAACTATGTGATCAGTGACACTATTAGGCAACTTTGTCCTTTAATTGATTCACTCATTGTGTATAATTCAATATTTGATGTATGGCCAGCACTCCAATTCTGGCTAGTGCCAGCCATGTTATGCAGAACCACCTGTAAATTAGGTCTAAATTTTTTCTCTTTGGTATTAAGGAACCTCCATGAGGTCACATATGTGAGTTGAGGGAAAGGTTAACACTGCACTAAGAGCAAATGCTGTGTGTGCAAACTCATGCAATAAACTTGTCCAATCTGAGTCCAATCTTATATATTCTACTTCCACTTGATGATGGTAGCTACTGTGTGCATGCTTTAACTGGCAGATGTTTTTGATTCCAGGGAGCAGAACTGAGAGCAGCATTTCTGGTTGTACATTTTACATGATGATATGGCTAAAGATAAGGGCTAGTGGTCTGACTAGAGTAGGGGTTCCCAACCCCCCGGGCCATTGACCAATACTGGTCCATGGCCTGTTAGGAACCAGGCCGCACAGCAGGAATTGAGCAGTGGGCGAGCAAAGGAAGCTTCATCTGTATTTGCAGCCGCTCCCCAGCGCTAGCCTCACTGCCTCAGCTCCACCTCAGATCATCAGGCATTAGATTCTCAGGAGCACCGGTCCCCGGTGACAAAAAGGTTGGAGATCGCTGGACTGGAAGATCAGAGACTTGAAAACTAAAGACAAGAAACCCGGGGACTAGAAGCTTTAGGAAAGTACATGAATGGTCATCTCAGAATAGGCCCCAAGTGTGAGGATATTTGTGTCCAGTGTAAAAGCTCATTAAAGGCCTCTACTGTAGGGAAGACTCTAGATGGACAACATAGCCTATTCAGTATATATCAGCCACTTTCTCCAGCCATCCCAGTGCTTCTCAACTTACATTCTGGGAAAATTCCCTCAGCTTTTTTGTTTTTCAGTCTTTAGTAGTATCTGTTCTGCTATTCAACCCATCAATTAAGCATACATAATCCTATTTTTAATTTCTAAGATCTATCTTTGTTATAACAACCTGTTCTTGTAATAGATGCAGTTACCTCATCAGTCTCTTATAGATTACTTATGAAGTTTCTTTTACTTATTTTATTCCCTTAGGGGTTAATTTTTGTTTCTTGGATTTGGTGCCTCTCTGCTGATTAAGTACTCCTCTGATGTTTAATACATGGGCGACTGTTTTTTTTCATTTATGAATTCCTCTTTACCTGCTGATGAATCTAAGTTCTAATTATGGTGCCTTTCCTCAGCAGGAGGAAAGTGTACTAAGTTCTCTAGGGCCCTGCCCAGTCAGAATTCCAATGAAGTCTGAACTCTTTTTTAGCCAAAGATCAGTGTCACCAATCAGCTGTTCCCTTAATTTTTGTTTTATTCTGATGCTTAGTGGACAACTCTTAAACTTCTACTCTTACCCCTGAGCCTCAATTCTAAGAAAAGGAGTAGTACTCAGCTGATTCCGATTCATTCATTCAATGGCTTGCCCATGATCCACTTTGTATTTGCCCTGAATTAAAATTACCGCTGGACTTGTTCTTATGTCTTCAGTAGTTTTCTCCTGTCCTGATGCAGGACAAGGTTTTTCTTGTTCTTTTTTCTCGAACAACTTAACCCAATTTGTTTTCCATCTTTTAGAAATTACTCCGCATTTGTTCATTGAGGGGACCCATTTGTTTCCTAGTATCACTTAAGGATCTACTCTTCTATTGAAATATGTCAACTATTTCATGCACACAGTAAAGTACAGATTTTAATATGAACATCCATGTGTCCACCACCCACCTTAAAAAATAATATATCTCAAATAGCACTGAAGTGTTCCCTGTACATTCCTCCCTGATCCCATTTACCTCTCTCCCTTCTCCAACAGAAATGTTTAAAGGGATCTGGCAAAAGTAAAGAAAGTAGGTGAACATGATCCGTTTGCTGTCAAGCCAATCACCATTGAATTAAAAATTTCAAAACCAAGACAGAAAAGTGTTTGACAGGACTGTTCTCTTGATTACTCATTGCTGTAAATCCTAATCCTCTACTGTCTCAAAGTGTATATTATGTATGGCCAACACTGGAACATTTTATTTCCATGCATGCTAATTGCAATAAAAATTATAAACTCAAATGAGATTTACTAGAAGTAGTAAAATCATCAATATTTTTCCAAAACAACAGATATCTTTAATGCATCCTCTTGGACATTAGAGCTTATGTTAAATGTTCTCTTTGAAGTTGACTTTCTGTAGTGTTAAAACATTATCTCTAGCAATAAAGTTTCAAAATTACATAGGTGTTGAAATGCATGGGAGCTATGATACTAAAGATAAAGGATTAGGGTCTATGTTCATTAATTTCAGAAACGAATTTTTAGTGTCTCAAAAAATGAGAACTATGTGACTTACACTGCACACAGAAATTGCAGTTTACTGTAGTAAGGATGTGAACACACACCCATCATTCTCAGCAGAACAGAAGACTTCAGGCTAGGTCATGGTTGAGGAATGCAGTTTTGTACTTGTTCCTCAGAGGGAAAACATGCTGGTTGGTGATGATAGTACTCTGCCTGTCCAAGATAAGGTCCTAATAAGTCAAGGAAAGCCCTTTAAATGGGGGTTCACCTTTTTACCTCCAAGCATATCACCTTGAAATTTTAGCACTGTTACACTGTTATGGTTGCACAAACTTCTTTTATGCCACCAGCACCTTTTTGCTACATTGTCCACAGATTTTTCTGCTACTAACTGGGTATCACATGAACACAATCAATTTGCAACTCTGTAATGATAACCAGCCTTGGTCTAGAAAGAACTGACCAGGTCCTAACTCAGTATAATCCAAATATAATTGCAGTAGACAGCTCCTTCACCCTGGCTAGCATCTCTCTCTTCACCTTGATTTTCTTTTGAGAAACCTTCTAGTCTACCTTAGTAGACTTTCAAAGTTCATGAAGCCACAGAGTAGGCACATGATCCTAACCAGGTTAAGGAGACTGGTAGGAATTTGATTCATGAGCATAATAACATGAGAATATACAGAAGCTGAGATATTTTGGTGGCAAGGCCCTATAAGGATTGTCCCTCAGTTTCTATAACCTAGACTCCTGAGGTTATCTGGTTTTTTTTTCCTCCTTAGACTCTTACAGCTTTTTCTTAGATTTTATGAGCGATCCTCTGTCCTGCTGATGAATTTTGTTTTGCTTAGACTAGCCCAAATAAGTTTCTACTCCTTGCAACCAAAGTAGCCTACCTGCTCCACTCATTAAGGTCACTGATAGCTGTTTCCTTAAATTGGAAAGGCTTTAACCCCTTGATATGTGTATTGTGGATTATATAAAAGAGTTTTAAAACACTAACATTTGTATCCAGAGTTTTTGAACAACCCATGTTAACTTTAAATTTTCTTTCAACCTAAAAAATGGTACAGAATTTTTATGAGTGAAATAATAAATTTCTGCCAACACAGTAGTGACCATAAACACTTTATTATTATTTTATTATTTATGCCTACAGCACCTGGTCTTCCTAGGTGACGGTCTCCCATCCAAGTACTAACCAGGCCCGACCCTGCTTATTAGCTTCTGGGATCAGACATCAGGCTTGTTCTAGGTGGCACGGCCGTAGACCATGGACCATAGCTCCACTGGGGCGTAAACCCAGGACCTTCTGCATGTAAAGCAAACGTGCTAACTGCTACACCATGGAACTACGTCCCCAAAACACATTAGTAAATTAATTGGCTTTAGTCTCCACTTTTTCAGACTTACTCTAAGTAAAAAATAAACATTTAAACACCCATAAGATTAGTCTTTCCAACTTTTGTATGTACAAATAAAAAATGAAATCTTTAAAATAAAAAGAGAAAGAAATCATATCAATCTGAAAACACTTTGGCCAATTCCTAATTACAGTCACACAAAACTACCTTCAACGGAAAACTGGTGAGAGTTAAGTTTCTGCTTTCAGCTATGAAGAATTAAATTTAAAACACATTCAATCTTCCATCTTCTAATGAAAGCTAACCTACTCTCAGAAACACCATAAGCACTGTTAAAGTAATCTAGCTCCTAAATGCAAATATGGACTGAGTTACAGTTTACTTAATAACCTAGCTTATAAACCTTTGAAAATTACCCATGGATCAAAGTATTTACATAAGCTCAAGACTTTATCTTAAGATGAAAGGTAACACAGGTCCTTAACCTCTTTTAAAAAGAAATTAAACCTGTTACAACCAGCCAAAACTTTCATTCAGAAATGTTTCTTAAATATCAAATTTCTCTTCACAGACGCTATGTCCATTTTCTTCATAATCTTCTCTTGTTACCACCATATCTTCAAAATCGTCATTCTCTGATATCAATTTTCCACCTTCCCAGGCATAAGTAATAGGGCTAAAAATAAAGGTAAAATAAAGATAAAACCCAGATGGTTTTATAGAATTGAAATGCCAGAAACATTAATTAGTAACTAAAGTGTGGCAATCTCTATACAACTTAATTTAACAGAAAATCATTTCAAGTATGAAAATAACCATAATCTTCACAGGGGCAAAGCAAACTCAGAAAGAAAGGAACCTTGGTCACCACTGCAAGTTAAGTACTCGACTTTTTACCAGTGCCATGAATTCATGGATCTTCTAATAAAAAACAAGAATATAAGCAAAAGACCAAAAAAGCATAAAACAAAGAACACTGTCATAACTGAGTCTAACCTCTGTATGTGACAAAATATGTCATCTCATTAATTCACACAGCAAGCCATGAAAGCTATTATTACTCTCATTTTATAGATTTAGAAAATGATGTAGAGAGAGATTAAGTCTGGAACTAGGATTTAATCTGGAACTGTTTTCAGTCTGTGCTTTTGCTGCTATCCTTCGTTGCCTCTAATAAATGAGACATTTCAAAAACACGGTGCACAATAAATAGTAACATGGTAGGACATGGATAATAAGTAAAATCATAACACATTAAACATCTAGTTTGCTTTTATCTACAAACTAGTTTATACTTTGTGTTATGACTCCATTCTATTTCTACTGTTCCTCTTTCTCCAATTCAATTTCAAATCTGAAAAGATTTTTTAAAAAGTTAATGTTTCCTTATTTTATTTATTGAATTTCTAATATATATATATTCCCCCACATTAGAAATATATATATATATATACACACATTGGCACTAGATGTACAATAAGATTCGATGAATAAAGAATAAACCGATTTCTGTGGATCTTTTGGCCTGTAATGTGTACATGATTTACATTTAAAATGCAGGATAAAAATCCAATGAGCTTCATACCCTTTAGAGTACATAGGCATCAATGTTGATTAAAATCATTTCAACATCTAATGGTTATTTATTATTTCATCTGATAGCTATAAAACTAAGTGATCAGATAAGGGCCTTCTATTAACTGCTATAAATTCTGAAATATTCTACTTTAGCTTTAAAGCAAAAACTCTTTAAGAGTCAGATATATAAGGTCTTGTGCAGTTCTGCCACTTAAGACTTGGAGGGAGGGGTTATTTAGACATATATGTGGTAAGAGCTCCTGCCGAAAGGTAAAGAGAACTGGGTTTTAGTCTGGTCACTGTAATTAACTCACTGTAAGGCCTTTGCCAACTCATGAGCTCATTTATTTCTTTACAAAGTTAGAACATTGAACAAGATGATCTGTAAGCCTTTCTTATAGCTCTAAAATTCTACCTTACTTTTTTTACCACTAAAATGGAAATAATGGTATCTGCTTTTTCTCATAAAATAGGATAAGGGGGCACAATTTAGGAAAGGCTAGTTAAATGTAAAAATTAATTTTAAATATTGTAAATTATTTTAAAACATTCCAAAACAACTTATGAATTGACATTAACTTAATGGATCAATTCTTAAATTTCTATACTAGATTGAAACTCTGGAGAATTGACACATCTCAGATAAACAGATAATAACCTAATTGCTTTGCCTGTAAAAATCTCTTAGGTATGAGGTATGACTTAGTTTAGGGAAGTGATCTTATGTTAACCAAGTACCCATTATGTACCAGCCGCTATGATTGGCATTTCACATACTTCATCCCATTTAATCCACTAAATTATAAGGTTTATCACTTTGATTTCTGAGAAAAGGAAAATGAGAATCCCAATGGTGAAATAAACCTGCCAAGGTAGTAGAAATCGGTTTTAAATTCAAGTCTGCCTATAGGCTACTTCTATCCTATGTACAAAATGACTTCTAAGTTTCGTTTCTATATAAGCCAACACTTACTTTTCAGGCAGCACAACAGAAACATCATAATCTGTTGGAGTAAGACATCGAACTTCTGAGTAAACACGATCCCTAAATCCTGGGAAGAGGGAATTTCCTCCTGTTAAGACAATGTTCTTAAAAAAATGTGGCTGCATTTCTTTAAAAGAAAAAAAAAAAGAGCGAGAAAAAAGGCATTAGAAAATCTGCTTACTTATCTTTCTGTTTACTTATCTTTCAGGATGAGAGCTTAGGTAAAAGCAATTGTAGATGATAGGTACTAGTTGGGAAATTATATAATTTTTTTATAACCAAATAAATTATAATTTCTAAGATTTTGTAATGAAGTTATAGTTTACACAAACAGACATATTAAATAGGAATATGACCTATAGACCTTTAAAATAAAGGCTAAGGTGAAGTTGTTGAACTACTGGTCACTTATTATATTATATATGTAAGCTGTGTATAAATGAGTGAACATTCTAGTAGCAGACATTTGATAATTATAATTGTTCTTCCCTAAAATAGATGGGGTCTTTATGTAGGCTGAGACTGTGAACTAGTGTAAGGATGAAAAGGAAGTCCTTCATATTTTAACTTGAGAGTCCAAATTTCCATGTTATCTCATTGAGACAGATATTTAAGTAAGTACTGTGCAATACTTACATTTGACAGTGAAAGTACTCATAATCTATAATATTTTAAAAAAGGATCTTTTGTTCTACATTCTTTAAAGTTACATAATGGCAAACATTAAGTTCCATATGGTTGGCCTGTTAAAAGCCTATGAAGCACCACTGAGAAATTTATCAGGAATTATAATACTAGGTACTGACCATCCCACCTAATGCCTCTGTTCACAGAACAAAGAATGAGTTCCCTTATATTGATGCTGAGTCTCATGATATGACATCAAAGCAGTATAGTACAAAATATTGTATTTTCCATGACTGTAACTTTATTTAAAATGTCAATATGAAAACAGTTGTGAAATAACTGTGTTAAAGTGATGGTGCTGTGTGACTTTCTTTTTCTATTTTTTTTTCAAATGAGAGGAAAAAGACACTGTATGAGCTAGATATTCTCCAATGCCTAGACTGTTCCTTATGAAGTAGGAAGGCACTTTCAAGATCTAAAACTCAAGAACATTATTTAGTTAAATCATGCTTCAGGAGAGCCTAGACATCACTGTGAAGCACCATATTTATATCTCATTAAAAATAATTTCTTGTATATTAATCCATGTAACATAGAATAAACCAGTCCTATCGACAGCTCCAAACCTTTAAATTGCTAAATTATAAACTTCTAAGTTATAAACAAATTTAAGTTAAACTAAAACTTTTTCTAAAATTGATATGACAATTTAATAAACATGGAGAATTTCTTTGAGTTTAAATGGACCATAATGACTTTTGCATATCAAATTTATAACCAAGGAA
This sequence comes from Pteropus medius, assembly GCF_902729225.1. Classification (NCBI taxonomy): domain Eukaryota; kingdom Metazoa; phylum Chordata; class Mammalia; order Chiroptera; family Pteropodidae; genus Pteropus; species Pteropus medius. The sequence continues at coordinate 9,805,674 of NW_024347791.1, forward strand.
CAAGAAAGTAAGAATTATTCAAGTCCATTATTGAACCTGGAAATCTCTGCAAATAAAGACTTGCTGGTTGCTGGAATTATTTAGAAGAAACAGATGACTTCTTTAGGGTTCACAGAGCTTATGATATTTTAAAAATACTATTACTATTCAATATTTTAACTACATACCTTCAGGTAAGTTTTGAATTGAATAGACAATAGCTTCTGGAATTCCCATTTCTTGAATGCCTATGTCAGAAGGATTAAAGAGTATTTCTGGAACAGCAAATCTCTCATTGGCCAGACGAAGAATTTGTTCCCCAGATTTATATTTTCCACTTAACACCATCTCTTCCCTTGGCTTAAAGAAAAAAAAAAGATAAAAAGTTTAAGCTGCATGATCTAGCTCACATGACTAATAACATTTAGTAATATGTAATACTAATAACCATGTTCTTAGAAGTTTCAGCATTCTCAAAAGTTAGAAATATGTGGCCTTCTCTCATTGCCTAAACTATACAAGTAAACAATTACTGACTCTACTATAGCTATTCCCCTAAAGATAATCTAGTTTAGTCCACATATTTTCAAACAGAAAGGAGAACAGACGAAAGGGAACTTCATGGTCTACTATAATTGTAGATGGATATGTTTCTAGAGAACAAAGAATATTCTCTAAATAAAAACACCATCTTATGTTTCTACCACTATCTACTTTCACTCCCCTATCTTAAATGCTTATTGGACACTCTCCTTAGACGCTATCTTAGATGCTTATGTGATTCCATTCTATTAGGATTTCTCTTTTCCCTTGTGCAAAAAGCCTCCATCTTTATTAGTTATTCAATCTCTACTTGAAAATCAGTTTCCAAATGATTTAGGCAAATACATGGACATTATCACTGAAATTCTCATTATTTATTTTCTGCTAACCCACCCATCTGGAACTGTGCTCCCTAGGGGCCAGAAAAGAATAATGTGCAACATCCTTCTTCATGATTAAAGAATCATCAGCTCTTCTAGATTTATAGACATTCACTTTATTTGACTCATATATGCAGTTTTCCTTTCATAACCGAATATATCCCAATCCTTTTCAAATACTTAAAATACTTGAAAATAAGCTGTTCGGATTTCAGCTTCCGAGAGAGGCTTTTTCTGACTTCTAAATCCCTCTATTATTCTCTACTATTACCCTGTATTATCCTTCTTAGTCTTTAATGTATGCCATCACATATCCGCTACCTACCATTGCATAGTACTGGTACACAATAAGTAGTCAATAAATTCTTGAACAATGACATGTAAGCCAACAATGTTGTTGTTATCATTTGGAAATTCCATCCTCGAAACATTTTTAAATAACAATGTCCTAAAAATTAAACAATATTCGCAATACTCTAGGAAGAACAAGGAAAATGACAAATCACTTTTAACCCAATTAAACTATTATTACACTAGCAAAGAGAAGAATGTTATTCTTTCACAGATAAAAGTATTCTTCCTTCTCAGGTAGAATAAAAGATATTTCCTGTAATTTTACAAATTCATTTAAAAGTGATAACTGGCTTGAGTTGAAAGAACATAACTCATTTTCTCAACACTCAAAATAACCTGAGACAAATGCAGACTTGGAGAATTTCAGTTGACAAAACATAAGAGGTTATCTAGTCCATAGGCCTGATTTTATAGAAGAGGATCATGTGACTTACCCAGGATCAAACATCTAACTAAAGAGCCAGAACTAGATATCCTTGAATGTTAGCTCTAAACCATTAACTGTTAATATGTAATTTGGAACAACAAGTAGTTTCTTTTTTTAAGAGTACAATTCCAAAAATATTTTTGTTTTAGACACAGATAAATGAAGGAATTTATAAGGGCTTTGGAGAGTTTCTATTTCAGTCAATGTAGCCCATGGTTAGTGCACAGCCCTCATAAATTTCATTCTGGTACCATGAAATAAATGATCAGTTTAAATTACAACAGCTCTGCAGTAAGTGATAATCATTAATTATGAAGGCTATTTTCTCAATTTAGATCAGTCAAGTGGATGATACTTTAGTAGGTATCGTCTTTCTGATAAAACTGGAATTTCTATCAGTTGTAATCAACAACGGTATTGTAGATCTTATTGTTATTGTTGCTATCAACATTCCTAGAAAATCAAGGTAATAACTTTTTCCCAAGTACTTAACAAATAAACTATCAAGGTGCAAATTTTAATAATATCCTAAGTATAAAGGCTCTCAAATAAATGTAATTATTTTTTATTGCATGTAGTATTATTTTTCTAATTTCATAACTATTTATCAGCTCTCATCAAAGTTGTTACAGATCAGGCAACAATGAAAACAAGTATTAAATTCAAAATAATACATCTTAGGAGTAATCCTAACATGCACAAAATATCTTTATAAATTTTAAAAATTATTAAGATATATGCATGATTTAACATGCACTGTGAAGAAAGCATAAATTTTAACATTAATTGACAAAGAGTAAGCCATTATTTTTTTGAAATAAACATTCAATGTAACATTCTATCATCTGGCAAAAGTCCAGTCCAAGTGACTCTGTCCACTCAGTTGACATTAATGTGCACAAGTAACAGGAAGTCTATACTGAGTTAATGAAGCTCAGTCCACAACAAGAGTCTGACCTCAAGGCCAAAGGCAATAAAAGAGCAACAACAAACATAATGTGGCTTCGGGCTTTTTTTTCTAAAGATAATGGGTGAAACGATGTTCATTTGGAATAATCGCACTCACTAGGAAAGGTTCAGGTTTGAGAAAACAAGGCTTACGATTTGGCAAGGAGGAAACTGGCAGAGTTTAGCAGATAATGTCCAATAAACTAACAGGTTGTCATTTGCAGGGCAGGAGAGAACTACATTTTAAAAAAGAAAAGGATTTCCAAACCCAGCTGACAGTCCAATCACTTGGAAGAAACTTTTTCTAAGATTAAGTCTAAGTTTTCAAACTCAGGCACCAAGCATTTCCAGGGACAGAAGCGGAGAACATGAATACCGACTGTTTTTGAAGTGGCCAGGTGCTTTCAAAGATCAGTCAAGTTTGGAGAAACTGGGAATCACTGAGACTTTACTCAGGGTCCACCCCTATAGAAATATGGATTACTATACATCCACTGTTAATTCTACAGAGTGCTGTAAATTGTCAATGAGATGTTTTATATCACAGGAGTGTTTTAATCAGCTATGAGGATGATCAAATGTGCTTAATGAGAAAGCAGCTTGATGTCTATGTTTGGAGCAATTTTCCTCATCTTATAAAGATAAAAACACACCTTCCATATCTTATGTAGTACTTGGGCTTCCAGTTTCTCTCCCCAGTTCATGTCCTCCAGGCAACCTGATCCCATAATCTGTCCCAATTCCCACTTCTGAAAGCCAGCCTAGGTCCTTCCTCAAGGATCTGTTTCTAAGGACATCACAGGATGATTTCAACTTTATGAGGCACCAGGTAGCCTTCTCTGAATTCTGGTTTGTATTTCATCTCAATAATCTGGCTGGAAAAAATTTCTTTCACATTTTAGACATTCAAAGGAGTATAAATAATTATACAAAACCCATGTATCTATCAACCAGCTTAATGCAACTTGAGATAAATTAACACACCCTTTTTAATCTGGTGTTATTTACATACATAGTTTTCTACATTTATTTCATATTTATATATTCCTGAACAATTTATTCTGCATAGCCTGAAACTGTCCACATCCTTCCAAAACTTGCTTTTAGACATTATCATGTTTTCTTTTTCTTTCTTTCCTTTTCTTCCTTCCTTCCTTTCTTCCTTCTTTTCTTTTAACGCCTACAGCACCTGGTATTCCTAAGTGGTCTCCCATCCAAGTATTAACTAGGCCCGACCCTGCTTAGCTTCCGAGATCAGACAAGATCGGGCACGTTCAGGGTGACGTGGCCGTAGACGACATTATCATGTTTTAAATGTTCTGGACAGAAACGTGTTTGAGATTTATCCATGATGATCATGTAGCTCTACTTCATTTTCACTACTGCTTACTTTATATGAATATACGAACATTTATACTTCTTCCATTAGTGTATATTTAGGCTCTTTCCAAATTTTTATTCTTTTAAGGTATATGGCAATGAATAGTACCATAAACTTCTCCTTGTGCATATACTCTTACATTTCCGACTAAAGATTTTTAACTTCCTAACAGTCCTCATTGTGCCAGTAATTAGAAGAGCAAACTTCACATTTATCTAAACACAGAACTGACAGTTTACCTGAGCTGATTATAGATAAAGAGAAATTACCTTATTTTGACATCCAAGATAATCTGCTTCTCAACACTTAGAAAGTGCATTGGATTTTGCCCTTTTCAACTACAATCCAATTTTATCAAACCAAACACAAGTAAAATTCAGCCCTTGGTCAGCTGTTTATCAGTAATATTCACAACAGGCAAATGACCAACTTCTAATTGGATTTGAATTAATTCTTAAGTAAACAGAAAAGGGTTAACCATAATATAGGTATAATACTGTTAATATCCAGATTTGTCCATGTGCTATCATTTGGCTGATAGTTCTTTTTAAAAATAACTTTAATGAGTTATTTATTAATCATTTATGCACTTGGGCTTTGAGAAATGACCACCAGGAAGGCAATAGTCAACAACTCTGTAAGATTCTGCCAATCCCAGTTTGACACTTTTCAAGTCTGACTGAGGTGGTCACCTGAATACCATTGAGGATTCTGAGGATTTTTCAAATTACCTTACAAAAGCCCTTTTTAATTGTACTAAAGTCAGGCAAAACATAGTCTATCATTACTGTATTTTCTTCTCCTTTCAACCTGGAAAACAAAATAGAGACTTATGAAATATTTTAACTATGTGTAACATTACCCAAGAATCAATTTCCCAATTCTTAGGTTACCATTAGACATACTTAGCAATATCCATATCTCTATAAAAATCCTGAGACACATAGCATACATCTTCTTTCACTTGATTAATCACGTGTGTTTCATCCATAACATGTAGCTGCCTAAACAGAATAAAAAAAAATTGTAAAATTTAAAATGGAAAAATTTTAAATGTAACTTATAATTATCATTGAGGTATTTTTTCTGGAATTAGACTTGGGTAACTAATTTTTTTAAATAAATTCCTGAATGTGTAAAATATTTGTAACTTTATGGAATAGTCATTTCCATTATCTTATGTAATCTCCACATTATCCCTGACATTAGTCTATTTTAAAGAAGGAAATTGAAAACAGAGGTGTTAAGTGGTAAGGTTTATCAAATTAAAAAGCAAACTTTTGTACAGCCACTACGGAAAACTGTCTGGAGGTTTCTCAAAAAATTAAAGTGGATATACCTTTTGACCCAGCAATTGCACTTCTGGGTATTTATCCAAAGAAAACCAAAACAATAATTCATAAAGAGCTATGCACCCCTATGTTCATGGCAGCACAATTTACAATAGCCAAGATATGGAAGCAACCTAAATGCCCATCATCTAACCCTAAACAGATGATTGGATAAAGAAATTATGGTTCATATATACAATGGAATATTATTCAGTCATTAAAAAAAATGAAATCCTACCATTTGCAATGACATGGATGAACCTAGAGGTTATTATGCTGAGTGAAATAAGTCAGACAGAGAAAGGTAAATACCATATGATTTCACTTATATGCGGAATCTAAGGAACAAAAAGAACAAACTAATCATAACAGACTCCCGAATATAGAGGACAATCTGGTGACGGCCAGAGGGAAGGGGGTTAAGGAGCTGGGAGAATGGGGTGAAGGGTTAAAGTACAAATTAGTAGCTGATAGATGGTCACGGGGATGGGGAACACGGCACAGAGAATGCAGTGCATTAATGTAATGGCTAGGTGGTGGACAGACAGAGAGAAAGAACAATTAGGGAGATCGTTGTATAAGCTATATAAATGTCTAACCAATGTACTATATACTTGAAACTAATAAAATACAATTAAAAAGAAAAAAAGCAAACTTTTTCCTCTAACCATTCTGAATACAATCTTGCCTTAACTCACTGCACTTTCTTTTCTGATTATGGAAGTATTGTGAGTTAGCACACAGTACCTGGCACATAGTTGATGCTTAATAAATATTTGATGAGTGAATCAAAGAAAACAGGCTTAATGTATAAAGCCTTTTAAAAAACAAACAAAAATGTGAGGTTATTTCCTTTGAATATTTTTCTCTGCACATAAATTATATACATTTTATTTTTTATGTTTTAGACTAAATATCTCATGAACATTTTCTTATGCTATTACATATTCCTTAAAAATGATTTTTTTACTGCCCTGTAATATTCAATCAAAGGTATCTACCAAAATGTATTTGTCAACATTCCTAATGTTGGAAGTTTAGAACAGAGAAAAAAGATACTTTTGTGTTTAAAACGTGGACTTCGGAATTAAGAGACTTAGGTTTAATTTCTCTTTAGCCAAGTTACATTACCTCTTCAACGCTAAAATGGTAGTAAGATCAGCCACTTAACATAGCTGTAATAAGTATATGGTTCTAATCACACATTTAAAATGTTTAGCATAGTTCCTGTACTCAATAAATAAAAAATATTATTTTTGCTTTTTTCTTTTTGCTTTTGTTATGATAAACACCTTTGTATACACCATATTCCACCTTCTCTAAGATGCACAACTATATCTATGAGAGGGAAAAATTCTAAGGTACCAATGATTGGAAGATTCATCTTAATTTCAAAGGTTAAAAATGTGAAAAAAGCACAACTCAGAATCAATGAAATATAGGTATTTTTATCTGTCTGTCTGATTCTCATTATTTATTCATACTGTAGAACACAGAATATGAAATATTTTTAGTCTCTTGGTATATTGCCATACTGTTTACCAGAAAAGTTGATTTTCAAGTTATGCTCTGATCAGAAGCAAATAAGTATCCATACCACAAATCTGCAACATCTCCTTTAGAAAAAATTCTATTAATTTGGATTGTAAAAATGGCATTTTGATTTGCATCTCTACTAAGAAGTGCCATGTTAACTGTTTTGTTAACTCATGCAACCCAACCTCCTAAATAAATGCTCAATATCTGAACTGAATCTGTAATTACTATAGGTGTTTGACATTTTTTATGTCTCAGAATTATCCTTATTTACCCTTTGACTATATGTAACTCTCTAATGATTATATATTTGTGCCACTGACCATTTGTTTTGTGAGAATTATCTAACCATTTTGTACCAGGATAGTTTTCTTATGGATTGATAGCTCTTAAAATAGTGAAGAAAACAACCCTGTGCCATATTTGTTTCAGGTTTATTTTTTCAAGTTTATGTTTAACTTAGTTTTGTTTACAAAGGCTTCTGACGTACATTAAGGTTTAAAATTGTTATATAGTTAAACACAAAATCTATTCTGTTGGCAGTCAGTGGTTTTTCCGGACGAGAAGGGAACAAAAGGGAGGTTAGAATGCTGGTAATATTCTGCTTGAACTGTGTTCCGGTTACTTGGGTACCTTCACTTTTTGAAAATTCATTGAGTTGTACAATCCAGGTTTGTAAACTTTTCTGTATGTTTTACTTCAGTAAAAGTTTATTTTTTAAAAATCTGTATGTAGGAAAAATATATCCTTTATTATTTCTATTGTTTTTATGCTTAGAAACTCAGTTAAATATCTTCTTGCTGCAGTTTTATTTTTAAGTCTAAATTCATTTGAACTTTAATGTATAAGGCAAAGTAAAGTTTTAATTTTTCTATGAAGAATTAACTTTACCTGTATTCTTTCCTGAACACACTGGTTTCTGATGTTTTCTTTGGTATATATTGCCTTTCTTTTTTAACATATAATGTTTGAATCAGGATTAACTGTTCAGTCTCACTAATCTATCAGTTAACTCACATACAAGTATCACCTTATTACAATTAAAAAATGTTTTATCATCTACTACAGAAAGTCTTTTCACCATTATTTTTTTCACACATATTTCTAGGTATTTTTTCCAGCTTATTCTCTTCAAGTTGAACTTCAACAGCCTTGATTTTTTTAAATATATACATTTTTTTCCTTCAGCATAGAGGAATGATTAAGTATACAGTCTCTGGATTCAAACTGCCTGCATTTGGGTTAATGTCATCTGTCTCAACATTTTTCTGACTAATTTGCTGCTTCTAATCTGACTGGGGAAGCAACTAACTATATCCAAACTTTTCAAAACTGAGCCTAATTCTATTTGGTTCTGCAATGAATAACATTCACATAGTAACATTGTGAATTCTATTTATGAGTGTTCCATTTGAGAATTAATCTATAAGCAAAGCAAGAAGATTTAACTACAGCAAAAAGTAGTATGTAAATGCTTTATACCTCAATAAGAAGAAATGATATATAGCATTACACTTAATGAAAAGTCAATCTCTAAAGGCTACAACTAAATGATTGTTTTTGTAACATTCTTGAAATGACAAAACTAGATATGGAAAGCAGATTAGTGATTGCCAGGGGACAGGGACGAAGTAGGGAAGCAAATATAAAGGGGTAGCACAAAGGAGTTCCTTGGAGTGACACAGTAGTTCCTTCAGTGTGGCAGTGTTTATATAAATCTATACATGGGATGAAGTCGCAAAGAACAACAGACACACAAATGAATGTAAAAAATGGTGCAAAGTGAATATGATCTGTAGTCTGGTTAACAACACTGCACCAGTGTCAATTTTATCAGTTTGATATAGTACCGGTCATATTAGATATCTCTAAGGGTACATAAGGCTCTTTGCACTATTCTGGCAACTTCCTAAATCCATAATCACTTAAAAATAAACAGTTTTTAAAATGCGTACTAGAGCTGGGTAGATGACTGTGGATAATGGAAGTGGGTTTCTCTGGGAACAATGAAAATGTTCTAAAATTGACTGTGGTAATGGATGGCATATACTAAAAACCAATGAAATGGTACACTCTAAATGGGTGAATTGTATGTATGTGAACTGTATCTTTTAAAAAAGTTTTTTAAAAAAAGTAATGTTACATCTGATGAAGAAAAAAGATAAAGGAGAGAGGAAAGGCAGAAGGAAATGTAGATTCGCTTATTTTCTCATGTAACATGAAGGGAGCTAAGAAATAGTGACAGTATTATACTGGCCACAGTAAAATTTAAAATAGTAGCATAATCAAAATTTAGGAGGCAGGAAAAGAGTTGGGAAGTAGCTAAGTATATTAATTCTTCATTTTTTAATAGTAAACAGTCAACTAATATTGGTTAATCCAAAACTAGAAATGTCAATATATTATTAAGGCTTACAGAAATTAAAAGATAAATACAGTTCAAATATTATACTGACACAAGAGTCAGAAAGGGGAGGCACAGATTTCTCTTCCTTTTACACCCTTATTTTCCCTACACATATTTTACAATTTACATGTACGACATTTACAATTTTAAAATACTATTAATGTATTAAACTCCCTAGAATTCGTAAATTTCTTTTTGGTGGACACTACCATTTTATATGCTAGAAAGTTTTTCCATTTGAATATCATTAGTATTTATATATGTGATATGGCTTTTTAAGTAATGATATAGAATTGTCACCTGAAGTTACAACTAAAGGTAAGGAATAATTTTAAATTGCTTGAAAAAGCTCACTGCCAGCACTTATCCTCCAAAAGAATCACAATGAAGTATTACCTGTAAGATATGATCTCCTTTAGATGATTGGTTAGGAGTTTTCCTCCCACATTTATCCTAAAAAGGGAGAAGGCAAATTTGGTTCAGTTTATCATATATTTTTCAGTTTTATCCAAAGAAATAATATGAAAATTAAATGTGACTCACCGAATAATTGCTTCTTTTTTCTTTTTACTTCTACAATAAGGAACTATGTGTGTAAAGGAATATCCACTATCTACAATGATACAGCATAATTCAGAAGGATTATCTCGGAAATACCTATGTGCACTGAGAGCCCCAGCTATTACAAAAAAGATAAAGAAAAACAAACATTAAATAAAGTGTAATTATTTAAAGCAATAGAGAAAGGTAGCAAACCAAGGCAAGCATGACAAAAACTTTATAAGAAAAATGTTAATTTATTATATTCATAATTCTGTCACAAGGTCTTCGCAGTGCTTAAATTTTACAACATCACATTGTTGTGGTAAATATAAGATAAATCTGTGATCACTATTTTAAGGTAAATATTAATTTCAGAACTTATAATAATTATTTTAACAGCAGATAATTTTACCGAGTATTTATTATATGCTGGGTGGTAGTCTAAAATCCATGAGTATGTGTTTTAATCCTTATAACAATCCTATTTTACAGAAACTGAAACACAGTGAAGTTAAAAATGTGCCCAAAGTCACACATTAGAAAGTAACAGAGCCAGGATTCAAACGTGTGACTCCAGGGCAGGGCTTCTCAACCTTGGAACTACTGACATTTTGGGCCAGATAATTCCTTGTTGTTAGGGCTTTGTAGATGTTTAGTGGCATGTGTCCTCTACCCACTAGATGCCAGTTGCATTCTCCCAATAGTGACAACCAAAAAGGTCTCCAGACATTGGCGAAAGTCCCCTGAGGAGCAAAATCACCCTTGGTTGAGAACACTGTTCTAGAAACAGTGCTATTACCCATTATAGTATATTGTCGCTTATATAGACTTAAATATTCCAAGCTAAATATTTAAATTCTTTCATTGTACAGCCATGTAATGTAATTCTAACTTTTAACAAACTTACTTCTGGATAATATTTACAGATTGTTTTTCCTCATGTTAGCAGCCTGAACTATTAACATTATATCAATCAATAATCACAACAATAGCAAACATATCAGTAACAGAAAAGATAACTACCACAGATATAATAATCTTTCGGAGATTAGAAATATTGGCTAGAACTTAATTAGGGAGAAATATATTAGTCAAAAGATAAAGGGAGAGAAGTTTGACTAAATAATCTCTAAAGGTCCATCTGGTTTTTATATTCCATGTTTTATTTCCTTCAAATATAAAATATCATCCAATATTCTTGGATTTTAGGTGTTTCTTTAACCAATTCATATCCATACTCACATAACTCAATTTCAACCAAAATTTTAACTCACCATTTACTCTCAATACTGCTTGAAATTGGTATTCTTCAAACAGGATTTCATTCATTGATTCTTGAATTGAAGTGAAGTTAAAATATGGTTCTGTGATAATAACATTAGTATCTAAAAAATCAACCTATGAGAGAAAAAAAATCTCCCAAATTTTATAACTTTGTGGTTATAATTATAAACACTTGTTTTACATATATAAACAAATTTTTAATCCTCACAATAATTCTAGGAGACAAGTCTTATTTTATCTATTTAATAGCTGAGCAAACTGAGACACAGACAAGTTGAATAAGTCACCAAGGCTCAAATAACTAGTTAGTGACATAGCTAGGATCTGAACCCAGGGAGTCTGGTTACAGAATTCATGTACTTTTAATTATTATTCGGTTTTAACTCTCTTAATGGTAGCATTAGTAAACTAGTACTGTCAAATTGTTTAAAGATAATTATGCAAAAGTAATGAATAACTCAAACACTGGGGCTGTTATTTTGTTTTTAAAACTTAAAAGGTGAAAAGTTTGAGGATATTTAACATTTACATAATTCTCTCACACATTCTTTCTTTTTATTATGGTGACATTGATTAGCAAAATCCAGTAAGTTTCAATTGTACAATTCAACAGTAAGTCATATATACATATTGCATTGTGTGTTCCCTGCTCATAGATTTCTTTCTGTCACCACATATTTGGTTCCCTTTACCCCATTGACCTCCCCTCTCCACTCTCACACATTCTTAAGCATTAAAATTTGAACAATTCTCTCAGTATACCTTAAGTCATACAACAGACATCAAAGCACAAGTTTTTCATAATATAATAGTCACACATTCAAATACATAGGCAAAAATATTTTATCGTGAAAAAAATGAGTACTGAATTCATCTAAAATAGAAGTCTTAAGTAAAATTTTAATCCTGAATTTCACAGACTGCTCTTCTCAACTCAAATCCCACTTCAAAATGGAAATTCTATTCACTTTCACTTATTTAGTACTTAGAAAATCAAAGTATATAAAGTGACAAATACATATTAGAAACATACTAAAAAGTTTATAAATCTTAAAATATAAGTTCTAATTTTTCATTTGAATAAGACATGTAAATAGAAATTTGAATACATACTCCAATTCGTTACCTGATACATTTCTTTTCCAAAAAGGTAATCCCAAACTTGTCTTTGAACATCCCAATTCACCAAGTAACCCTAAAAAATTTTTTATAAATTTAATTATCAAAAGTATTCGAACGATTTAAAAAATGAGATTAATATACTGTAAATCACTGATGTCTGTCTCTTTATGGTTTACTTTCACCAGTGTAAAGCTCTTTGATTTTCAAACTGATTGTTTTTCTCTTTTTAAAAGTTCAAAAAATTACAAGTATACAATAACCAAAATATCAAGGGTTCAAAAGGTATATCAATATGTGGAGGTGCCTCTTTATAGTTATTTTCTTTAACGTGTTCATCTCATTTAGCTTTAACGTAAACAAGTAAAATTCAGTACCCATAGTCATGATCAATAATTAAATCATGGTCATTTATTTTTAACAAGACAATTTTAAGTTTTGGTTTTAATAAGATTTCATTTAAAGTTTAAATAACTTCTCAAAGATCTAAAAATATTTCCATATATACAAAATCTTACAAATACCTTTAAAATTATCTTTAAATTTAGGTCTATAATGCTGGAAATGACATATAACTGAATTACCTTCTGAAAAGGAAGAATGTAAAAAAGTCCAGAAGGGTCCTTTATTTCATCTATCTGGTTAGCAGTAAAAGTTTTAAGACGTGCTGTTTTTGATCTGAACTGACAGTTAGGAATAACCCTATAAAGAAAAAAACAAATAATATAATTATTACCTAAATACTTAGTGGCTAAAAATACATTTTTACTTAACCACCACCCTGGATGCCAAAAAATATCCCAAACTAGTGTTTCTCATTGTGTCTTCAAATAATAAAAAAATGTCTCTTTTCTAAGGTTCTAACATATACCAGGTTCTATACTAGGCCCTTTATCTTTCTCGAATAATCCTCTAGAAATCTTTATAGGTGGATATATTGGTTATGCCATCACACAGATTAAAGTGGAACTTAGGTAAAGTTCCTGGTCTTTCTGGCTTTAATTCAAAAATTCTTAATACCATTCTGGTAAAAGATTTACAAGTTCAGAATTTTGGCCATAAAATTAAGTTTCCATGAAGTCAAAGGTTTTCAATCTACAAGATGCTAGAGGATACAGAAGTAGAAAGTAGTAGTTTGGTATATGGTTGCTGTCCACCGTGGGCTTACAGTCTGTTTAGAAGACAAACTAAAGCCACTAAAGCCACAAGTCATACAGAGTTGTGCGTGTGTGTACATTGACTTAATACTGTAAAAATGTTTTGTACCTGCTTATTTCATTTACTATGCTGTCATTTTCTCTATGTTTAAATACTCTTCGAGGATGTGATTTTTAAAAGTGCACTGTAGTCAGTCTTATGGTTGTATCATACTTTTAATCAATTTGGTATTCTTGACTATTTGGCTTTTTTTTTTGCTAACGTACACAATGTCTATAAATAATACAGAGCTTCCTGCATCTCTTAATTTATCAAGCATCTCTTAATTTATTCCTTTGGTAATACGATAATAGAATTGCTGTATCATAGGATAAGAACGATACGCGCTGCCAAATGTTTTCCAGAAGACTGTAACAATTTATATTCCTAAGCAGTTCCACTGCCCTCCTAAAAAAGAAAACGAAAAGTAGTAAGGAAAAGGAAAAAAAAAATCTTCTGTGAACATGAAAAGCGTGTCTTTAAACTTGCTTATTCTTTATGCAAACATATATGTTATGAATGCTACTGTAGCATTTAATTGACTCTATAATCAAGCAGGTCAGCCATTGAGCATTTCGAAAAGCTTAGACAAAAGCCTTCAGTCTCCAGCCGCTGAGACAGTGATTTTTACATTTGGCTACGGGGGAGTTACGGAGGGTTTGATGAAAGCTATAATCGAGTCTCCAAGAAAATGCATATACACACAAAATGTCGCCCACGATTCCTGAAGGTTCATGAACTTTGTGTACGGAGCCCTCTGTTAAAAACAGCTTCTCAAGAAATCTACTTTCCTAACTTCCTGTTACAAAATGAAACACATGTGCCACGTTCGGGGTCCAAAATCCACCCCAACCACCCAGCTCCAACTAGAGCATCCCTCTGGCTGTTAGGGCCGCGCGGGGGCGTCTGCAGTTTACTGAGGTCCCGAGATGAAGCATAGTATGTGATACTAGGAGTATACCCCTCGTCCCTCGGAGAAAACGAACACTTACGATACATTTTCATGGCTGTAACCGATTTTGGCGTTGTAGGCTCCGTTATCCAGCACTAAGGTCGTCATTTTAGCAAGAAACACAGCCTTGGCTTTCTCTTCTCGACCCTTCTGCTCAGTTTTTCCGCACTCTATGGTTTACATGGGCGGAGCTTAAGGGCGCGCTTCCGGTATCCCTTAGCAACGAAGGAAGCCGGAAGCCAGGAACCGCACAGCCTCCGGGCTTGTCAGCAAGACTTGATGTGCTTCCAAGCCAAAGCCTTTTTCGTTGTGGCGAGATCCAAGAGTGGAAGTGCATTTTGACCTACTGTGTATTTGTCCTTTACTTCACAGATTGACTCGCTCCTGCAATTTTTTTTCTAACCCCCGGAGCGAACGTGGGGTGTGTATGTATGCTCGAATAGTATAGTTCAGTGACATTTCTGGAGAATAAAGTGCAAGATCATACGCAGCATGGAATTGAATATGCGGTTTCTTCAGCCTCATTCCCCATCATTGTCCGTCCTACTGTAGGATCCAACCACCCTGAATTACAAATATGCTGTCGCGTCGATCGCCTTCCCCCGCCCCCACATTCATTCCGTCTACTTGTTTTTCAGGACAGAGCTCTGGATATTTTCTATCTAGAAAGGCTTCTAGACATTTGACTCACTTCCTCTCCCCCTTCCTAAAATTAGGCGCTCCTCCTATGTGTTCCTGTAATGCTCAGGAACTCCTATACATCCTATAATAACTCCTATACATCATAATGGTTAAGAGAACGAATTTCGGATTGGAATCCGGACTCCGCCACAAAATGGCTGTGTCACTTCGAACGATGAAGATGATAATGATTAGTACTAACAGCGCTTAATACGTATGGGTAAAAGGATGTAAGAGCTTTACATATGTTGACTAATTTAATCTTTACAATTTATTAAATAGGTACAATTATTGTCTCTGAATTCAAATTCCTACCTCAGATCCTGGCTCTGCCACTAGATGGCTGGGACAGGTTAGTTAACCTCTCTACGCCTTAGTTTCCTCATCTGTATAATGGAATAATATTAATGACACACCCTTGCAGAATTGTTTTTAAGAGTAAACTATATGTCAAGTACTTGGTAGTTGTCACCATCATCATCATCATCCTTTTAATGTACGATCATTCAATGTTAACTCGCATAAATGGCAAACTTCTTGAATCAGGCACTCTGTTCTATTGGTGTCTATATCCCTTTGTATCGAAAAAGTAATTGAGTGTGCAAAATTATGTCCAATTTTAGTCCCTCTATTTTCTCTAATTTAATATTAAATCAATGATCCTGTACTACAAACATGTAAAGAATGTTTTATAAATCTTACATCATAGAGCAGCCACGGTTTCTATACATATCTTAACTTTTAAAACATGTTCTTTCAATCCTGTCTCTGCCCTTTCACATTTAAGTTTTTACAATTAAGTTTCTCTTTTTGCTTTCTTAATCAGGATCATTTTTGTTCTTTGCTTCAGCTATCATTAAACACTGATAAACCCTAAGGCAGAATTTCCACACCCACTGTAACCTGAATGTTTCTACTCAGATAACTTAAGATAATCTTAGAGGCAACAAATCCAAAACTGAATCTCATCCCCAATATTGTAATTCCACCTATATTACTTATCTCAGTTAGTGGCATGCCCCAAGATCTGCCCACTGCTCCAAGCTAGAAAACTCCACTCCCTTCAACTCAATCCTTGACTTAATCCGGAATCTGTCCTTGACCTTCTTTCATCTCCACTGCTACAGCCTTATCTCTCACCTGAAATAATGCCACTGACTTCACGACACCCTTCCTGCCTCTACTCTCTTCTCATTATGATCCATCCTCTGTACCGCCAGCATAATTATCAGTAAATATTTTTCTAAATCAGAAATCTGATCATCATCCTCCGATTCACTCACCATAGAAGTCTTCCATGGTTTGACATTGCCAATGAAATAATGTGTGTACATTTGCAGTCCCATCCCCCTTCAACACATTTACAGTGTGTTTTGGTAAACAACCAGATCTCCAGGAAATAAAAACCTGATTTATAGTGTTTACCACTGTCTGTGGTATATAAACACTGTCACAATGGCTGATTTCAAGCTATATTGAAGTCACCAAACACAGAACACAAAGTTAGAAAGAGACACACACAACTGGTTCTCATGAGCCAGTATAAGCCAGCTTCAGTAAAAGCTCTGACTCTATTCACTTCCCCTTCTCAAGTTTTAGCACAAATAATCTCAAGCAGTTAAGTACTACTTTTCAAATGTATATTTTGGTAATGTATAATTTTAAAGTGGTTAAAAACATGACTCTGCTATAAATACATAATGAACATGTGCAACATATTTAAGCAAGCTATATTAATGAGTAAATAGTTTTATACCTATCTTGTTTGTTCTTACATTAATGAGTTAATAAACCTTTGATGCATGTTCATTATATATTTGAACAAAAGTCATGTTTTTAACTTTTTGAAAATTTGATAAAAATAGCAATTAAAATGTAAATGAATTTAAAATGCTGAATTTATGGTGATTTTTGTGATATTTTGTCCTCTCAATCCAGGAATAGTAAAATTAAAATTATTACTATATATTTTTTTCAATAAAAAGTTGCTATAACTACAATTATTAACCTGTGGGATTTGTTGATATTTATTACTTTGAAAAGAAATCCTCATTCTGTTCTGGTGACATTAGTCCACTTGTCATTTAGAAGCCATGAACTTTGACACTTCTGTCCTTTTTCATAATTGTGTTTCATCTGTCTGAAACATCCTTTTCTGCCTAGTGAATTAATAATAACAGCTACAACTCTATTGTATCTGGAACTCTCTAAATACTTTACCTTCATTAGCTTGGTTAATCTTCACAACAACCTCATGAAGGTAAATACCACCACGAGGCTCAAGAAGTGCTTACCTTTGATCTCATAGGAAAAAAATGACATGCTTGCCTATGATCACACACCTAAAAATCTACAGGGCTAGGTTTCAAATCCAGGTCTTTGATTCCAGGGCCAGTTCTTTTAACACTTTAAGCTGACAGTCTTGTCTTTGAAAGAATATCTCCACTGTAAAGGTGTCTCTGACTTAATCAGATAGAATGAATCGCTCTTTCCTCTGTGTTCTCATAGTGCTTTGTTTTCAATTATGCTAATGATAACAGCATTTCTTGAAAGACTGACATATGTTAGGCACTCGTTTTATATGCATAATCTCAGTTAATCATCACAAAATTTAGAGTTAGATACCATTACTCCAGTAGTCATATGTGGTGAGGCTGAGATTAAATAACTTGCCCAAGTTTACACAGCTACAAAGTGGCTGAGTGAGCATTTGAACCAGTGTCTAATGACAGAGCTCCAAGTCTTAGCGCTAGCAATTTACCTTTCACACTAGGCTGTTCACTCTTTGATGGCAGGAACATGTTTGTTTTGGTTTGGGCAACCCTAGCTATTTGAATACTGCCTGGTTTACAGTACATGATAAATGTTAAGTGAGTAAATAGCCAACCATATTCATCTCCTTTCTCTTCTTCAAAAAGGACCAGGTCATTGAACTGTGTGTAAACTATCCCTTCTCCCCCACACATATCCACACATCTTCCGGATGCATCTCTCACAGGTAATGTAATTTCTTTTCCACTTTTAGACATCTCTGAAAAATGTTGGTTTCGGGCTAAGTGGGGGGCAGGCACAGAGCTGTAATAGTTCTCCCTGATATTTCAACAATTTCCTTCCTTTTTATAAAAATTTTCAAATGAAATTTTACATCCTTATTTCTTTAGCTACAACCTAGTGAGATGGGTATGGTTGGTATTATTAACTATTTTATAGATGATTAAACTGAGGCTAAAAGAAAGGAAATTATTTTCTCCAGGTTAACACAGCTAGAAAATACTTAGAGCCCTGACTTGAATTTAGGCCTTCTAATCCCCAGGTCCTGTGCTCTATCGGGGTACGTTGTTAACTTTTATTTCCCTTAGGATTGAAATCACCAGAGGAAACACTATATAGCATTTAGCCAGGGGAAAGCAGACTATCTTAGCAAAGGAGAAGAAACCGAAGCAAGAATACGAATAAAGCTGGGTAGGTAAAGAGAGCAAAGCAAGCAGAGAATTTTGTGGAGCAAATTCTGAGGAAATAAAAAAAGTAGGATGTGGAAGGAGACTCAGTGATGGAGACAGGAACCATATCAGAGGTGGGGAGGGAGAACTAAAGCCCAAGAAGGTTTGGGACTGGGAGTCTAAGCTCCCAATAGCGTTAGCGCAGCGCCGGACACGACCCGAGTTCATGACAAGCGTGGCGAGACAGCCTACCTTCCGCGTCCGCGGTGGGTGGGGCGCTGCGTTGCCACGCCCCGTCCAGCGCTCGCCCCGCCTCGAACACGCCCCCAGCACGCCCCACCCTCATACGGCCCCGCCCCGAACCCCTATCGCCCCCGCCCTCCCACAGGTCTCTTAGGTGATGCTGCAGCCAAGATGGCGCTGGCGGCGGCTTTGGTGGCCTGAACGAGATGCTCCGGGTCCTCCGCAGCAGCGGCGGCGGCGGCTGTGGCCTCGGCCAGGGCCTCAGGACTGTCCCCGGCGTGAGTGCCCAGGAGCCTCTCCTCCGGCCGGGTTAACCCGGACAAAGAGGAGACGGCCACAGAGGGAGGAGACAGTGAGGAAAGGAAAGCGCGCAGCACCTCCCGCCCTGGCACCATGGCTGGGCTCATCAAAAAACAGATCCTGAAACACCTTTCCAGGTCAGTGAGAGCCTCGGGCGTAGGGACTAGTCCACCTCCTCCCTAGCCGGCACTGGCTTCGGGGACGCCGGAGACTGGCAGCTGTGTGGGAGGCGACCCTTGGACTCCCCGCTCCAGTAGGGGCAGGGGTCGCGGCCCCAGATCTTGCGGCGCCTGTGTTGGCCTCACGAGTCAGCCCCTGGCCGGTTCTTCCCTGGACTGATTGTCCCCCGGCCTGCTCGTGGAGGAGCGTGGAGGAGCGTGGAGGGAGGCCAGGGGAGGCGGCGCACTGGGGTCGCCCCCAACGCAGAGTTCGGGGGCGTCCCGGGCACCCCCTCTTGGGCGGTCCTGCGTGGGGACCGGAGATGGCCTGTTGTTACCCAGGTGCCTGAGTTACGTGGTGGGATGAACCGGAGCTCGGTACTCGCCTCCACTCGGAGTGGAGCGGTTCCGTTAACCGAGAGCGTCTGGCGCAGTGTGGACTCCTAGGGCTGAGGCTTGTCTCCTTAGTGAAATGTTGTTAATTAACCTTGTTATTGTTCTGAATTCACCCCACCTCGCCGTTCCTGCTCCGATGCGTTCGAGGGTGTGCCTGTTTGCACAGTTAGGATTTGTCTTAGGTAAATAACCAGAGTTCCCAGCTTTGGCAAGTTCTTTCTGGAGTCGTTTTAGTCCCACGTCATTCTTACAAAACAGTTTTTTTTTTTTTTTTTTTTAAATCCAAGACCCATAAATTCAGGGAATCAACATCTTTGGTGATAAACCGAAGACTTGTCATTCTTTCCATTTCATAATGCGGTTTTAGTCAGAAACATGACTCAGTAAAGCTGGCAGTTCGTTGCTCCTGGCTTCTCCATATTTGTCTCAGGACACAGGCTAAATGTAGGATCTTGTTTCCAAGTTGTTAACACTAAATCCGAAATGCTTGGTTATGACTTTTTTTCTCTGTTATTTGTAAGTTAATGATTACTTTTAACTTATTTTAGGAAAAGACTTGGTTATAATGATATATTTATGTAATAAAGACAATTCTTGAATCTACAGATCATTGTATACCACAGGTTATATAGCGGGGAACAAAATCAATATTTCTGTGATTCAGCGAGTTTTTTCTCACTTATAACACTGAATAAGATATGACAGATTTTTATTTTATTTTATTATTTTTTTTTCAGGCGAGGCAACCCTTGGTTGACCTCACAGATTGCAAGGACCTTGTCAGTTTACAATCTCTTACTTTATTTTATTTTATTTTTTAATTTTTTAGGTCTACAGCACCTGGTGGTCTCCCATCCAAGTGCTAACCAGGCTCGACCTTGCTTAGTTTCAGAAATCAGACGGGATGGGGCTTGTTCAGGGTAGCATGGCTGTAGACTGACAGTTTTTTTTTAAAGCAAATTAAGTGGCATTTATGAATATATATTTCTTAATATCATTACTAATTGGAATGGTCCATATGAATAACTTGGAAGGTTTTATTTATAATTTATTTGTAAGGTCTGACTTATTAGATGTTCTCCAGCCTTTCTCATACTGAGTTCCACAAGAATATTCAGACCTACAGAAAATAATTTGACTGTCTATTTTGTCACTCTCCCAAGGACATTGGTACATAGCTAGCTCCATTCTAGATGCAAAGGGAGGAAAGTTAATCAGTGAGTGTCTTAGGGCATTAGAGTTTAATCTCTTGTAGAGCAGTTGAGAAGGTCTCAAAAATTAATAGCCTGGGTAAAGGCTTACTTCACAAAATAGACAACACCTACATATTCAGAATTCAGTCTTTAGGATTACTTTTTAGTCTGTATTATTTCCAGTCTCTATGTTGTAAATAGTAATGAAGTTTTATTTTTTTAGAGATAAGTTTTTGAAACACTTGAGCTTGTAGTTATTTCATATTTCAAAACTTAACTGAAGTGACTGAAGAGTATCAAATTTATGTTTTTGGTTAATATCTTAATCTTACTGCTATTGCTGTCATCTTTATGGTGTTATATATAAATCTAAAGGATGACAGATGAAACAAAGTGGGTGTTGTGATAAATAATAGTTATTCAAGTAGGGATAAACTTTTGAAATTATATGGAATAAGCTTAATTTTACAGATTTTTCCAGTGATAAAGACGTCTGGTTATATTGATATAATCATCTGGAATGCAGTTTAATACAATTTAACAGGAAATACTTAGATCCAATAATAGACATTTCATATAGCCAGAAGATGAAACCATGGCACCTTCTCAAAAGAGGCCTTACCTGACTGATCACACTTTTCTCGTACCATTTATCCTCATCTGATATATATATATATATTTATTTATTTGCTGTTTGTCTCTCTTCTCCACTTGATGTAGACTCCATGATGGCAGGGATTTTTGTTTTGAGTCTAGCATAATGTGCACTCACAACTATTTTTTGGAATGAATAGGTGAATGGCACCAATCAACTGACTCTTCCTCACATTGCCTTTTTTTTAACTGAGGCAAGACTGTATGCCACCAATATTATCACATTTTACCTGTGGTGTTAGGAAGCAATAGGCAATTGAATCATTGGCGTCTTGGAAAAGGACTAGAAAAGTGACTGTTTATATAGAGGATCTTCCGTAAGGAAGGCTATCTAGGAACCAACAGAAGGAAGAAAATGCTTACTCTGAGCCTTGTGATTGAAATATGGTAAAATTGTAAGATTAAAGTCAGTGTTACCCGAATATAGATGTTTGAGAAACTCGTATACTGGAAAAGTATGAAAGAGGAATTGTTCTTAAGAGATTACCAAATGCTTTGAATAAATGCTGAACTATCTTTGAGACCTGTAAATCTATATACTGTTCTCTGCCTAATTGTTGTTTAGTTTGTTTTCCAAGCAACTCTCATATTGTTAATAAACTTAGTTCCTATATTTGGAACTGATCTGAAACTGACTGGGAGTGAGTGAGTGAGAGCTTATGTGTGTGTACATCTCTGTAGTGGTGCAGTGGGGGTTGGAGTTGTTATATTTTAAGATGTGAAACAGGAAAGGAAGTTTTTGAAAAAGAAATTACCCTGATCTTTCATATTGTAACTGGCATAGAATATGCTTTGGAGGCTTTCCTAGGAGAGTGTTTTTTCACATGGGAATGGAAAATTCTAAAGAAAAGTTATAACAAATATAAGAAAGAAAGTAAGAGCAGGAGCTCCCTTTAAGCTCAAGGGCTCGAGGCCTTTCTGGGTGTGTGTACGTGCATGGTCAAGCCAAGGCAAAGAGGGGAAAAATAGAAGCTGGAAGATGGGAGTATATTTAAGCCAGGACCTGAAAAGAGGCAGGGAAGATACAAATGCTCCCTTTTCCCCTCCCCCCTTCCTCTTTGGCTCAAGGCATTCTGTGATGGCACAAGGATTACTGGGGAAATGGGAGTCGGCAAAACAGACAGACACCACACCTGAATGGAGTCTTCATACAGTTTAAAGCGGTGTTTGTTTCTCAACCAGGGGTGATTTTGCCCCTCCAGGGACATTTGGCAATGTCTGGAGACATTTCTAATTGTCACAACTTAGGAGTTGGGGGTGGAGTAAGGCTACCGGCATCTAGTGGGTAGATGCCAGGGATGTTGCTAAACATCCTACAATGCACAGCACAGTCTCCCACAACAAAATATCATTTGGTCAAAATGTCAATAATTTTGAGATTGAGAAACTGGTTTAAAGTGTACACATGTGTCAGTGATTGAACTAGGGTCACTGTGCTAGTTAAATTTATTTTGTCTGCAAACAACAAAAACTTGCTCTGTTTAACTTAGGTAAAAAGGTAAATGTAACAGAAAGCTATTGGGGTGGGTCACAGAATCCAGGGAAGGGCAGGACTGGCCAGTTCCTAAAACCTCATTGGAAGAGTTCTTGGACCGCCGCACTATTGACATTTTGGACAAGATAATTCTTTGTTGTGAAAGGCTGCTCTGTACATTGTAGGATGTTTAGCAACATCTCTAATCTCCACCCACTAGATGCCAACATCACTCCCACAGTCTTGACAATGAAAAATGTCTCCAGACCTTGCTAAATGTCCCCTGAGGGGGAAATCGCTCTTGGTTGAGGACCACTGCTTTAGGGTGCTGTCCCATCTCTCACAACTCCCAAGCTGTGATCTTTCCTGTCCAGTTTCAAATTCCTGGGAGAGAGATTCTGTGTGGCCCAGTTCTGTTTATTCGTGGATCAGTTAGCAATGGCAAAGGATTATACATACATCAAAATATGGTTATTGGGAGAACTAGTACTTTTGAGTCAGGCTTGTTGCTCCATTTGGTGTCTTTAATAGGCACTGAACTACATTTAGAGGCCCTCATTAGCTATGTTAAGGAAATTGAACTTTATCCCAGGAGGTGACTGCTAATAAAGAATTCTATCAAAAAGACAAGATTATTAGAGTTGCCTGGTTATCAGTTTGGTTTTTGAAGTCTAGGGTTCAGGAGCGATTGTCTGGGGTGGAAGTATACTGCAGAGGGGATCCAGTGAACTTACTGGATACTGTATTGGAAGGATATCAGTATCCCACAGAATTTATGGGAAGGTTAAAAGACCCAGACTTGGAAGGGGACTGGATCCAGGCAAACTCTAAGGATCTAGGTAGGAGAACTATTTGACATTCTCAACAAGACATTTCCTTAACTAAGGGGAAGGAACAAATAGAAAGAGAGAGTGGTCTGAGAAGATTGCTGAATATTTGGAATACTTGTTAAGGATATTAGGAAGGATTGAACACTTGCAGGATCTTGTGGCTAAATGGCAAAGTGATGGGAGAGTTTAAATTGCATCACAATATATTGATGGGATGGTTTAGGTTGCATAAGGAAGGAAGGGGAAGGGCAGCAGCTAATAGCCTGGGGAGGAAAAGAAAGAACCATCATAGGATTGGAAATTTTATCTAGGTAGAAGAGCAGCTGAGAAAAACAAATGAGAGGATTGGAAGCATTAGAGGTTTTGTCTGAAAGTGTCATGTTAAAGTTAAGATTTTGGAGGTGGAGTAGGCCTAGTTTAGGACAAGATATCAGATAAGGCCATGGAAGTGAATTGCTGAAGAAGTTAAGGTGTGTGTAGAGATAAATACTACTAGGTCTATAATCATTCCTGTACTGGACATTCTTAAAAGGAAATACAACATCGATTAGACTGTCAGAAATTCTTTTCTCAAATGATAATATTATAAAATGATAGGCTAATTATGTACATCTTTCATTTTCATGGTAAAGCTCAATAAATAATTTTTTGACAATTTATGTATACCAGGCTTGAGCACTTGGCATCAGAGGTACAAAGATGGGTAAATTATGGTCTCAGCTCTTGGGAAACTTCAGTGATTCCCATTCTGGAAAAAGAAGCATGAGTAGGATTAATGTAATCTATTTCTAGAACCATACTGCCATTGAAATTTGTGAGATTTGTTTTACTTGGATTAGGCAACTGGGAAAAGATTGAGTTAAATGTTACCTTTTAGGATTATAAATAAATTTATTATTATAAATTTGGAGATTTTTTAAAAGTAAGTTTTAGTTACTTACATTGACAGTATTATCTTAAAAATAATCTCCAATAATTTTGATTTCGACATTCAATATACTAGTTGTTTATTTAACAAATACTTACCGAATACTACTTTGTATCAGGTACTAGTCCATAGTGCTGGGGTAAAAATCTCTACCCTCAATGGAGTTTGCATTTTAATCAGAGGAGGGTGATAGTAAATAAATACATAAATGAAATACTTTGTATCAGTTTGTGGTACATGCTACTGAAAAAAATAACAAAGAGAGGGGATAGGAAGTGCAAGGAGATAGCAATGGGGTTTGTAATTTTAAATCTATTGATTCCAGAAGGCTTAATTGGGAAGGTGATATTTGAGAATAGATCCAAAAGAGGTGGTGGAAGCAGATGCAAAGATCCAGAAGTGGAAGCCTGTTATTTTTGAAATATATCCAGGCCATCAATATAGGTGAAGTGGAATGAGGAGTGGAGTAGAGGATGATGAGATCAAAGGCCAGATTTTGTGGGGCCTTGTAATGACTTGGCTTTTATCCGAATGAGATCGGAAGCCACTGGAAGGCTTAGAGCCAAGAGTCACTCTGCAGCCATGTAGGAAATAAATAATAGGAAGGCGAGCACAGAAACAGAAGCCCAGTTAAAAGTGTTAATTATCCAGAAGGGAAAGATATTGGCTTAGACCTAGGTGGATGCAGTGGAGTTGTTGAGATGTCAGATTTTAGATGTATTTTAAAGGTAGAGCCAGAGGATTTGCTGACCGATTAAATGTGATCGAGTGAGAAAGAGCAGTGATGGATGACTCCATAGTTTTGACATAAGCAGCTGGCAAGGTGGAGTTGCTGTTCACTAAGTTGGAGAAGACTGCTGGTGGGGCAGGCTTGTGGAAGATTAGGGGTTTGATTTTGGGTACATTAATTTGGATGCCTGTTAGGTATCTATGGAGATCTTTTTTATTTGTGAACTTATTTAGACTACATATTTTAGTCTGGCAATAATGTCAATGTTTTCTGTGTATTTATCCTTCGATTTATACAATACATAATTACAGCAGAATGAATTGTGAGTTGAATTTTAGGGGGTGTTTTTTGTTTTGTTTTGTTTTGTTTTGTTTTGTTTGTATGAAGTACACTATGTAGAGCCTCTGAAATCAAGTAGGTGACCATTTCTTTCACATTAATTTCCAAATATACCCTGTATTGATTTTTGCAAAAAAGTTATTTCAGGAGACTGATTTGAAAATTTTAGGTGAAAAGGGAGTTGGATGCTTGTTCCATTGGCTGTTGTAATATCACCTTCTTAGAATCAGAAGGGATTTGTTCCTGTCTATGAGAAGGAAATTATTAATACAGAAATTTGTCACTTGCCCAGGGTTAAGGTTTGACAGGTAGTGTTTAGTGATTAAGTCACTGATCCAGCACCCTTTTAATTTGATTTTTCTATTGCCTACTCAGGCTATTGTTCCCATCTAATGGCTTGACTTTCTTTTATTCAATTTTCAGCATTTCCCTTATTACTCTTATAGTATTTCATCATCCTGCTGCAGTATCCCTCAGGAGATTCTTTTATTACTTGAGAATCCCTTGATTCAGCAGTTCTTTGAAGTTGTGGAAGCATAATTTCTCCATTTGTTTTTACTTGCATGTTTTTTTTTTGCAATATTACTTTTTGCAATATTACACTTTGCCTTAATCCTACAGGTTCCAGTCTAAATATTTCCCTAATAAGTTGACCTCTTATTACTTATACATGTTTTAAATTTTGCATGTTATATTACTTAGGATGAGTAATTTTATGTATCTATTAAATATTGGTATTTCATCAATCGATATTAATGGCTGGAGCTCAGATTGAATGTAAGTTACAAGTAGAAGTCTTAATGACTATTTCCATGAGTGAACTATGAACAGTTATCATATCAAGACAAAGTTATTAAAGCAAAATTGAGAGTGAAGCAAATATGATTTAGGATATAGTAATTGTTTGATTTTACAGCGATTAGACTTACTGTTGGTCTGTCTGATAATTCACCGACTTATTTTGAGACTTCTAGACAAAATTCATGTTGTATATAAATTTTGAATCTCTATATTAGTCTATTCTTTAAGTCTTAATTTTAGTTATATGTATATATACTTTTTTCTACCCCAAAATACCATTAGGAGAGGGATCTCTGGCTTCTTTTTGCCACTGCTAGCATAGCATCAAGTTTTGGTTTCATTTTCTGTTGTCCGTTTTTAAACCTTTTATAACTTGATGGTTAAGAATTAATATTTAGTAATAGTGGAAAATTTAGAGATTTTAAAATTTGATAAAACTATGTTTTTAGGTATTAAATTGAGTTTCTGTTCCAAATTTTTCTTCTGCTGTGATGCTTTATCTATAAATGAAATGTACTATAAAAAGAGGCATCAAGAGGCATCCGTAATATGTAACATTTATCTATTTGCAACTTTAACAGAAGTAGAGTCAATGAGACAGAAGTAGTCTAAGTCTCAGAGAAACTCGTATAGAAATAATGAATTAAAAGCACACAAACGACAGCTTAGTGATATAAAATAGATAGTTATTAAATCTCTTTTGACTACAGCATGCATACCAAAGGAATATTTAAGGCAAGTATTTAGAGAAGTTAAGGGTAACTTAGGTCCTTCAAATTTGGCTGCAATTTTATTTTTCACTATTTTCCAGTACTACACTTCTCCTTTTTGTTTTTTTTACCCTTTTTTTTTTTTCAGCCATCTGCATCTCTTCATGACAGGGCATTCTCTCAGGCTTCATTTTACTTGTACATCTTCCATGGGCAACTTTAGGCTAGTCTTCATTGGTTGTCTTTATTTTGAACTTCTTTAAGTCTTAAAATATATTGTTTGTTTTATTAAAACAAAAGCTTCATGTTTATTCTGTAGATTGTCTTTAAAGGCAAATTCACCCTGATAGGCTTTGAATTTTGAGGACGGTGACTGTGCTTGTCTAGTTTGCCATTGTATCTTTAGCATCTGCCACAGTACTGTGGTACATAGTAGTTGTTCAGAAACATTATTAGTTGACTATACTACATTAGCTTTCATAGAATAAGTAGGGTATAAATTGGTTGCCCTGAATTCATTTTTGGCTGGTTTAAAAAGTTGACTTGTATCCAAAAAATTTAGATTAAAATGTTTTTTTTCTTTTTTCCCCTGATAAATGTTATAGTTATCCAATGTACTTTTGAGTATACAGATATAGTTTATTGCTGATCTCTCTTCGGTTTGTGGGTTAGTTTTCATAGGAAACTTTATCTTTCTCTTGGAAATGAAATGAGGATTATAGTTTTAACTGGGCCTTTTGGCAGTTAAATTGACAATTTGTGTTTGTAAATTGCTTGTCATTTAGAGTGCTTGTCCTAATTGGTTTTATTTAATGTTGAATTATACAGTTCAGTTTTTATAACTTTTGTACAATATAGCTATCTCATTTTTGTTAATTAGCATTTTAATATAAAATTTAAAAAATACATTTTAATAGAATAGTAGTAATTCCAGTGATAGAAGGAATGAGGAAATCATAAATGATTAATTTATCTTAGAATTTAAGCAGTGTTTGCTTTTAGTTAATCCAGTGTGAAATACAACTGTATTTTTAAAAAGTGAATCACAGCTAAAAATTTTTATATCATTCCTTTCCTCTTCCTTCCCTTAAACTTGCTCCCTTCTGTGTCCCCTGTGTACCCCCATTCCCTGCAGCGATCCCTGCTGGCTGTGGTGGAGATTGGTGTGCTGTGAATTTCATAATCACCCAAATGAGTACCAGAGGAGTCTAAGAAACCCTGGCAACTGACTACTTGCTTTCACCAGGAATAGGGACCTTTTGTCTGAAATTTCCTGCCCTCAGGTAATACTTCTATTCCCCATCGTTTTGTTTTCTCTCTATAAATGCAAACACTTATTATGCCCCACATAAAGATACTTAGAGAATAATTGCTAATTCTTAGTGTTTTAGTCAAATATTGATTTCATTTTTTATTTTTTAACTATGTAGCTTATAGGCTCATGCAATCACTTAGACTATCTTTTCAAATATATAAGGTTTGGCAATGTACTTAAAACCAGCTCTTCCTGATGTTGCCAAGAGAGTTTTATAACTTAGAGTCAGCTATTCAGAATAGCAATTAGCATTTGATCTACTCTTTAATGGGTAAGATTTCATAGTCTAATATAACTAATGACTTATGAAGGCTCTTTTGATAAAGGATATTTTAATCGGTTTGTCACTGGACTTAAGAGTTTATTTTGTGTATTTAATGTTAATCATAATCTTTATCAAAGAGATCGAAATAACTCATGAACAGCACTGAAAAGAGAATTCATTTTTGAAGACTATAAGGGCTCCCCACACCATTCTTCTCCTCTCTCCTGCCCCTTTTTAAAATTCATTATCAGAGAAAGCAATTATAAAACCAGATTCTTGTGGAAATGACACTGAATTTTTTTCAATTTAGGACTCAATGAAAAACCTAGAAACTCATGTCACTGAACATTTCTCATGCTTGGAAAATATATCCACATAAATACTTTGAACCTTTTCTAAAAGTCTAGTAAGACAGACATGAGCAGAATTGTACAACTCATTACATACTTACCCGAGGAGTAATGGGGCAGTTGATAAACTTGTTGGCCATATGTTAGCTAGCAGTTTTATAGATATGATGATGTATTGTTTTTCTCGTCTGCCTTGATTCCATGCTGTCTTTTGGGTATCTGGATCTCTACCACATTACTAAGAGAAAGATGACAAGCTTTAACCTTAGGTACACTATTAGTGAAACCACTAAGGTTCTCTGTAGAATATTGTAAGTTAAGGACTTATGTTGTTTATAATGTCATTCAGGGATGGTTCTGATTTTGTATAAACCTCTAGCAAATCCTCTGGAACTTTTGCTCCTGAAGTATTGTCATAACTGTAGTCTTTTGCTTTTTCCTAACTGTACCTCCTTAACATGTCTTTTTTTGGCCTGGTTTGTGCTTAGCGTATTGAAGATGAGGGGTTATCATTTTATTTTAAGTTTAAACCACAGCTATTCCTTCGTTTATTTAAGTCACCTACCAAGTTTAATTCCTTTTTCTTTACTTTTCATTTCAATCAATTATAATTCCTTTTTATTTAAATAACTCTTGAATTTATCTTCTTTCCCCTGAACCTAGCACATAGCAGACTACTTGTCACAAAGTAATATTTGAATAATAAGATTTGAATATTTCTGTTTTCACTACCCAGATCTAACTCATAATTTTTTTGTGTCAGTTGTAACTAAGTGTTCTCATTTCCTTCTGGTCTCATAGTCCTTTATTCCATCCTTGGCACTGTTACTAGAGAGAGCTTTCAAAAATGCTAATCATTTAATTCCTCAGTAGAAACCTTTTAATGGCTCATATTTAAGGTTTTTTCTTAAGTGTGTTTATAACAGTAGAATTTTTTTTTTTTTTGTCCACAGAAATAATAAATTGAACTTTATTGCATAGTATAGACAAAGTAGAGTTCCTCTACTTGAGTCAGTAATTAGGGGGCATCAGCTGTCATAGTCTTTCTTTTTTTATTTTTTCTCCCACCTGGGTTGAATTATAAGCAATCTTTTTTTTTTTTTTAATTGGCACCGTACTAATATGTAGGATGAAACCCACATTTCTTGACATGGGATAACAAGAGTCCTTCATAATTTGACTTCAGTTCATCTTTGAAGGCTTAGCATTCATTTCTTTCCAAACTATCTGTTGGCATTATACTTCATCTTTGCCTACTGTGTGTGATCTTGTAACCTTCAACATGCTGCTGCTCTGCTTGAAATGTCCTCCTCTGCTCTATTCACCTGGCAGAAACTTACTCTGAAAAGCAGCTCAAGTACTGCCTGCTTCTTGAAGCCTTCTCAAAGAAGTATTCTTTTTAATAGAATTGATCCCCTCTTCTTTTGTACCTCTATCTTATCGTATTCTCATTTTTATTGTAATATCTGTCACACAGTGCCTGGCACATATTAAGACCTTAATGTACTGTAATGATTTGTTTATGTGCTTGTCTCTAATGATAAACTGTGAGGTCTTTGAAAGCAGTTAAGTATGTCTTAATTATTTAAGTTACTCAGGAGCCTAATCAGAGCTCAGTTTTTGCCATGAGGGTATATGTATGTATAGTTGTGTCAGATCTACTAATGTTTCAACAAAATTCAGAAACCTAGATTTCAATGTATGGTCTACAAATCCAGGTTTTTTAAAACACTGCAGGCCAGACAAAACATATCTGTGGTAAAACAGCTCACAGGCTACCAATTTGCCACCTGTTCCATTCTTTAAATGTTTTCGTAGAAAAACTGGTTAGACAAGATTGGTTGATTTTCTTTACATACATATTGTAAAAATAACCAAGCCAAACAAACTCTGTAAATTGAGAATGCTCAAAAAAACCAAGATAATTCACTATGTGCATACCTTCTTTGATCCTTGTTCCATTAACGCTCTAGGTTTCATTAAAAATAATAATAACATTTATGCCATAAATATTTAATAAGCCTCACAAATTGACACTGAGAGCTCTTTGAGGGTGAAAATTGCCATATACTCCTATGTTGCCTAGTAAATGTTCAGTAAATATTGTTGAATTGAAAATTGATAGGTATGGTAATAGAATGGTAATTGATCTTAAAATATCTTTTAAGTCAAATTGTACAAATTTGATAATAGTTTGGGGGTTCAGCCTTGGTGTGACCTCGAACAGTTGACCTAACCCCTCTGGGCTTCACATTCTCTACTATAAAATAAGGACTTTGGATTAGAGGAACTTTTTAGATGCTAAAATTCTGAAAGTATTTGATATTCTTTACTAGTATGAGGGCTGCCTGTGGCTCAGTTTTTTTTTTTTTTTTTTTTAACTTGGCTTAAAATCGTTTCTAATATGTTTGGATGACAAATGTAATGGTATAGTTTTCAAAAATCCATGGTTCAGATACCTTAAAAAATCTTATTCCTGTGTATTTTATTGAGTTAACTAGTTTATTCTCTTTTATTGAGGTATATATACACCTACATATATAGGTGTGTATGTATGTATATATCAAGGTATGTTCATGATAAATTACCCTTTTGAGGAGAGAATTCCCAATATACAGAGTTTGTTTAGCTTAATTATTTTTGAGATAAGCAAGTAAAGAAAATCAACTAAGCTTTGGTTGTTGGGAGCTCTTTATTTGGCTCCTGTGTTCCTTTTATCGATTTTATTTTTTATACTGGTCTTATATCCTGTAACCTGCTAAACTCATTTATTAGTTCTGGAAGCTTTTTCTTTTTCACTCTCTCTTTTTTTTTTTTTAAGATTCTGTAGGTCTTCTCCATAGATAGTTATATTGTTTGGGGAAAAAGACAGTTTTACTTCTTTTCCAAACTTTCTTTTATTTTTTTTTCTTGCCTTTTTGTGTTGGCTAGAACCTCTATACAATGTTACATAGAAGTGGTAAGAGCAGACATCCTTGCTTTGTCCTTGTCTTAGTGGAAAAGCAATTTAGTCTGTCATTGTTAAGTGTGATTTTAGCTGTAGGGTTTTCATAGATGGCCTTTGTAGTTTTGGGGAAGTTCTCTTCTGTTCCTAATTTGAGAGTTATTTTTCCATGCATGTTGTTGATTTTTGTCAAATGCTTTTTTATGCCTCTATTGAGATCATCGTGTGAGTTTACTTTTAATATGGTGCATTACATTAGTTGATTTTTGAATGTTAAACCAGCCTTCATTCCTTGAATAAGTACTTGGTCATGATGTATTATACTTTTTATATATTGTTTATCGTAGTGGGTTATAGCTTGCCTTATGAAATTAGTATAGCAGGTTGCAGTCACCATTTTGAATGAAATAGACTAGAAAATATCAGACCGTATTAAACTATTGCTTCATGAAATTTTTTTTGTCCATTGTGTGTGTACTAGATTGTAACATAAAGTATATTTCTTGACCTAACACATAAACATTTTTAAAAAATAACAACCTGAAGATAATAAGGCATAGAGTAGGGCAAGAAAGCAGCTAGCTCTGAGAGAGGGGTGCCAGATTAAAGGAGGTACAACTTGGGCAAAAAAAATGGTGTTGGGTAAGGGAAGAAATGAGAAATATGGGTTTCTTTAGAAAAGCCTCATCACTTTCTGATTTTGATTGAATGAATTTTTCTGGCTGCATGATGAAGCCCATGGACTGTGAAAGGATGTAATTAGTTGCAGATTAATAATAACTTAATGTTCTTAGCCAAAGGACTTGGCAGTCTATCAGATTTTGAGAAGTCTCGCCAAGAACATCCTCTCTTGTATAACTTTAACATGTGGTCTTAAGGTACTTTTCTCGAAATATTGTTTTGAATAAAATCAAGCAGAAGCTGTTAAATTTGCTTATACAAAGATATTGGTTCTTGTAATATCTCTTCAATATGGAGAATTTAATCCTTGTGGGAGTACACAGACTTGAGATACTAGTTAGTGATTTCAGTTATTAATTCATTTCAAGGGTATTGGAGTTGAACTCAGTCGGAGAGAATGGAACGTGGTGGGGGAATAATCTTTACGGTACCTTTAAGTTTTAAAATAGTAGATTTGTGTTTGTCTCTCAGTTGTACTCCTTTATTATTTGTCAGCTTGATCCTAAGGTAGTGCCTTAGTTTCAGATTTTGAAGAAAAGAATCTGATTAAGCAGCCTAGAAGCCTTGTCAACCTCGAGATCAATAAGCTTTTATCCAAGGAAATATGTTTAAATGTCTTAGATTTGCACCTTTTCTCCGGTTATAGCCTTTCTCTGGGAAGATAGAATCACTAGTAATTGGGCAGCCACCTAAGAGGTGTCTGTTTATTAATAACGAGTTAATTTAATTAAATAACTTAAAAATCAAATTCTGGTATTGAAATAATTTATTTTCCAGATGGTTAAAATTAATCCTGTTTCTTTAGGGCATTGGTTCTTAGCCTTTTTGATGTCTAAAACTCTCTTTTGATGATACAATAAAATATCTTACACCCCTTGAAACCCATCCACAAACTTTAAGAATGCCTACTTTAAGTTTTTTAAACAATTTAACATACGTTGTTAAGTTCTCTGTAAAATCTAGTTGTTCATGTTATCGCATGAAATATCATAGAATAAGGATGAATCTTTCTAATTACAGCTATTATTTGAGAAAAATATTATCAAGTAGCAGAGCCTATTCTTAAGTTTAGAAAAATAGTAGGTAATAATGTGAATCTCGAACATGTACAGTGACAGGAACCGTAAACATTTTACGGACAAAGTAAATAATTCAAGAAATGCATATTTGCTGGTGAGGTTTTAAAAGAATGTTCCAGAAGTTTATTATATGAATGCAAAGAGGTAAATATGAAAGGAGGTAGGTTAACTATGTCAGAAAAGGGTTTTTATAAACTATGTTCTAAGATTCTTTTTAGCCTCTAGGATTCTACCCTCAGTTATTATATTTAACCTGGAGATGATTCATTTCACAAATCTGTGTCAGGTTGCTTTAGCAAATAAAACAACTGTATGATCTTTGTTTTTATGATGTAGCTATAAAATGAATCTGATGAAAGTTCAATTAAATTATGACTAAAATTTATAGTAATATCATATAAAATATATATCTTTCTGAATTATGATCTACTACAAACCTAGTGTTTTGTCAAGCTAAAATTTTTTTTAGAAAATTTTGGTCACTGGTTATGTAATGTCTCTGTATTATTCACATTCCAATTTAACTAGTATCTTAATAATAGCTACTCTAACACTCACCGAGTTTTCCTATGTGTCAGGGACAGTTCCTAGCATTTTATATGTTCTAATTCACTTAATACTGAGAACAGCCCTATGAGGCAGGTATTATTATCCTCATTTTACAGGCAAAGAAATTGAGGCTTAGAGAGGTTGAGTGGTAAGTGGTATTTTTCTTGCAAAGCTGGGATTCTTGATTTCTCATACATTTATGCTGTGTTCTCTTAAGCAAATTATAAGCCTTGATTATATGGACTTAGCTTTCTTTGTTTTGCCCTAAATGTTTACTTAGCACAGTGCTTTGTACATAATTTAGACTTTAATAATTATGTATTGACTGTAAAATATAGAAATTAAACCCGTTCTTTCCATTTGCCTGGAAAATTTATTCCTCTAATTAGCTGTTTTTGTTGTAAATACTGAAAAAACTAGTAAACTTATTTTCATGTATTATGTGCAGTTAAGGAAGATTATGGATAAAATGGAAGCTTGTTTTTATATTTTAAGTATGTTTTAAAAATTGTTACATTGTTAAAAATATGAGAAAGTTAACCATTGAAAAATATACATTCACATTAAAATTTATTTTATATGGTACTAATGTTAGGATAAAGAACACATTTATTTTAAAATAAACTTCTTTGCATGCCATAATATACGTAGTAATGAAACATTAGTCTATGTCCTGAATTTTAAAAATAAAAATATCAGTAAGAGTTGCGCCATTTTTATCTTTATTATGTGATATGACTTCTGTGCAGTAGTTGTAACTTTGACATATTGAGGTCAATCAGCTTTTTCTCTTATTCGTGTCTTGAGTCT
This sequence comes from Pteropus medius, assembly GCF_902729225.1. Lineage (NCBI taxonomy): Eukaryota > Metazoa > Chordata > Mammalia > Chiroptera > Pteropodidae > Pteropus > Pteropus medius. Next base: position 9,840,925 of record NW_024347791.1, read on the forward strand.
TTCTTAAAATATCTACTTGGGTTTTATATAGATTTCATGCTTCCATTCTCCCCACCACCCTCATCTCCACCAGATAAATAATTATTCAGAGTATAATTCATTGACATAGATTTCTACCATTTTTTAAAGTTCAGCTTTGAAATGGTTATATAACTTTTTAGAGCTTTAAATAGTTCTTTAGAGAGCTGAAATGGTTTATTTCAGATAACAATTTATTTTCTTTAGGATCAGGCCCAGTATCATAACCCTTCTCAATTATAATATTTAAAAGAGTAATACAGTTATCTGGGGACTCTGAATGGCAATTCAGTCCAAAGAGCCCGCAGTAACACTTGGAAAAAGCATAGGTCGACATACAGCTTTTCCATGCAATAATGCTCTTTTGTGAGCATTCTTCCCTTCGCTTGCCTAGTATACACTTAGTGAAAGCCTGCTTTTCCTATATCAATTAAATTATGACAAATTTGGGAAACATTTGTGCAAACTGAAAGATATGTTAGTTAAAGTCTAACATATGAATAATAGAAATAAATAATTCGATATATATACTCCCACCTTTCTAAGAGCTGTGAATATGTTACCAATATATCTTCAGCTTTCTATTTAAAATATTTTAACCGATCAGCCATATTAATATATTTTCAAGATTAGCTCCATAGCTCAGCAATTTTAAAATCCTCTTTGAATAATCATGAACTTTTGATATTGCTCCAATTAGAACTATAATCAGTGTGTTAATACTTTAAATAGAAAGAGAGATGGAGAAAGAGAAATCTTAATTGGATATTTGTTTTGTATGAGATGCTTTATATATTATTTTTAACCCTCACTAAAATCTTTTGAGGTTGGTGTTATTTTCTGCATTTTACAGATGAGCACATTGAGACAGAGTGGTATGACAGTAAGTGGCTACATTGGAATTTACACCACCTGACGTTAAGACCCACACTCTATGCAGATGTTATTCCTTTGGTATGAACTAATTTGAAGATAGAATTTCTTGTGAATGACATATACTTTAATCTTTCCATCTTTCACTTTTACTCATCAGTCCTGTCTTTTAGGGTTTCTGTTGAACTTTTGTCTTTGTAAAAGTAATATTTGCTCCTTATACACTTAAACATACAGAAATGTATAAAACTGAAGAAATAAATCTAAAATCTCACCAGCTATAGGTGCTCTTGATATTTGAGATCTTATGATGCATTTTTTTTTTATAATTGAAATCACAGTGTATAATTTCAAACATTGAATTTCCACTGGATATTTTTTATATGATTGGGGAAATATATTACTTGATATGTATATCTCATAATTATCATAATATAGCACAATTTAAAGGGATTACCCCGTTTTGGACATTTAGCTGCTTTCACTTTTTTCCCTTTGTAAATGTCATTGAGTAGAACATTCTTGTACATACTCAACCAAGATGTTGCCTGATTTCTCCACTAACCACCCCCCTCCCATATGCAAACACACAAATTCCACCCTGGCCAACACTACAGATATATAATCAGATGTTGTGTTTATGAGTTACTCAGATCTGTCTTTTTCTGAAATCTGTCCTTATGTCTGTCCTTCCTGTCTTCTCCGTGAGTAAAGTTGCAGTATTTTTGAAGTACAGTTAGGTTCATTTGTTTCAGTTTGCTTTCAGTTTTAGGTGTTCCCCTCTTCTCATTCTTGTTTTATTTTATTTTTTACATATACGGAGTATTAACTTGCTTTCTGAAGTCAAAACTGTTCAAAGACAACCCCTCCTTTTGTGTACTCTATCTGCTGTCTTACAATCAATGATTTTTTAAAATTTTCTTTTATTTATTTTTTTATTAAATTCATTGGGGTAACATTGGTTAATATAATTATATAATTTTCAGGTGTACATTATAATTTGACATCTGCATATTCGATTGTATGTTTACCACCCAAAGTCCAGTTTCCTTCAGCTACCATATGTTTGATCCCTTTTACCCACTTCACCCTCCTCCTATCTCCCTAAATTTGACTTCCTTTACTCTATCTACCTCCTAGCTCCTCCTTCACCCCCTACCCTCTGGTAACCACTAGTCTATAGTCCATGTCCATGAGTCTCTGCCCTGTTCATTTGGTGCTTTTAGGTTTAAATCCCACATATAAGTGATACCATGTGACTTTCAACTTTTTCTGTCTGACTTATTTCGCTTAGTATGATTATTTCAAGGTCCATTCATGTCGTTGCAAATATATTTCATCTCTTCTTATGGCTGAATAATATTCCATTGTATATATGTACCACAGTTTCTTTAGCCAGTCATCTATCGTAGGACACTTAGGTTGCTTCCATGTCCTGACCACAGTGAATAATGCTGCTATGAACATTGGTGTGCAAATATCTTTACAGATATGAGTTTTCAAGTCTTTGGTGTAAATACCCAGTAGAGGGATTGCTGAATCATATGGTAGATCAATTCTTAGTTTTTTGAGGAACCTCCATACTGTTTTCCATAGTGGCTGTACAAATTTGCAGTCCCACCAGCAGTATATGAATGTTCCTTTTTCTCCACATTCTCTCCAACATTTGTTATTACTTGTTCTGTTGATTATAGCTATTCTAACAAGTGTGAGATGGTATCTCATTGTGGTTTTGATTGACATTTCCCTAATAGCTAGCGATGTTGAGCATCTTTTTATATATTTGTTGGCCAAATGTATGTCCTCTAGGGAAAAGTGTCTGTCTGTTCAGGTCCTCCGCCCATTTTTTGATTGGATCATTTGATTTTTGTTGTTATTGAGTCATGTGAGTTCTTTGTATATTTTGGATATTAGGCTCTTATCGGAGGTGTTGTTTGCAAATATAATTTCCCATTTGGATGGTTGTCTCTTTACCTTTATGACAGTTTCTTTTGCTGAGCAGAAGCTTTTTGATGTGGTCCCATTCATTTATTTTAGCTTTTACTTCCCTTGCCTTTGAGGTCAAATTCATAAAATCCTCTTTAAGTCCAAGGTTCTTTAGTTTAGTTCCTATGTTTTCTTCTATGCATTTTATTGTTTCAGGTCTTATATTCAGGTCCTTAATCCATTTTGAGTTAATTTTGACATGTGGTGATAGACAACCGTCTAGTTTCATTCTTTTGCAGGTGGACTTCTGGTTTTCCCAGCACTGTTTATTGAAGAGGCTTTCCTTTCTCCACTGCATGTTTTTGGATTTTTGTCGAAAATTATTTGCCCATATAAATATGGGTTTACTTCTGGACTCTCGATGCTGTTCCACCGGTCCGTGTGTCTGTTTTTCTGCTAATACCATGCCGTTTTGATTACTGTCACTTTGTAGTATAATTTGAAGTCGGGCAGAGTGATGCATCCAGCCTCATTCTTTTTTCTCAGGACGGCTTTGGCAATTCGGGTTCTTTTGTGCTTCTATGCAAATCTGATGATTTTTTTGTTCGATTTCTTTAAAAAATGCTGATGGGATTTTGATAGGGATTGCATTAAATCTGTATAGTGCTTTAGGTAATATGGTTATTTTAACTATGTTGAATCTTCCAATCCAAGAACACAGAATATCTTTCCATTTCTTTGTATCTTCTTCGATTTCTTTTAATAGGGTCTTGTAGTTTTTGTTAAATAGGTCCTTCACATGTTTCGTTAAATTTATTCCTAGGTGTTTTATTCTTTTTGTTGCAATTGCAAAAGGAATTATTTTTTCCACTTCTTTTTCTGACACCGCATTATTAGAGTATAGGAACGCTATGGATTTTTGAATGTTGATTTTGTATCCAGAAACTTTACTGTATTTGCTTTTTGTTTCTAGTAGTGTTCTAGTAGTGCATTTGCTAGGACCTCTAATATTATATTGAATAACAATGATGATAGTGGATAGCCTTTCCTTGTTCCTGATCTTAGAGAGAAGGTTTTAGTTTTTCACCATTAAGTATAATGTTGGCTAAGGGTTTGTCACATATGGACTTTATTATGTTAAGGTACTTTCCTTCTATACTGATTTTGTTAAGTGTTTTGATCATAAATAGGTGCTGTATCTTGTTGAAGGCTTTTTCTGCATCTATTGATATGATCATATAATTCTTATTTTTTCATTTGTTTCTGTGGTGTATCACATTAATCAATTTGCATATGTTGAACTATCCTTGTGCCCTTTGGATGAAGCCTACTTGATCGTGGTGTATAATCTTTTTAATATGTTGCTGTATTCGGTTCGCTAGTATCTTTTTTAGGATTTTTGCATCTGTGTTCATGAGAGATATTGGTCTATAGTTGTGTGTGTGTGTGTGTTATCCTTACCAGGTTTTGGTATCAGAGTAATATTGGGCTCATAAAATGAGTTGGGAAGTATTATCTCCTCTTCGATTTGTTTGGAAGAATTTGAGGAGAAAAGGTATTAAATCTTCTTTGAATATTTGGTAGAATTCACTGGTGAAGCCATCGGTCCTGGACTTTTACTTTTTGGTTAGGTTTTTGATGATTGTTTCAATTTCCATACTGCTGATCAGTCTATTTAGATTTTCCAGTTCTTCTTGATTCAGTCTAGGAAGATTGTATTTTTCTAACTACTGGTCCATTTCTTCTAGGTTATTAAATTTGATGTTATATACTTTTTCATAGTATTCTTGTATGATCCATTGTATTTCTGCAACGTCAGTCATAATTTCCCCTCTTTCATCCCTGATTTTGTTTATTTGTGTCCTTTCTCTTTTATCTTTAGTGAGTCTAGCCAGGGGTTTGTCAATTTTATTAACCTTCTCAAAGAACAAGCTCTTTGTGGCATTTGTTTTTCCTATCTTTTTTTTTTGTACTCAATTTCATTTATTTCTGCTCTAATTTTGATTATTTCTTTCTGACTGCTGACTTTAAGATTCATTTGTTCTTCCTTTTCTAGTTTTTTAAGATGAAGCATTAGGTTGTTTATTTGGGCTCATTTTTGGTTTTGGAGATAGGCCTGTAATAATATGAACTTTCCTCTTATGACCTCTTTTGCCATGTCCCAAAAGTTTTGATATGTTGTACTAACTTTATCATTCGTTTCTATGGATCTCTTGATCTCTTTTTTTATTTCTTCTCTGACCCAGTTATTCTTCAGTAGCATGTTGTTTAATCTCCATGTATTTGTGATTCTTCCTGTTTTCTTTATGCAGTTGATCTCTAGTTTCAAAGCATTACGATCAGAGAATATGGCTGATATAATTTCAACCCTCTTACATTTGTTGATTATCTCTGTGTCCCAATATGTGATCAATTCTTGAGAATGTTTCATATACACTAGAGAAGAATGTATAAGCAGTTGTTTTGGGATGGAAGGCTTTGAATATGTCAATTATGTCCAGTTGGTCTAATGCGTCTTTAAGGATATTATTTCCTTATTGATTTTCTGTTTGGATGATCTGTCCATATCCGACAGTGGGGTATTTAGGTCCCCTACTACGATAGTGTTTTGGTCTGTTTCTCCCTTTAGTTCTGTTAGTAATTGCTTTACATATTTCAGAGCTCTCTGATTGGGAGCATAGATATTAATAAGTGTTATGTCTTCTTGGTGCATGATTCCCTTTATCATTATGAAGTATCCCTCGGTATCTTTCTTTAACTTTTTTAGTCTGAAGTTTATTTTGTCTGATATTAGTACTGCTACTCCTGCTTTTCTCTGAATGCCATTTGCTTGAAATATCATTTTCCACCCTTTCACTCTGAGTCTGTATTTGTCTTTGGAGCTGAGATGTGCCTCCTGGAGGCAGCATATGGTTGGGTTTTGTTTTTTGGTCCATTCTGCAACTCTGTGCCTTTTTTATTGGTGAGTTCAGTCCATTTACATTTAGGATGATTATTGAAATATTAGGTCTTCTTATAGCCATTTTATCTTTTGCTTTCTGGTAGCTCAGTGTTTCCATTGCTTCCTTGTCCTTGTGTTTCTGTTTTCTTTATTTGGGTTGGCTTTTGTGGGTTTTGCCTCTGGTTCTTCTTGTTTTATGTTATATACAATGGTGTGTGGTTACCATTACGAATATGAAAAGGATAGTTTTATATATACAGTTGTCTATTTTCTTCTGCATGTGCCTTATCTCCATTCCCCTTTGCAAATTTGGATCTTTGAATCCTCCCCTTTTCAGTTATTGTTATCTCAGTTTGTCCCTATGTATGCTGAACGTTCATTACTATACTATGTTGCTATAGCAATTGTCTTGTTATTATTTAAGCTTATAATGCCCTGTTCTCAGTAAGGGTTGCACTCCTCTGCTTCTATTTCCCGGATAGTCACTTTACTCCTAATTGTTTGTTTTTTTTTTTTTTTGGTCATTATGTTTTAGGTGAACTGACACCTTTCAGTATTTCCTATAGTGCAGGCCTCATAGTGGAGAATTCTCTCAATTTTTGTATGTCTGGAAAGGTCTTAATTTCTCCTTCATATCTAAAGGAAAGCTTAGCTGAATATATTATTCTAGGCTGATAGTTCCTTTCACTTAATAGTTTAAATATTTAATTCTATTTCTTTCTGGCTTGTAAGGTTTACGCTGAGAAGTCTGAGGATAGTCTAATGGATTTTCCTTTATGAGGTACCGTTTTCTTTTCCCTGTTTGCCCTGAGAATTCTTCGTTGTTGATTTTTGATAACTTTAATACAGTGTGTCTTGGTGAAGGCCTTTTTGGGTTGAGATAATTGGGTGTTCTGTTGACTTCTTGAATTCCAAGCTCCAGCTCATTCCTTAGATTTAGGAAATGCTCATCCATCCACTATTTGTCTGACAGTGCTTTCTAGTCCCTGTTTCTTTTCCTCGCCTTTGATAATGCCCATTATTCTTATGTTTCCTCTCCTGATGATATCAGCTAGTTCTTGTATTTCTCTTTCATTCTTTTCCATTCTTCAGTTTCTCTCTTCTTCCTTCGGATTTATTTCTACATTTCTGTTTTCGATATCACCGATCCTTTCCTCCATTTGGTTGACTCTGTTTCTCAAGCTTGTATTTCATTTTTCAACTCTTACAGTGTGTTTTTTGTTTTGTTTTGGTTTTTTTTTATCTCCAGAAGGTCTATTTGGTTCTTTTTGAGAGTTTCAGTCTCCTTGCTTTGCTCATCTAGTTGTTTTTTCAGTTCCTGAAATTGTTGCTATAACTCATTTCGAAACTCCTGTCTGGGCTCCCTGCTTCTGCCCATTTCCCTCTGTCATATATTCTCAGTAGAGTTATCCTTTAAAAATGAAAGTCTCATTCTAATCAAAAACTATTTTTATCATTGTCAAATTCCCAGTACCTATTAGATTATAGGAACACTAAATCCTCACTTAATGTTGTTGATAGATTCTTGGAACTGTGGTGAAAGGACGTGTAATGAAACCAATTTTACCATAGGCTAACTGATATAAACAAGAATTAAGTTCCTGGGGTGTATTCAGAGCAGGGGGCCTGAAGAAATGGCTTCTCTGTTTACAACACGTACCCAACAGGAATCTGGGGTCATTGTGACAAGGGGCACAAAACTTGTGGCCTTCCTATGAACAAACACCCTACATGTTTCCCTCTGCACCTCTACATGGCTTCTGTGCAGGACCGATGAGACAGGATTCAATATTGGAAGAAAGGCTGCAGTATTTAGTGAGGGGGAGATTGCCACCTAGAGCCTATCCAGTGCATGCATGGGTGTGCCATGGATGGTCTTAGATATAAAGGCTTTGAACCTTTCTTTTCAAAAAGAAAAGTTAGGTTCCTCTGGATCTCATCGATGTTATAATGAAATGGTGTTATTTGAGGACCTGCTGTATAAATTGAAATTAATTGAATTAATTAATGAACAAAATGGTCAAGTCTTTGTATAATCGGTCCTCTCTTTGTCCTTCCACATTTATCTTCTCTCCTGGCCCTCTTGCTACATTCCAGATACTGATCTTTTTTTTTTTTTAGTTCTATTTTGTACCATGCTCCCTCCTGTCTCAGAACCTTTATATGTTTATTTTCACTGCTTGGAATACTCTTTCTTTCCCTACAGCCTTCTTTTTCTTTTGTAGTTAATTTTTATTGCTTATTCTTTAGATATCAGCTCAAAAGCCCTTGTTTCAAAAAAGCTCTGCATTAAAACCCGTTACTATATGCTTTCTCAGTCGTGCTATTTGATCTTCTGACTTACCAACTAAACTGAAAATTGCACAAAAGTTGGGATCTTGAATGTACTGCTTGCCAATATATGTGTCTGAATTGTGAATCCTCAATAAGTGCTTACTGAATGTTCTCTTCTAGCTCTAATATTCTGCCTTGAGGAAGTGGCAGGTCATTCCTGTATGATTAGGAATGTTAGGCTATCAGGAAACCTCGTGGTGTTAAACTAAACATGATTGTACTTAAGTATAATACAGCTCAGCATCATTGGTCAGATGTGGGCTAAATATGAACTTTGTATTTCTCAGTTGACATTCTGTGAAGAGAGATGAATCCAGATAAAGTCCGGCTCAAGAAATTCTGGTTTAGAGTCAATGGCAAAGCATGTGTATCTTGGTTGATATTCTTGTTTATATGTGGGGCATGTAAATAACCCAGTACGTTTTGCTATTTTAATATCAGCAAAAGGTAAAAGTTTGACTAATAATTCTTGTTTTCAGTAATTAATTTTGTCAGTAGTTTCGTTTTTGGGTAAAGTTAGCAACTTGTCATTTTTTTGTTTTAAGGGTTGTTTTAAGGAATCAATAATGTATATGAAAGTACTTCAAAGTACATGTGTAATCTATTATTACTATTATCATTATTCTAACATTGGACAAATAAGTTACTCATTGTGTTTACTCATGTAAAAAATGGGGATAAAAACAGTATTAACCCTATGAGATATCACAGCAATTAGATAACATAGTAATGCATGCATGCAAAAGCCTGGTACATAGTAAACTGTTGGAAAATGTTCACTGTTATTTTAACTATTATTATTTATTATTTACAATCTTTCTTAAGTTTAAGAACTTCCATTTTTAAGTGATTGTAGATGATCCAGTGTCCACTCTTGGCATTTTCATTATGCACTTTGCACTTCAGTTATCTTAACTCCTATAGAAAGGATAAATGGTATTTGTACAGTTAAGTCAGGGTTGCAAATACTGGTATTTTTAAGAGTCTCACATAGAAAACAACAGCATTGGCTTGCTAAATAGAATTGCATAATCCCTTTCTCCAGAAACCTTTTTAGGACAAAATGTGTGTAGTATAATTTATTTCTGGAATGATCTGGTTGGTTTCTAAAGCTGAGGATCACTGGATGATTCTGAAAAAAGTGCTAATATCTGCTGATCATCATTCTCGGGATGATGAATGACAGCAGCTACTGTTCCTGCTGCTTCTAAAGGGTCTCTTCATTCCCTCACTTTCCTTGTGGGTTCATTAGTAGAATAGGAATATTCCCTTTTCTGATGTAGTCTGTAGTGAAGTGAACAAAATACGATCTGCACTCCCTTGCATAATGTCTGGAAAATAGTGGATATTCACTAAATATTTATAAAATAGAAAGGCACTAAGAACCAGAGCTTGATTACATATGGGAAAATGATATTCAGATGTGTGCCCCAAACACTGTAGGCTTTGTGTAAGAGAGCTGTGGATGAGAGAGATCAAAACAACAGCAGCAAAACCACACTGAAAAGCATGCATTAAAGTAGGGCTTTTCACTGTGGTTTTGGGTATCTTAGTGCTTCTATTACATTTTTAATGTTCTGTATTTTTGCAAAAATGACTCTGGGATACAGTACTGACACTAAAACAAATGTCAATATATATTTTCTTTCAGATTTACCAAAAATTTATCTCCTGACAAGATAAATCTAAGTACCCTTAAAGGAGAAGGTGAACTGAAGAATTTAGAGTTGGACGAAGAGGTGCTCCAGAATATGTTGGATTTGCCAACATGGCTTGCTATCAACAAAGTTTTTTGTAATAAAGCATCTATTAGGGTGAGATTTTGATATCTATGGAAAGCATTTTCTGTTTTTATTTTTTAATTTCATCCCTATGTCTTAAATATTTTGTTTTAGATAATTCTGTAAAGAAGCATTTTAACATAATTTAAAAAGACAAATACCTTTGTCTAAATAATTGCATGAATATGTAGCTTATAAATTTAAAATCATATGCTAATATGTTTATAGATTTTCATTTTTGTTTAAAATTTAATATTAACATTTAAATAAGATTGTTAACAGTTTATTAATAAAATAATTGGTTAAATTTGGTACATATGCAAATATTTTTTCAAAGCACTTGTTATCACATGGGACAGTTTAAATTTCTAATAAGTAAACACTTAAATGAAAACATAAGGACTGATGAGTTATCCTATTCTGTATATTATATATTTTTTGAAGTTTTATTTCTTTTTCTTATTTGTTTCTTATTTTGAGGGTTTTAAAATTCTCTTTTATTATTATCATTCCTACTTAATAAAACTTACCTCTAGTTACCTTTGATGCTTATCATGTCATATCGCTTCTTGCAAGTCTGCTCAGTAGAACTACTGAATGCTAATTTAGTTCATAAAATTGAAATGGAAGGGTTTCTGAAGGGTTTCACCTTCAGTTTTTTGTTCTATCCTCCATAAACCCAAACCAAATGTCTAGAAAGACATCTTTCTAGTGCAGGTTACATTTGAATATAACTTACTTGATATCATCTACATTTTACATTAATGACCTCACTTTTGTATTTGTCTTGAATATCTACAAAATGATTGGTCAGAATTCTAGAATTTCAAAAATTGTTAAATGAGCAAAACACTGACTATACTTTGCTGGGAAGCTTAAATCATGAAATAAAAATGTGGATTTTTAAAAATAGCTTGAATAAGTTTTTTTTTATGGTGACATTGGTATATATATTACATTGTGTGTTCATCACCCTTTAATTGTTTTTTTTTTTTAAATTACAATTGACATTGAAATTAATTTATGTTAGTTTCAGATGTACAGCATAGTGGTTAAACATTTTAAAATGTGTTTTAAGGACTGGAAAGAAAAGATATTTAAGAGAAACTGAAATTCTTATTTAAAAATATGACTAAGAAAGTATGACTGGTAGTCTTTTATATAAAAAAGATACATCTAATTTTAAGAGTTTGAATGAATTGCTCAGTTTATTATTTTGCAATTTAGGAAGAAAGTCATCTGATATAATTTGGTATGTCTGTCACTATATTAAGAGAGCACCTGTGTTGGTTACTGTTTTACATTTTTTTAAATGATTCATTTTAAAGAAAAAACATTTTTTTTTTAAGATCCCATGGACAAAACTGAAAACACATCCCATCTGTTTGGTGAGTTTTGAATTGCCTCAGAAATAAGCATTTATGTATGCATATAATCTAATTGTGTTACTATTAATACATTCTGGGATTAGAAATTGCTCTTCTGTAAAATCTGATGATCTCAGCAGTATTTGGCTATTTACAGTTTTTCTCCCATACTCCTGTAATACAATTTTCCATCAGCTAGTAAATGCCTTGAGAAAAGTCTGAGCACATTGTTTTCTGTTTTTGGTACTTGCCTTTTTAGACCTTTGCTCCTAAAGAAATGAAAGAGAAAATAGTTTTAAAGAATATTTTCATAATACACACAAAATTATCTAGTCATTTACATTTTTAATGTATCTTTATTAGTCCCTGGATAAAGTAATAATGGAAATGAGTACATGTGAAGAACCACGAAACCCTAATGGCCCATCACCAATTGCAACTGCTTCAGGACAAAGGTAAGCTGTTTCTATTTATCTTTGTGACTGGCAAAGGAAATTCTTTTTTATAATCATCTCTGTTATCTGCAGTAATAGGACATAAAATAAAATCCCCTAACCTCAAACAGTTTCTCTTTCAGCCATCTCTCCCATCAAATATTTATTTTACAGTTTTAGTATATTTTTGCAAGTAGAATTGATTTTTAGCCTTTTATTCATTTTGCTTTTCTTGATTTTTTTGATCATTAAGTAATAATGATCAAACAAAGGCACAGCAGGTAGCAGAAAATGGAAGCAGTAGAGCTTAGGTATTCTATAAATCAGATGTATGTTATTTATTCTACACATCAGTGGAGCTTTTATGACTCTAAAGATTTAAGTTGATGCCTAGTAAAATTATAGACCTTTTAGACTACTCTTAACATTCATTAAATAAAGAATGCTTGCAGATTGCATTTTGATAGATAAAAATCAAATGCTAGTAAAGTAGAAGCATGGGGGCCATTTCACAAAGCCTTCTTGAAAAGTTAGACTAGTTCTTAAAAATACATCTAAAAAAAATCCTGTTTTTGCATTCAGTGAATTTAAACCTTGTACTATACATCATTTCCTCAAGGGAGGATTTCTGCACTACTTTGCATTGTGCAGCTCTTCATATAAAATGTTCACATAAATTTTAATGTGACTAGTGCCTCCTCAAGTTGTACAACATGGCAGCCCTGAACATTTATAGTATTCTGGGTGCTGAGTAAAACCAGTGATAAAACTCATCTTGGAGGTACACATGCATACACACACACACACACTCTCACACCCTCCTTCTCTTTCACCAAGGTTGAACCACCTTTACATTAGTGCATTCTATCAGATGTACAATTTATATTTGGACTATAGGTAATAGTGACTGGGAAAAGAGCTTCTTTGTAGTTTATACATCATCCAGCAATTTGGGATTTAAAGTTTAGATTGCGTTTTCAGGTTTGATAGAGTAGATTGGAGCAATTGGTCTTTAAATCAGCTAGAGTCAGAAAAATTAGAAAGTGGAGATGATTATAAGATTATTGAAAGAGGAAAAGATCAGGAAAATTACTATTAATGACTTACTTTAGATGTGGCAGAAATTAGGTTTTTGTCAATGTGTGCTAAGTATAGTTGATAATGTTCTAATTCATGTTTTTATAGTTCAATAAGCTTTATAATTTTGGCTTTGTAATGATATGATGATAAACCTTATATTTTGACGAGTGGCAGTGTGGTTCATCTATTTCCTCATTTTCCAGACCTCCTTAATTGTAGCAATCACTCAGGGTGTTTATTAAATCTATGGAGTCTTTTAGACTTCTTCTTTTGAAATTATGATTCATTAGGTCTATATTGGTTATCGAGAATATGAGTATGTATTTTTAACATTTCTTTAGTCATGCAACTTAGGGAAACTGATCTATTTGATTTTGTTTCTAGCTAAGAGATTAAAAGAGAGGGAAATTAATATTTAATAGGCTTAGAGGAAACTTGTAAATTGAAATTTCATCTTTTTAATTTATAGTGGATGATTTCTAATATGTAGACTTTAGTCATTGATTCAAGCATCACCCTTCTGTTGGTAAATCCTGCAATACAATTGTAACACTTTTTAATGTGCGTAGATTAGAACAGATGGGGTTGGGTATTCTAAAAGGTATTCCTACATAATTATTATGGAAATTTTCTTTCCAAATCCAGGAATATTTCTACCTAAGTGACCTATATTTGTCCTTAGGATCAAAGCAACTCCTCCCTAGGATGCTTCATTTCTCAATTTCCTAAACCCAAGGTAGATAGCCACCTCCTTTTGTAACAGAACTACCTCAGAGAAGCCAAGGACTATATAAATTACCAAACATATACTGTTTTAATTAAGGACCTCAGCAACCTTTTGAAATAGGTATTATTTTCATTTTACAAATGAGGAAACTGAGGCACATAGACTCAATACTTTTAATAATATGCTACTATTAATGATACTATAAATAATAGTTATATTTTATGAAATATCATGAGTCAAGAGATGGACTATTTGGTTCATATGGACTATTTGGTTCATATGCAGTCCACATATAACCTGCAAAGTATTATCTAATTTAAAAGATAAGTCAGCTGAGGCCTAGAAAAGTTAAGTAATTTACTTATTTATTAAGGTAGTAAGTCAGCAGCAGGTATAGGGGAGGCAAGCACATGATCCATAAAGATATTGGGTTCACTTTTATGCATGTTGGCTTTAAATGTGTGACAGCAAGCCTGGTGGAGCTATCTGATGGACATTTGAATTTTACAGTCTAAAGTTCCAGTAAGAGATCTGGATAGAGACATAGTAAATGCTTAATAAATATTTGCTGAATTGAATTAGAGAATGTGAAATATGTCTGACCTCATTCCTAAATTATGAGATTATATTCCAATTAGACTCTGTAGTATTATTCTTCAAGAATTTAGCTCTCTTATTTATATGAGAGATGCCAGTTGTCTGGACTAATGCTTTTTGAGAGTAGGCAACTTGGGATACTATTTATAATGATTTAGAGAATATCCTCCAATTTTAAAAATCTTTTATTATTTTGAGAAGAGAAGTTTTCTAATTTATGTAACCAGGCTAGATTATTGTTTTAACAAAAATTTTATTTTTTAAGTCAAAATGAACATTATGGTAGTTTGTGTACTTGTAGATAAGTTTTATTGTTTTAATGGTTTTTTTGGCTTTAGTGCATTATATTTTGTTTTGCTTTATTTTTCTAGTGAATACAGCTTTGCTGAAAAAGTAGTTGAGGGAATTACTGTTTCTGTAAATTCCATTGTCATCCGCATTGGAGCAAAAGCCTTCAATGCATCCTTTGAGCTTTCCCAGCTACGGATCTATAGCGTGAATGCAAACTGGGAACCTGGGGATTTAAGATTTACTCGTATTCAGGATCCACAGAGAGGAGAGGTAAAGATTTTCTTCTTTTCTTTGTTTAAAAAATAGTCACCGATAAATAAAAGAATATTTAAAGCAATTACTTCTTATGGTTACCTAGATTCACATACTGCTAGATTTACTCTTGCTTTTTAACTATGCTTTTCTGTTTTAATCATTATTAAATATGCATATTTTAATGTTCTTTCAACTTATAGAGTTAATAAGTCCTATTTTAACTTCACAGCTACTCAGAAGTGAATTTTAAATTTAAAAACTAAAATATGTTATTTAAATTCTTGGTTACGTGATTCAAATGCTCTTTGTAGTTTATATTTAAATAAGTTATGTAGAATAAAAGTATTAACAGCTTTACAGATGAAGAATATAATTATGAAGATGTGTTACTGAATTTGTTGGAAGTATACAGTTTCAAAAAATAAAATCACAGTGACTGTATCTAGAATGTCATGAAAATTAGTGAAGAGATAGATTTCTAATTTTTTTTTTTACAAATCTACATATTTCTCATTCGATTTTGAATGAGTAGGTGGAGCTAATCTCTGCGTTTTCTTTAGGTTTTGACATTTAAAGAAATAAATTGGCAGATGATTCGAATAGAGGCCGATGCTACCCAAAGTTCACATCTTGAAATTATGTGCGCTCCTGTTCGATTAATAACCAACCAATCAAAAATCAGAGTCACACTTAAAAGAAGAGTAAGTCAACAGGGTTACCTTTTTGATTCATGTGATAACTATTGTTAGGAAATTTAAAATAATTTTTAGACAAAACATTGGCATATTAAAACAGTGCAGAATAAAAGGAAATACAGTACTTTAAGCAATATTTGAAGAAACCTAGTGTAATGATAACATTTTTCAGTCTTCTAGATTTAATACTTAGATTTTTATTTTTCATAGATGAATAGCTTTCTCAGTTGCCAGATATTTGTTGAACATTAATTGTTCTTTAATTTCACTTATTCTATTTGAATCTTGTTTAGGAGTGGGAAACAGCAAAGCCTTCATTACCAGTAACCAAAACTACTAGCTTTAGAAGGTTATTAGTAAGATATGACTGATAATTTATATTTAGATAGGGAAGATAGTTACTTAAGGATGTCAGAAATTGGGTATCCACTGTAGATTGTGATGAAATTTAATGAGAGAGTAGTGACTTTTTTAACCATGGCTTAATTAAAGCCTCAACAACATGTTTTGTATCACTAGACACAAAATATTATACTAAATTAAATTGAAATTTTTTTCAGAATATGACAATATTAATATTCCAAAGTATGAAATGTTAAAATAGTTTCTAGTTTTAAATTAATTTTAATGTCCCCTTTTTTACTGGAATTAGTTGAATTAACATAGGTAATTAAATGATTTATTAACTATAAATGCAAAATTAAATTATGTAAGGATGTGTGCTTACCTGTTTAGGTACAGGAATTTGGCGATCTTTCTTACTGCGGTATCTTCAACATAAGGAGATATTCCTTCCATATTATAGGAACCAGTAAATATTTGGAGAATGAAGGAAGGATCCATATTTAAGTCCATTCAGAAATTTTTTAAAATTTTAATAGAAGTACATTATAAGTTTTATTTCTTGGCTTAATTTTATGAATCTTTTTTTTTTTTTTTTGACAGTTAAAAGACTGCAATGTCATTGCAACAAAGTTAGTTCTAATATTGGATGACCTATTATGGGTTTTAACGGATTCTCAGTTGAAGGCTATGGTACAATATGCAAAATCTCTTAGTGAAGCAATAGAAAAATCAACAGAACAAAGGAAGAGTTTGGCTCCTGAACCTACACAGGTATGCTATTAATAGGAAAAAAACCTTACTTTACATGTAAATGGTTTAAAAATCAAAATGGTTAGTTGTTTTCTTTATGTGAAATAGATTATAATACTTTAGGTCCAAGAATCTTCTTATATATCATACCATATAATTTTAAATACATTTTATCTATATGAAAACATTAAATGTATATCTATTTAGTGCTTATTTTGTTTGGAGGTCTGTACTAGGCACTAGAGTTAATGATGACATACAAATATTTGATGTTATAAATATCTCTTTAAGGGGTTAAAAATATATAATTTAAAAATTACTAAAGTACGGACAAAAGGAAAAAACTTAGGTAATTATAGTCAAGGGAGAATTAATCGTACAGAAAACTAAAACCCTGGTGAACTGCTGAAGTAGAACACAAAGCTGTTAGAGTCGTCCGATGGCTGGTGCAAGAATGGGGGGAGCACAACGAGCTATTTAATGATCACTTTCTTAAAATCAGACGCTGTACTAGTTTTGTCTCAGGAGACAAGGGTTTTCTAAAAATCTTTCCTAGTATTAAACTTTGAGAATTTAACATGAAGATGTTTGTAGAAGAGATATTGAAAATCCCAATGTGTAGTGCAGTGGTCCCCAACTCCCAGGCTGAGGACAGGTGACAGGGCGGCTGCACAACAGGAAGTGAGTGTGGCAGTCAAGGGAGCGAAGCTTCATCTGTATTTGTAGCCGCTCCCCAGCGCCAGCATCACCGTCTCAGCTCCACCTCAGGTCATCAGGCATTAGATTCTCAGGAGCACTGATCTTTGGTGCCGGAAAGGTTGGGGACCACTGGTGTAGTGTCTTTTGATAATTTTAGTAAATGTACAATTGAATTTTTATATTAAATGTCAGCTGAGTGTAAATGAATCAGGAGGCTTTGCTAGAATTAAATGACAGAAAGAAGTTTTATTCAGGAGTCTTAAATGAATTGCAACTTGAGAAATACTACCAGGCAATACCCACAGTGTTCAGAAGCAAAGAGAAAAGGAGAGAGTTTTTACAGTAAAAAGCACATACTTGAGAAGAACCAGTGCTACATTCTTAGCCTCTGGATTGGTCCAAAACAGTAATCTCCCATAATGCCAGGTGGTCTAGATAATAGAACATTCTTTCCTAAGTATGTCAGGTAGATAATAGGTATATTTTTTTCCTCAATTCTTCAGATTGTTATCTATAGAATTTATGTACACCCAGGCATTGACCACAATTGAAAAGTTTGAAAGTTTAAGTCATCAGGCTAGCTAAAGTAAAATAAAATTGTTTCCTCATATTTCAGCTCACTCGAATTTAATTAGTTTTGTTAGCTTGACTATAGTGACTCAATTCATTTTGTTTCTTCACTCTTTTCCTCACTACTCCTAATAAAAACTTAAGGGATATTGTGAAATACTTTTGTGAAGTTTGCAGGAAGTTTGGAAACAAAGTAATATATTTCAGGTATATAGCCTGTTGGTGATCTGACTTGGTACATGGGAGTGGCATACATTTAGGCTTTCCTGTGACTATCAAATTGGCATTATTTACTGCCTGCCTCCTTTGTCATAAAGTGCAAGGCTAGACTGCAGATATAAAAAATGAATATTGTCTCACCTTGTCCTCAAGGATATCAGGATTGTAATGAGGACTCAAATATAAAACAAATCATTGCAGTTCAACATAAATGCTAGAGTGCAGAATTAAGAAGAGGGACCAGGGGCTGTTGAAACAGAGAAGTTTTAATCAACTGCTTGCAGAGTTTGGAAAGGTTTCCCAAAGAGTATAATAAAATTAAGTCTTAAAATGAGTAGAAGTTTATAGGTGAGGGAAAGGAGGGTATGTCAGGTGAGGAAATAGAATTTGTGAAAGTGTGGCAGTGTTGAGCATGGTATTTCCTGATAAGGTAAGGACTTTGGTGTTACTAGAGCAATGTTTTTGAGAATGAGGTACGCATGTCTCTGGGATATGTGACAACTTTCCAGGTTTTAAGGAAACTGAGTACCACATCTTCCATTTTGATCTGTACTCTTAATGTTAGTCTACCTGAGAATGTTTGTGTTAAGGTGTCAGACTGGTTCTCTCTTTCCACAATTATTCTTATCCTGCTTTACAAGTGAAAGGCATTCTTATTTGTCCTCATTCTTACTGTGATGGATTTGTCCAGGAAGGAAGGAAAAAAACAAAACAAAACAAAACCTTGGCAAACAAGATAGACAATTTGAAGTAGATGGGGAAAATCATAAGAAAAAGTGATTTTTTTTTTGATGGAAATCAGTTTAACAATTAGTAAAAAAGTTTTACTTGAGCCCCAAGTATTAATAGTTTCACAACTATAGTTCATGTTTTATTACTGTGGGCCCCAATTATTTTCATTGAGATTTTCATTTACTGAGTATACTTTGAAATTTTTTTATAGTATGATCATAGTTCTTAAAAGATGTAAATGTGTATAAATACAAGATATATTTAATTTTTCATAAATAACTATTATTAATGAATTGTTCTTAATTAGAAAGTTTTTAATATTTTATAATGAAAAATTTGGTCTTGATTTTCTTTATTATTACCAAAGTTTCATGTATACTTCTAAGGCTAATAGATCATCAAATTATGTATGCAGAATAATTTTAGGCTATTAGAGGTTCACATATGTCTTTACATTTCACTAGTATTCTATTAGTTTTTTCTTTGAGGAGAAAGGAATTCGAACTTACAGTCTATTATAAATCTCTTCTGTTATCTAGCTTCTTTAGATATACAAATTCAAAGGACACACCACACCTTATAAGAGGCACCCCAGCACTTATAGTACTAAATACCACAAGTGCTTTTACATAGAAATGATTTATTTCTACATGCTGTGTAATAGTGTATATAGCTGACGTATACAGGGCTCACATTTGTTTTCTTTTTTAATCTATAGAACTAATAATAAATAAGATGCCTTTAGTAGTTAATATATTTTCTAAGATAAGAAGGGTTATAAATACATAAATATAACTATTCAAATATTTACCAAAACATATTAGGTTCATATTCAAATTGTATATAGTTCTCTAGTTTTTGGATTTCAGTTTTATTCCTATATAATGCAGAAAATATTTTAAGGAAACTGAGTTATTGATTCAAAAGAAAGTGTATTAGCTTATTTTTCATCGCTTTATTCCTAAAAATATTTACATTTTCTTGTGTGAGGAATTTCAAGTATTTAATGTGTAGTAATAAGGCAATTTTGAATCTTTTAGAGCTCTACAGTAGCCCCATCTGCACAGCAAGTGAAGACACCACAGACTTCAAATGCTCCTGATCTAAATGATGCAATTGTGAAACTATTTAATGACTTTGATGTTAAAGAAACCTCTCATCATTTAGTGATTTCTCATCTAGATCTACACATATGTGATGATATTCATGCTAAAGAAAAAGGTAATAAAAGCTGTTTATTTCAAACTATTTTTTTCTAGAATTTACTATAAGACTGGATTGTTTATCATATATAATTTGTAATATGTACTATAACTGGTTATAATTTTATCATTCTAATGAGATACATGAAAGATGTAATGTTAAGCACTGCATATTGGCATAAAATTTCATTTTGTTTTAATAGTACTTCAGCACAATTGTTAGCTATGAATCCTAACAGTAAAATTAAGTTTAAAAAAATCGAAGACTGAATAGATGACATCCTTGGAGAATAATGAATATCAAATTGGTCTTTGAATTAGCTTTTTCATAATTTTGAAATTGTCCATAAATTATTCTTTAAACCGAATTTATAATTTGCACATGTGTTTTTAGCGTGGTGTTTTAGCTACATTTTTCTGATTTCGTGTTCATGTAATCCCAACTATGTGGCTGTTTAACATTTCTTGTGTCTCCTTCCAAATCCTCCTAAAATTTGGATGGGAAGCCAAATTTCAGGAAGTTTTTTTCTTTCTTCTTAGCTTTTGTTTCTCTTATTTTCCCTTACTTAGTAGGCAAAGGTATCAGGGTAAGCAGGAAGCTATTTGGTCACTTTGAAAGTCCTTCTCCAAACTCCAAATCTTCTTCACCTTTCCTAATTCACTCTTTGATCTTGTAGCCTTGTATGATGAAGGCAGGATAATTTCTACTGCTAAGTGTCCAGGATCAGTGACAACACTTATTAGATTGAATTGCATTTCCTAAAATCCTTAATATATTATCAATGATAACAGAGAGAAAGAGAGTTATTCCTGCTTGAACTGCAGGTATGGTACATTAAGTGTTTCTGGTATTTGCTTAATACTTTTTCCTCTTAAATCCATCCTTTTCTTTTCCCAGAGTCAAACAGACGTATTACTGGAGGGGCTATGCAACTGTCTTTTACACAGCTAACTATAGATTATTATCCTTATCACAAAGCAGGTATGTATAGCAATTTCTTAAAAAGACATAAATCTTGCTTTAAAATTATATAGCCGATTTATTTCATTTTGTTTTGCTGTATTATTTTGTTCTAATTTTTTAAGGAGAAAAGGGATCAATACACTTGTTATTTTTCCCCTGTGGTATCTTACCAAGAAAATATAATTGCCATAGAAAATATTCATGCATTTTTATATTTACATTTATGTAGCTTATCAGAAAGTATAATTGTTAGAAATTGACAATATTTTAAATAACCAATTTAAAACTTAAAAATTCAGAAAACAGAGGACATATATTTGTGTTATTTTGGTAATTGTGACAGAAACTTATTAATCAGTGTTTGGATTTTTAAGTGATATATTTAGATATTTTTAAAAATCAAAAAAATATAAAGCAAAAGGATAACAGTGATTTTAGCTAAGTTGTAGGAATACAGAAACTTCTTTTTAAAAATCTATATTTTCTAAATTTTATCAATTAATAAGATTTAATAAGATTCTTAATAATCAAATATTGATATATTCTTTTCCCTCAAATAATAAAAACAGTGTGTGCATATGTGGCCAAATTAAGTAATTTGACCTTACAACCATCTCTGCATTTTGCTGGTTTGTGGCTTTTTCTTTTTAATTCACACAAATAACTATAATGAGTTTTTCACGACTTTATAAAGTAAAAAAAGTTTCTGTTCATAAATTTTCATTTCTCAGTATTTGTCATTTCTGTATCAGTACCTGACAGAATTTAAAGGTAGTGCTATTTCAGTTTTTGTTTGAAGGGCCTTGTCTTATATTCTGTTCCTCTTGATTTATAAGGTACTTATATATATATATACATGCACACACACTTAAAGTAATTTTACTATAGAAATCATTCATACTGGGATGTAAAATTTCCAGTCATAAAGTAGATTTTATTTTCTTAACCCTTTTAAGAGTATATTACTTTCCTTAGTTCCTGCAGAGAAACCTAATAATCCTGATTTTTAAATTTTTCCTCCAAAAAACCTATATAGATATATCTTTATGACTAATGTCCATCTTGAGAATTTTTACTGGTTTCTTCAGGTTTTTAATAATCCTCATCTTATTTTTTTATGGATAAGTTTTTGTTAGTCACTTTACAACAAATCTTTGATGAGAATAGTTTCTTTTATGATATTTTCTGGGATTGTGTCTAATTGAGATATGCCAAGTGGTTGAGCATTCAGTGAAGGTTTTGACTAGAAGTGCTGCTTCTAACTGAAACTTTGAATGATATTCTGCCAAGGGTAGGTTCTAGATAGAAACTCTCCCAGATTATTTGCTTTTGACATTCTTTCCTTTGTTTTAAATGTTTGCTCATATATTCTAGGGAAATTAAAATCAGTAATAAGTAAGGCTGTATGTTTATTGGAAGGTTAAAGAATCCTTTGAGAATATGAATCTCATTAGAAGCATTGCTATAATAGAATAAATGAAAATTGTGACGTTTTCAGTGAAATTTCTTGTTATTCATTTTATAGGAGATAGTTGTAATCATTGGATGTATTTTAGTGATGCAACCAAGACAAAAAATGGATGGGCCAATGAGTTGTTACATGAATTTGAATGCAATGTTGAAATGCTTAAACAGGCTGTAAAGGATCATAATGTAGGTTCACCTCCTAAATCCCCAACTCATGCTTCTCCTCAGCACACGCAAACAGGTATTTTACCTATAACAACATTATGGCATTCCCCTAATATTTTGTGTATGTGTGCGTGTGTGTGTGATCGTAATACATTTTCTGTAAATAACTGTTATGTTTAATTAATGTATAAAAATCCTGTACCTCATTCAGACCATAGACTTATGGAATAAAGCACTTTTTAAGTTAATATAACCAATAAGAGTAATACTCAGGTAGAATATTTCAGACTTTTAAATGGCTAGTAAACCTTTTTTTTTTTTTTTTTAAATAAATCTAGCCAAAAGTTGCTGTATGGGAGAATCTTAAAATATGATATGTGTGATTACTGTTTAAAGGATAATTATCACAAAAAAAGAATAGTTACCATTTTTATGTCAGTTTATATATAAAGTATTTCCATATATATTATCTCATTTGAGAAATTAGGGTTCATCTATATTTCTAGTAACTGTCACAATAATAAGAGTGACTGTTAGAATAAAATTTACAGTAATTTGAAAGGAGTTTTTGTTTCCCACAGAGAAAGACTCAGCTTTGAAAGGGACTTCCAGAACACCTTCAGTATTATCTCAACAATCTAAAGCTAAGTTAATGTCTAGTTCTGTCGTGGTTAGACTTGCAGATTTCAATATCTACCAGGTATGTATGTTTTACATTTTAAGTTACATTTTCTGATAAATACCTTTAGTATCTCTTGCAAGCAACTCTTATAAACTAATGCCACCATTTTATTTAAAAACATCTTTACCAGTTTTATGAAATGGCTAAATTAGACAGGATTGAAAATATTAGTGCATTACTTTTTGTTTATGTACTTAACCAGAATTAGGCAAACTGTGAGGTTACGGTCACAGTCTTGTAGATTGCCAAGTCTGCACAAGACTTCTGACACCAGTTAAAAGTTCAGAGATTTTTCTAAACTACCCACAGATTTGAGAATTCACTAGAAAAATTCACAGAACTCACTGAAATCAGTTATGTTCTGAGTCACATTTATTACAGAGGAAAGAATACAAATTAGAACAGCCATAGGAAGAGAACGCAGAGTGGAGTCTGGGAGGGTTCCAAATTTGTAACTTCCTTGTCCTCATAACACATTAGCCTCCTGGCGTGGACGTGTAACTGTGTATGAAATACTACCCATGTAGCTGAATTCAGTCTCTAGGCGGACTGATACTAGGGAACCCAAAGTGCCCATCCTCTAAACACAGCTAAGGGTATCAAAGTGTGGCCAACCGTACTCCGAGATATCTTATGAACATAAACTATCAGTTGTGGTCCCAGGGGTCCACATAAATGGGAGATTCCAAGGGTTTAGAATTATCTCCCAGGCTCAAAGACAAAGGCCAGACCTCTCTGTGGAGGCCAGATTCCTTATTACACAATTGTCTTAATGGAAGAAACTGAATTGCCATTTTTGCTTTATTGAACTACCAAGTATTGGCAATACTGTGAACATAATTTTATAGCTAAGAACTTTGTCTCGTTTATACTAACAATCTTATTCAGGCTGTAATCTTGCAACATGGTCTAACTTCACAGTCCTTGAGACCAACATAATGAAATATGTGACTTACTTTTTAAAAATGAAAGAAAGTATTTCAAAGGTATATTAGCATTTATGAATTGTTCTCATTTATTTTGTTAAGACTTTGAGACTTAGTTTTCTCTGAACAGTTTTCATTTTACTCATTGGTTTTCAATTGGGGCTGATCTTGCCCCGAAATGGACATTTGGCATTGTCTGAGGACAATTTTGGTTGTCACAGTTAGAGGAGTTGCTGCTGACATCTAGTGGGTAGAGACCAGTGATGCTGCTAAACATTCTACAATGCACTGGACAGCCCCCATAATGAAGAATTACCTGGCCCAACATGTCAATAGTGTGGATTTTGAGAAACTCAATTTAACAGTTATTTTCTTATTGTGCATTTGCTTCTTTCTTTACATTCTCTGTATAATGCATCTTATTTGAAGCATGCACTTTAAAGCATGAGGTTTAAAAATGTCATATGGAAATGGGGGAGGGGAATCACCTATAATCTCAAATGGTTGAGGCAAAATACAGTAAAGAAATTCCACATACACAAGCACACCAAAACAAAACAAATAAAAGTAGCTAGAAAAAAATAAAATAGTACGTTTATTCTATTTTGAATAACTTTTTAACTATTAAAGAAAAAAAGGAATAAGCTGCCATATATTAAAGTAACTTGACACTTTGAGTTGAAAAAGATTTATTTCCATATATGCAGCGAAAAGCTTCTTAATTAGATAATGTAAGGAACTGACTTAAATTTATAAACACTGTACAAATAATCAAAAGATTTGATTAGCAGTTAACTTAAGAGGAAGCACAAATAAACCTTTTAAGCATTTCACTTTATAATATACATGTTTGTTGAATGAATGAAAAAATTAAAGTAGCCTTGAGACACATTCTTGAGTCTGTTAAACAAGCATAAGTAAGTGAAATTGATATAACTATTAGCTGAACTTAAGGGAAATTAGTGTATATGTTTTAAATGTAATTATAAATAATCTGAGGGGAAAGTGGAAAAATATGAGAACTTTTAAACTAATAGTCTTTTTGGAAAAATAATGTAAGAAATCAAATATTTCATAGAAACATTTATAGTTGTATTATTTCTTAATTTTTATTGTGGTAAAATATACCTAACATAAAATTTAACATTTTAATCATTTTTAAATGTACAGTTCATTGTCATTAAGTATATTCACATTTTTGTGCATTTATCACCACTCTCTATCTCTATAATTTTTTTATCATCTCAAACTGAAACTCTGTATATAGCTATATTACTTTTTGTAATAATAAAGATATTTTGGTAGAAAATTATTATATATTACATATAGAGGAGAATTTTAATTTTTATGTGAATCTGTCCAGACTCTGCTATTTACTTATTTGTATTAAAGAAATATTCTTGTATTATTCTAAGGCTCAAAATAATAAGTTTGCAAGAGTTAATTTTGTAATTGATAATCCAAAGAATTAATAGTTTTCTGAATAGTTAATTGGTGTTATTTAAAAATAATTTAATGTAAAGCTAAATATATAATAAAGTTTCCATTAGAAATTAAGCATTAATAAATTATTGGAAGTAGTTTTAAGAGTTTGAAGTGATGTCCATGCTGCATAAATTCTCTGGAAAGGGTGTTATTCAGTGTCACTTCAGTATAAAATTATTTTTTCAGGTCTCTACAGCAGAACAATGTCGTTCTTCCCCCAAAAGTATGATTTCTTGCAATAAAAAATCCCTGTATCTTCCACAAGAAATGTCGGCTATCTATATAGAATTCACAGAATATTACTATCCAGATGGAAAGGATTTTCCAAGTAAGAGTTTCCTATTTTGTTATTATTTGTCCATTTCTTAGGAAGTTGGTTTTTTTCTTGCTGTTTTTGAGTCTTACAAACATGAAAAAGGAAACAAAGGTCCATTGTTCTTTAGTTATCATTGTATGTAGCATATAACTCTTGTGTAGCATTTTTACATATCATTTGTTCATATGGTATTTTCTCTAACTAGCTTGTAGCATACTTGATGTCAGGAATCATGTAGTGATTTTATCCCTGAGTTTTGACTTCATTTTATCCCTGAGTTTTGACTCATTTTTGTACTTAGTAACGTTTAGTGAAAGTTAGGTTAATTATAGAATAAGGTCATTATTTTTCCTTTGGAAAAATTCCATTTATATTTCTGCTGTATAAAATAAAAAAGTCTGTAGTTCATTGAAAATTGAATAATGAAGTTGTCCTTTTAGCAACAGAGAATTTTTGGGGCTGGTTTTTAATGCCCATATTTATACCTTGGACAACTTTCGGCACTTGTGTTAGAAACATTGAATTAACACGAATTGTTATTTGTAAGCTACTTGGGCTGCCTAAAGTTAAAATGATTATAATTTGTGTTCTTTGAATGTTAAAATTCTGTGCTAGGAGTTTTTCAAACTAAAATTTGCCTTTGTTTATGTGGTACCTTTTTCATTATCATAGTTGGAAATCATAATTGAGAAAAAGTGTTTAAATGAAATAGGTTATGTTATTGGAAGAAAGACATTTTATGTCCTCTCTTTAAAAGTGGAACTCCAAAATAGTTTGACCTATTTTGCTCATTTGTTTAATATTGACTTAATATAGGTTCCTAGTTTCAAAGGGAATTTCTGACACTCATGCCTTTTTTGTTAAATAAAAAGCAGGTATTCTGGAAATTAGATAATCAGGTGTTGAACTATTTTATTGCTTTAATTTTTGTTTGTGCCAAACATTTGGGATCCACTCTTCACCATTTTTACACTATTCAACAGTCTTTTCTGTATTTATCATTTGTTTGTTTCTTCTACCTTTCTGACTAAAACGATGAGAAACTTAAGACATTTGCTCAGCACCTTATAAAGAGTAAAATGGCACAGCTGAAACTCAAGCATGGGTCTTCTAAATTGAAATTCAGTGTTTTGTTTTCTTCCCACTGTTTCCCCAGGATAGTCACAGCCATTTCTCTGTAATTAAATAATCCTGTTGTTTCCAGCCCTCTTCCATACCCCTCAAAAGTGTTTTCCCTAAATAATCCATCATTGAACTAGAAATTTTCTTCAGAGCGAAGTCTGGTTTCCAGAATTTCTGATTTATAATCTATGTTTATTTCTATCAATTTCGTTAACATTTGCCAAAGGAATTATAATCCCATTCTATAATCTATACTTTTTTCCTGATAAAAATATAAAATTCCCTCCTAGCAATTTAAAACCTAGCTCCCTATATACCTAAAAGTTTAATT
The DNA here is from genome assembly GCF_902729225.1 of Pteropus medius. NCBI lineage: Eukaryota > Metazoa > Chordata > Mammalia > Chiroptera > Pteropodidae > Pteropus > Pteropus medius. Next base: position 9,868,219 of record NW_024347791.1, read on the forward strand.
GCTAGGTTATGTTTAACTGTTTTTAATTTAACGTTTTATTATGGAAAACTTTAAAACGTACGCAAAAGAGGGTAGTATATGGAATCCCCAAGTACAGAGATCCATTTTCGGTCCTCATGTCTCATCTCTCTGTTAAGCGATCCAACTTTAAACACATATAACTTTTTAAATGTAGTATGTTCATTATATTTTTTTTAAAAAGAAAATACCAAAAATAAAAAATGGCCTATGCACCTTTAATTTAGAGACAATTTCTGCTAAAACCTAAGTGTATTAGTTTACTAGGGCTTCCATAACAAAGACCACAGACTGGGTGGTTTAAAGAACAGAAATTTATTTCTTCACAGTTCTGGGAACTAGAAGCTTTAAATCAAAGTGTCAGAGGATTGTTTCCCTAGAGACCTCTCTCCTTAGCTTGAAGATGGCCATCTTCTCATTGGTCTTTCTGATGTCAGAGAGCTCCATGGGGTGGGGGTCCAAAGAGGAATCCAACCCGGAGCTTTGGAGACCAGGTTCTTGTCTTATGCCAGTGAGAAAGAATTCAGGGACAAGACAAACAGCAAGCAGGAAAGTACAAGGTTTATTAAAGCAAAAGTACACAATTAAGATAAAGCGTAGACGAACTCAGAGGGAGTTGCTCCAAGCTTTCTGGATTATGGGGGATGGGTCACTGGAGACATGGTACTTGCAATGCAAGTGATATTATAATGATATTATGATTAGCTAAAGCTATCCATCCTGCCTCCCAGTTTTGGCTAGTCTCTCATGTCACCTGGTGAGGAGGGGGTGGCTCAAGGTCATCTGTCTTGTCTCTGGGCCTTGGCTTGTTTCTCACAAGGACACATCTCATGTCATGTCTCACGCTTGGAGTCAGAACAGGGAGAGGGCTGTGTGGGAGACTAAGGAAAAATTCCAGAGCTACATCTCAATGGGAAGGGGGAACATCCCTAAGCTAACGGTCCTGCCTCATTTCCTCTGTTTGTTATCTGTTTCCTAATCTCTTTTTGTGACACCTATCATATTGGACTAGAGCCCATCCGTACAAATTCATTTTTACCATAATTGCCTCTTTAAAAGACCTGTCTCCATATCCAGTCACATTCTGAGGTACTGGAGGTTAGAACTTCAGCATATCAGTTTTGAGGGCACACGGTTCCAACCATAACAAGTATAGTGTTGTTAGTCCTGTTTTTAATGTATGTGTTTCTTTTGCAAACTTGATTTACATCCTGTTCTTTTCCCTTAATGATATAAACATATTCCAGGTTTCTACAAATTCATTGTAAATGTCTTTAGCAGCTCTATAATACTCTTATTTCATAAGTAGACCCTTGTTAGAAACTGCATCTGGATCTTTCTGCTGCTTAGACAGGTTTTTCCCTCTGTCCGAGAACTGCAGTCATGGTTCTTCTTTCCTTCTGTGCTCTCGCCTTGGGGACTACATCTGTGGCTGCCACCATCACTTCATTGATGTCTGAGATTCCCTTTCATTCCTTTCCTTCCGGAGTGTGACATGATCTCAGCACCCCACTTTCTTGGTATCCCCAAAGACAAGCACCTTTACATCTCAATTAAATGTCTCTGTTAGACTTGAATTACGAATTTTCTACTTTCATGTCTTTGTCTTGTGTAATGGTCTATGAACTTTTTAAGGAAAACCATGCCCTATTGTTTTTTATTCTTCGTGCTTAACACAATACACAAAATGTAGTTGGCATTCAATAAATATTTGCTGAAAGAAAGTGAATGACTGAATGAATGAACAAATGAATGAAAGCAAACAAGAAATCCTGCTCAGGACTTTGTTACAATGCTGTCTCTACTGGTATCCCACACCTTGGGTTTATTTTCCTCAAATTAATAGTTTAAAAGTTCTAGATATGCATACTGTTTACTTTGTTACAAGTAAATAGATCTAGATTTTTGGAATAAAATATCTTCATCGAGATGCTGTGAAAAAGGTATTGGCTTTTATGATGCAGACTTTAGAAAGTGATGTGTATTCTAATTACAAATATTAGTTTAACATATATTAGCACTAAAGCATTTATCCAACCCCTAAGCATTCTAATACTTGGGGGGAGCTATGAAAAAGAATGCGTTCATTTGATTATTTAAGAGATACTTGAGTTTTTTTGCACGAAGCATTATTCTAGGTTTAGAATTAAGTGGAGACAAATGTTTGCCTACCTGAATTTATCATCTGCACATGTCACTTTAATTTTATAAATAACATCTGAAAAACTTTTTACCTTAATTAAAAAAGAATAAAATTTGTTTAAAATGTTTTTGTTGTTCTCAGGGAAGATTGAGAACTATCTGTTTATTAAAAATCTTTAAAAAATTTTTTTTTCCACAGTTCCATCTCCCAACCTTTATAGCCAGCTGAATGCACTACAATTTACTGTGGATGAAAGAAGTATTCTGTGGTTAAATCAATTTGTGCTGGATTTAAAACAGAGTCTTAATCAATTTATGGCTGTATACAAGTTGAATGACAATTCAAAGTCTGATGAGCATGTTGATATTCGAATTGATGGCTTAATGCTAAAGGTACCATATAAACAAGTGCCTATGAGAACAAAACCAACTTTATAGAAGAAAAGTTAACACCATTATAATTTTCAGGATTTAAGAGGAGTGCTCAAATATTAATCAACTTCATTGCAATCTTAATTTTGATTTTGAAATTTCAGTTTTAATTTTGATGATCAATTATGGAAGCTTTAAGAGATTTTTTTCCTCACTTCTTTCTCTGCTTCCCTTTTATTTTTTTCATTGCTCATCCATTTGGGGGTAAGCAGTAGAAGTAAAATTTAAATCGGTCATTTTTTTCCTATTTTTTTTTATCGGAGCTGATAAAATTTTTCTTTTAAGGAGGATAAATAATACAATGAGGCTTTTAAGTTACATCTGGGGTTTTTTTTGTTTACATTTATTCTATTAATATCCAATGGTAATAGAAAATTGCTTTATATTACAATCAGGTAATTGATAATCTGAATTCCATGGGTATTTAAACTTTAAAGGAAGGAAATGGGGGAAAAAACAGTTTAGCCTAGTAAATAGAATAAGACTTGATGTGAATGAAAATTTCAGTTGCTAGATCTGTTACTGTTAGACTAAATATATATATCTTTAATTTCTTCTCTGTAAAATGAGGTTAATAATACTCAACAATTACATTGCAGAAGTGTTTTAAAGATATTCTCAAAGCCTATAATATTCATTATAAAGAGACACATAACATTTACAATTATAATTTAAGATGCAATTATATAATATTTACATTTTCCGAATATGAGCAGTTTTAAAACCAGTCACTTCAAATGCTTTGATGTGAGTATTTTAAGGACTGGGGGTTAATTATCTCTAAAAAATTATTTTAGTAAATAGTTGGACCTATACTCTTAAGTTTATTTTCTGAATAGTTTTCTCCCAGAAAAGTGATTCTAATGATATCTATCAGGTCATTCCATTTACTCATTCACTCATCCTCCAAATTGCTTGGATTTAAAATAACCTAACAAATAATATCCTTTTTATTTTAATTTTTTTTTTATTAATGCCTGCAGCACCTGATATTCCTAGGTGGTCTCCTATTCAAGTACTAACCAGGCCCAACCCTAAATAATATCTTTTTTTAAACTTGGCACCTTTTTACATATACTTAGGGCATAGTAAGCATTTAGTAGTACTGATTGAATTAAATTTTGTTCTTTTTATTTTGTGATATGTTGTATGCAAATATATGTATATTGTGTACATTATTCATTATTTATGTTTTTTTTAAGTGTTCTTTTCTTAGTAGTTAATCGTTTAAGTCCCTTTCACTCAGTTTAATAAATAGATTTGAGGGAGAGAGTTAATATTTTATGTCTGGATAGGAAAGTAGTATTTTGGGCAGGGAATATCAAAAAGAATTCCTGAGTTATGTCAAGCTCTTGATTATTTTATCTTCAAGATATATAGATTTGTAAGTTAGATGAATGTTTTTTCTCTTCTAGTTTGTCATTCCTTCTGAAATGAAATCTGAACATCATCAAGATCAACCACGTGCAATATCTATTCAGAGCTCTGAAATGATTGCCACAAATACAAGGCACTGTCCAAACTGTCGACATTCTGATCTAGAAGCTTTATTTCAAGACTTCAAAGATTGTGATTTTTTCAGTAAAACGTATACCAGCTTCCCTAAATCTGGTAACAATTTTAATCTTCTACATCCAATCTTCCAGAGACATGCTCACGAACAAGATACCAAAATGCATGAAGTTTATAAAGGAAATATTACTCCTAAATTGAATAAACACACTCTTAAAACTTCCTCTGCCACAGATGTTTGGGCTGTGTACTTTTCTCAATTTTGGATAGATTATGAAGGGATGAAAAGTGGAAAAGGACGACCAATAAATTTTGTAGACTCCTTCCCTCTTTCCTTCTGGATTTGTCAACCAACGAAGTATGCACTGTCACAAAAAGAGCTGCAGACTTGTAATCAAGTATCTTTAAATACATCACAAAGTGAATCTAGTGACCTTACTGGGCGATTGAAGCGGAAGAAGCTCTTGAAGGAGTATTACAGTACAGAGTCTGAGCCCTTGACAAATGGTAGTCAGAAACCTTCTTCAGACACTTTTTTAAGATTTTCCTCTTCATCCTCAGATGCAGATATTCATGTCCTGGTTCACGTTCATAAACATGTTAGTATGCAGATCAATCACTACCAGTATCTGCTCCTGCTTTTCCTCCATGACTCACTTCTTCTGCTTTCAGAGAACTTAAGGAAAGATGTAGAAGCTGTGACTGGCAGTCCTGCTACTCAGACATCCATTTGCATTGGAATTTTACTTAAAAGTGCAGAAGTGGCTCTTTTGCTACATCCAGTGGATCAAGCAAATACTCTTAAGTCTCCTGTTTCTGAAAGTGTGAGCCCAGTGGTTCCTGATTATTTGCCTACGGAAAATGGAGAATTCTTGTCTTCAAAAAGAAAAGTTAGTAGTGGTATAAATCAAATTAGAAATATAACTGTTAATCATATGTCAGACAGCAGATCTATGAGTGTTGACCTTAGCCATGTCCCTTCGAAGGATCCTTTGCTTTTTAAATCAGCTAGTGATACAAATCTGCAAAGAGGTATTTCTTTTCTGGATTATTTATCAGATAAAAATTTAGGGAAAATAAGTGAAGATGAAAGTAGTGGAATTGTTTGCAAAAGTGGCTCCAGAGAAATTGAAAGTGATAAAAAGGATTTATCTTATACACATTCAAATAGTATCTTAAACTACAGAGAAGATTCAAGTTTGCTGTCATTTGATAATGATGGTAATCAAAACATGCTTTCAAATAGTTTAACTAGTAAAGGAAGTGAAACCATAGAGTTGATCTTTAAAGCTGAAGATTTGCTTCCAGAAACAGTTTCACTCTCTGAGAACCTGGAACTCAGTAAAGAAGAAGCATCTGCAGTTAGAACACTTAAATCCCAGTCATCTTTAAGGTAACTACATACTATTGGAATTCGGGGAGGGAGCATTGTTTTACTGTGTGTGTACGTGCATGTGAGCATATTTTGGTTTGAACAGAAACCCTCATTACAATATATGACGTTGTTAGAGTTAATATGTGATGAAGGGTAGTTTTTTCAAAATATGAAAACTTGAGCTTATACTTGTAAAATACCATTTAAAAACTTGATACTGTATACATATTTTAATTTTGTTAGAAATAGTTTTTAGAATTTTTTTTCGTTATATGTGACGATTTTCTAATAATTTTGTTTGTTAACAGTGGAAAACCTAAGGAACGGTGCCCACCCAACCTGGTTCCACTCAGTGTTCCTTATAAGAATATGAAAAGAAGCCCTTCACAAACCTCACTGGATACCATTTCACTTGACAGTATGGTATTGGAAGAACAGGTGTTAGAAAGTGATGGATGCGATAGTCATATGTTTTTGGAGAAAGGTAAAGCAATACAGTTATATTGAATAATTATATTGAATAATTACAGCCTCCAAAATGCTTATATTTATACAGACATACATGCATACTACAAAGAGCATTGTACCTAACTTTCTGATGGTTGTTTCAGTGCTGCTTTTAACCAAATACTTCTTTCTTTTTGTGGTTAACATCCAGCAATTATTTGTATACAGTTATTTAGGTCATAAAGCAGACAGCATTAAGGCTACAAGCCTCTCTCACAGATGCTTTATATCTGGAATTTTTATTAGGTGGCCTTAATTAGCATGATAGATTCTTAATTATGTGGTCCTAGGACTGGAACTTTTTCAGAGTAGATCTACTGATTCCTATAACCAGGATTTCTCACATACATGATTATATATGATGGAACTTGTGATCGCCCCATTTTATTCAGGGGCAACTAATGCCCCAGTAAAGACCACTAGGAAAGACTTAGAATTAGCTGTATCCTTGGCCCTAAAAATTGTTTTATTCATTCTTTCAGAAGGTAATTTATTGAGCACCTACTATGTTGGCAGGCACTGGGTTAGAAGCTGATTATATAATAGTAAATATAATAATAAAAACATTGAGGCTGTGTTTTCTATGTCTTTGACTTTTCTGTCTAATTTTTCTAGTAATTTATTTTTACAGTATTTTTTTAAACTATTGATCTGTGGCAGACACAAAATGTTTTAAAAATTGTCATTTAGCATAGAGAATTTGAGAAATACTGAAACAGAAAATGAAGGCAGGTAGAAAAAGATGGAGAATGATTACATTGATGATAGAGGCATTAACTTCATGCAGATGATAATTAGGAGTTACTGTAGGATACTGTAAAAAAAAATTAAGTGGTCAAACTGGGACTCTTCAATGTATGATAGTGTAGAGGGGCCAAGCCGACTGACCAGGAACCACTAGTTCCATCAGCACTGTTTCTGCAGTGGGGAGAACACAGGCTGTGGTTAGCTGTGGTGGCTTTCTTTTTATACTAAGTTTAGGGTTTCAGTATCTCTAATGTTTTATTATGGGAAGTTCTTATTTGTTATTGTCTCTTAAACAAAGCTATGCTTAAGAAAGAGTTAAAGGGAGAATCTGTTTTGATTAGATAAATGTAATGTTTTTGGGTCATGTGTAAAATGAATTTTCATTTATTCATTTATTTTTGTATTATTTCAGATATTAAAAAGAATTCAACTACAAATTATCAGAGCCCAGCAGATAGTGCAAATGCCAGTGCAAACCTACAGAATTATGGTGAAACCTCACCAGATGCCATCAGTACAAATTCAGAGGGTGCTCAAGAAAATCATAATGACTTGGTAATCATTTCAGAGAGATTCTATGAAGAGAAATGCCACTAACTTTGTCTCATATTCAATATGTACACATTTTAAGACATTAATATATAAAATGAATTGTTTGGGATTGTGGATGATTCACTTTGCTCTTTCTGCTCTTGAAAATTCCTCCCTCTTACTGAATTTTCTCTGGATTTCATGTAAAAAATTTTTTTGTATTGTGGAGGAGAGGGTCTATCTTTTCCCATCTTTTTTTTTTAACCTTTATTTTAGTTCCATTTGAAAACACTTTGAAGAAGTTTGATGGTAAGGATAGTACTCAGTTCCTTTGGGGGCTTTCTACAAAAGAAATGTATTACTGATTTATTTAAGCCCTGTTCACCTGGTAAAATGTTCCATAGATGACTTAAAAAATATGTTCAACTTTTAGTGAAAACAGTTTCACGCGGAAATGTTGTATAATTAGTCTTTTTGATCTAAAAAAGTCTTGACTGAATAAGAAAGGAAGCTGAAGTTTGTCACTATCATGTAATAACCACATTCTGCTGGTCACAGGCATATATTTGGTTTATTAGGCCATAGTATTTTTAGAGGTTTCCTGTGTTATTTTTAAAATTTTGATTTTAATTACTTGGTATACTAATATTATTTATGCAATCATTGTTAGATGTCAGTCGTGGTATTTAAGATTACTGGTATTAATGGGGAAATTGACATCCGAGGAGAAGATACAGAAATCTGTCTTCAAGTGGACCATGTGATACCAGATCAGTTAGGCAACATCAGTCTCCGGCATTACCTTTGTAATCGTCCAGTAGGTAAGATTTTAATACAATTTGAACTTATTTTTTTTATATACATATGACCCATCAGCAGTTCTAGCTTTGATATAAATGAATTCAAGGAAAATTACATTTATTTATAATAGTGCAAAAGATTTGTTCTTTTCGATAACCTTATTATTAGCAATATAATCTTTTGAAGACGTATTCTCTCATTTCTTTTTGTTTCTGCTGTTGATAAGTTCCATTTTTTACTTTTTCAGTTTTCCCACCTTTGAGATAATAGCTCTGAGAAAACTGAGCTCTTTCAATATGAAAAGAGTGATAAAGTAATCCTAGAAGGTCAAACTTAGTTCCACACTAGAATAAGTGTCAATTTCTGCATTCCATTATTTTTCTTATAAGGAGATATTTCCTGAGTCTGGCATGATACTTGGTATTTTCATGGTTTTCAGTCATTCCAAGTTTATTAGAATTGTATACTAAGAATTTAAAATGACAATATTCAGTTTTTAAAATGTTTTAAAAAGTCACTGAGCTGTAGTATTTTTATTTGCTATATACACAGAATGCTGTATCTGATACATAACATTGAAGTACATACAGTCATACATGATATCAAATTAAGTATGCTATCACTTGCATCATAGGACTTGCAGGTAAATATGCCATTTTTCTGTAAGCCAGCATCATGGAAAAATATTGGCTCCTGGCTTTATTCTGTGTGTAGGCCTTGCAGTTGACAATATATCTGCTGAAAAAAAAATTTCAGGAATTTTATATTAGCAAGTGTACATCCCAATAGCATGCAAAAGGGTGAAAGCCTGTATATATTGGAAAGATTTCACAGTGGACCAAAAAAAAAAGGTCGAACATAAAATTTTAAAACCTAGACCTTGTTCTATACACAATCCAAACACTATTTTCAAATTGTATAGTCTTAGATTCAGTTGCACAATTATTTTTTTATTTTTCTTTATAGCTCACTTAGTACCATATCCTATTACTTTGTTTCATGTTGTTCCTGACTGAATCAATCACTTGAAATGCTTTGTATGTATGGGTTATGTAGTCATTGCTATCTGATACCTTATGTTTTCCCAACTGTCTCAATTGGTTGTTTGAAGGATTTAAAACACACACACACACACACACACACACACACACACACACAAAGAAGAAAGAAAGGAAAGAGAAAGGAAGGAGGAAGGCGAAAGGGGATAAATGGAAAAAGAGGGAAAAAAAGTTTAACTTGAACATTTCAAACCTCAGTGAGCCATATGAAGATTGTATTTGATTGCTTTTGTTTGTTTTTCTGTAATGTGTGGATTTTGGATCTCTTTAATAGGAAGTCTTTAATATAAGTTTCATGGCATAAGAGGTAGTAGGAAGGAGTGGTTTTTAACTAATGAAGATTTTGTTTTTATTTCTGCTCTACATAAATACTCTTTTGTTTGAAATTATTTCTGGCTTTCAGCTCCCTGGAGCGTGGGTGGGTAGGGGTGTGTGTGTGCGTGTGTGTGTGTGTGTGTGGATATGTAAATGAAGACTCAATAAAATCACATTTACCAAGTTGTTTCCAATTGCTCTTATTTTTAAATAGACAATTTAATTTACTCTTGTTTTTCTTGATGTAGGAAAAAAACACTAACTTATCTAAATATATGTTCACATCCATATTGAAGGGAAATAAACATTTTTTATCATGAATTGGCGGCGGGAGTTCTTGTTATGAAAATCCATGGGACCAGATGACTTTGATACCTCAGTAACTGAAACAGCATTGCCTTTCTGGAACAATTTAGTTTGTTTTTAACTCATAGGTTCTATGATTTGTGAAATTGATTGTACTTTTCTCCTTGCTGCTAGGAAGCTCAGTTTTGGTCTACCTTTGACTAGACTTTGACTAAATTAGAAATTTAACTAATGTATTTCGAATTATTAACCTTACTACCTATCTTTAACTTTTCCCTTCTATCCTTATTTTTCCATTGCTTACTTATATTTTATCTGATTATGCCATGTGCATATTGCCTTTTATTCTTTTTGGAGCTACATAACATAAAATAGTTACCATGAGGGCCAAATCATTTTGGTGGTTCCACTAGGACCTTTTATATTTTTAAATTAGATATTCTTTGGTTGCTTTATTAAATTTTAAAATTTGTTTTTGAACTTGAGTGTTTATATCTGTAAGTTACCTTAAGTTTTTTTTTTGGAACAAGGCTAAGGCATAAATAAATGTGAATATATACATTTCTTTTGCTATAATTTTAGTTTTAAGATTGTCTTCTAGTAGAAACATTTTACTTTTATAATTATTTAATACCCAGTTTTAATAAATATGTAATTTCTTCATTATAATAGTCCATGATACTACAAATTTATAGTTGGATATATAGCCAGATACACTTTCAAGTATCTGAAATATGCATGATACCAAATTTATATAATGGCATGTTTTTTCATGTTACCAAAAAATAGAAAATATAGACAAGTCAGCATTATTGCAGTAGAAGATGGTCTATAAAAATTGAAATTAGGGTTGTCTATGGTATTTTGTGTATGGACTGTAAATATTTAAATTAAGGGTAAATACTAAAACTTTATTATTGCTTTAATATTATACAGTGTGACAATAACCTCTAATGACAAATAATCAAAAATAACATTTTTTAGTGGTGCCACAAATTTATAATTTTATGGTTTTTTTCCATAGGTTCTCATCATAAAGCTGTCAATCATTCCAAATCTTCTCCTGAGATTACTCTAAGATTTGAAAGTGGGCCTGGTGCTCTAATACACTCTGTGCTTGCAGAAAAAAATGGTTTTTTACAATGCCATATAGAAAACTTTAGCACTGAGTTTCTTACATCTTCTCTTATGAATATTCAACATTTTTTGGAAGATGAAACTGTTGCAACAGTGATGCCAATGAAGATACAAGTTTCTAACACAAAAATAAATTTAAAAGTATGTTAATAATACTTTCATATTTTCATGTTATAAATGTTTACTTTGCCAACATGGACTTTAATTCATGTCTAAGAATATGCCTTGTCTATAATATATACTCCATCAGCATTTATTGAAATGAATTTGTTGGTCTTTGTGGTGAATGATGTAAAGATCCTGCTTAGAAATTGGAAAATATCAAAATGGAATGGGAAGATTTCTCTGTGTATCAGCTAAAGCATGTGAATATAAATTTCAAACTCATTAAAAATATGATTGAAGTAATGTTTGTTAAGATAATGATTATTTTAATTTTATCATTTGCTTTAATAACAACATGCCGATACTATTTGTGTTTTCTGTAGGATGACAGTCCTCGTAGTAGTACAATATCCTTTGAACCAGCTCCTGTAACCGTTCATATTGATCATCTTGTGGTAGAGAGAAATGATGATGGCTCTTTTCATATCAGAGGTATATATGAAAAACAATTTTAATGAACACCTACTGAAATTTGAAGTTAAATTATTTACATGCTGATTGTTTCTTTTCCCTCATACTTATTATTTATTTTATATGTATGTGCATAGTAGTAGATTGAGTGACTTTCGGTACATTGTAATAAAATATTACCTATGAATGGTTCTCTACCTCAGAAATAACCATCTACAGTTGATTTAGTACCTGTTCTACAAATGTATTTTGAGTGAAAGAGAGAGAGGCTTTCATGGCCTTACATGTCTCTTGATCTTAATTAGGTCTCTTGATCTCTTTCTTAGCTTTATTTCCCACTATTCTTTTGTATTTACTCAACCAACCTGGTATACTCCCTGTACTGGAATTTCTCTTGCATGTTCAAATCTCTGTATTCTTATTCCTTGTTATTCCTCATTAGAATTGTTCATTCCCTTCCAAGGTTATCTCTAGTTTTTTCTTTTCAGTGAACCCTACTCTGTAACCTGATATGACTTCTTATAATTTTTGGATACTTATTCTCTGCAAATCAGTTACTTAAGGTATATTGCTATGTATTTAGTTCTGTTATAATGTTTGTATCTCCACATTAACAAGCCTTTGAAGTCTCTAAGAATTATATCTTATAAGGTAGTGTAAAGTAATGGAAAGAGCTCGAGTCAGTACTTAGGTGTTCTGGTCCTCACTTTGTTAGTAACTACTTGAGGGTGAAATATGAGGGACTGATTTTGCATCTATTTCATCTCCTATCGAAGCCATGAAATGACATAAAATGTGTTAAGAGAACATAAAGTTATAACAGTACTACAAATGAAAAATAAGTATCATTAATGGATCAGAAATCTTAATCAAGTAAACCAGAGGCAAAACCAGAAAAATCATTAGCTATAATCCACAAAAGACAGGACTCTGGGGTAGGAACAGATTGTAGAGAACTCTTACTTGAAAAGTATTACCCTTTGGGGTTTGGGGTCAACTATAGCAAACATAGAAGCTCCAAGGTCTGTAACTCTGCAAAGAAGCTCCAAGGTCTGTAACTCTGGCAAAATACAGTAGAGTGCAGGGGGCATCTTGGGCCATAGAAACAAGGCAAAAAGTTTAGAGCAGAGGGATCTTTAAAGATAATGAAGTGTATCAATGGGTAAGAGAGCATCTAGTAGGAGAGGTATATCTTTCTTTGACCCGTGGTATTGAGGTGCCCCTTCACAAAAAAACAAAAACAAAAACATTGAGACACAAGGAATGGAGCTAGAAATTCCAAAAGGGATCTAAAGGGAGTTCCAGAAAGAGAACAGAATAAAAGGCAAAAGGAAAAATAATTGAAGAAGTAATAAAACATCCCAAATTTGAAGGAAGAAACAAGTCTTCAAATTGGTGGAGCCAAACAGGTGCAGAGCAAAGCGAATGAAAAATAATTCTTACCTAGAAATACTGGTCAAATTTCACAATACTAAGGATAAAGAAAAAAGTCCTAAAATCTTCTAGAGAGAAAAGGCAAAAAGAAGAGAATCATATTTGCATTAGACTTTCCATTGGCAACACTGGATGCTAAAAGATATGCAAATCTTTAAAGTTCTAGGGGAAAATAATTTTGAACCTCAACTTTTATTTTAAAGGCAAAAATAAAGACTTCTTTTTCTCTTTTTATTTTTCAATTAGAGTTGACATTCAATATTATTTTATATTAGTTTCAGGTGCATAGCATAGTGGTTAGACAATATAATTTACAAAGTGATCCCCCCAATTAGTCTAGTACCCACCTGGCATTATGAATAGTTATTACAATATTATTGACTATATTTTCTATGATGTACTTTACATCCCCGTGACTATTTTGTAACTACCACTTTGTATTTCCTAATCCCTTCATCTTTCTTACCCAGCCCAAACTGCCTCCCCTTTGGCAACCATCAGTTTATCTGTATCTATGAGTCTGCTTCTGTTTTGTTTGTTTGTTTTTATTATTCTTTAGGTTCCACATGTAAGTGAGATCATATGGTATTTATCTTTCTTTGTATGACTTATTTCACTTAGCATAATACCCTCTACATCCATCTATGTCATTGCAGTTGGTAAGATTTCATTCTTTTTTTATGGCAGAGAAGACAATTTTTTAAGTGGAAAGAATTACTTAGTTAAAATGAAAATTTAATAAGGAACAGTAATAAGTAAAGAAACTAGTACACCTTGGAGTTAAGTCTAAATTTTTGTTTGTGCATAAGAATAATTTTTTATATGTGCAACTAAAATTCCAGATGATGTCAGTATGAGAGGTTGGAATTGGGAAAAAGTAAGGGATATAGAGAAGTAAAACTGTGCTAAAGTTTTTGTCTTTTTGAGGGGGAATTAACACTAGACTTTAAAAAAATATTTGTTAACGTTGTGTGCTTAACCTTAGAAGTCCAAAAATAATAATTTTTAAACCATTAGCACTGAGAAAAAACCAGATGGAAGTATCCAATTAATACTCTATTTTACATACAAAAGACAATATATAAAAAATGAAATTAAAAGAAAGGATAGTAAATAGAAAACATTAAATTAGAATATAGGAATTAATCATTGCAGTAAATATGAGTGGTTTAAATTCCCTTGTTAAAAGACAAACGCACTGATAGAAAGTTAGGGGGAAGAATTCAGATATACGCTGCAATAAGATATCCCTCCGAAACAAAATGGCACAAAAACACTGAAAATAAGGTGGGAAAAATGTATATATATCAGACAAGGGCTAACAAAAGGATTAGAAATGTTGAATTAAAAGTATAAAATGGGACAGAGATTTCTTTTTTTTTTTTGATAGACTTTATTTTTTAAAGCAGTTTTAGGTTCACAGCAAAATTGAGTGGGAGATGCAGAGATTTCCCATGTATCTTGTCACCCCAGAATAGAGTCTTCCACATTATAAACATCTCCCACCAGAGAGGTATTTTTGTCCAATTGATGAACCTACATTGACCTGTCATTATCATCCAAAGTTCATTGTTTATGTTAGGGGTCATTCCTGGTGTACATTCTCTAGGTTTGGACAAACAAATAAAGACATGTATCTACCATTATAGTACCATACAGAGTAGTTTCACTGCCCTAACAGTCCTCTGTGTTCTACCTGTTCATCCTCCTTCCCCCCACCAACCCCTGGCAACCAGTGGGAAAATAATTTTAAACCTCAATTTTATTTTAAAGGCAAAAATAAAGACTTTTCCAGAATGTCATGTAGTTGGAATCATACATAGCCTTATCAGATTGGCTTCTTTCACTTGGTAATATGCATTTGAGGTTCCTTTCAAGGCTTAATAGCTCATTTTAGAGCTGAATGATACTCCACTGTCTGAATGTTCCATAGTTTATTTAACCATTCACCTTCTGTAGGACATCTTGGTTGCCTCCAAATTTTGGCAATTATGAATAAAGCTGCTATAAAACACTTGTGCAGGTTTTTTGTGTGGACGTGTTCAACTCCGTTGGGTAAATACCAAGGAGTGTGATCGCTGGATCTGGTGGTAGAGTATGTTTACTTTTGTAAGAAAATGGCCGGACCATTTTGTATTCTCACTAGCAACGAATGAGACTTTTTATTGCTCCAGATCCTCACCAGTATTTGGTGTCAGTGTTCTGTATTTTGGCCATCCTAAATAGGTGTGTAGAGGTATGTTGTTTTTATTTGCATTTCCCTGGTGGCATGATGTAAAGCATCTTTTCATATGCCTATTTACCATCTGTATATTCCTACTTTAGTGGAGTGCCTGTTTAAATTGTTGGCCCCAGAGGGAGATTTCATATTGATAAAAAAACTCCCCTCCAAAAAAACCACAAAAATGTACCCCGGTCATAAACCTTTACCCATCTAACAACAGAACAGGAAAAAAAAAGCAAACCTGTTTCAAATAAAGAGAAATGGAATTATATCATAGTGAGATACTACAATCATATGGAGAAATTTTAGCATGCCTCTCAGAGTACATTAAAAATTTTTTAAATTAAGTACATAAATTCTATAATTGAATTTTTTGCTTTATGTCTCTATTCGTGTATACACATTGGAGAAACACAGCATTAAACATCAATTTGATGAGTAAAAACTAATTTTAAAAAAAAGGTGCTTTGAAATTTCTTCCTCAATATTTTCCCCTACATTTTTTATCTATATTTTCTAGTCAGATACATATTTTACCAGTTGTGAACTGTATTTTAATGTAGTAGCTAAAGGCAAAAGTAAGTCACTGGTCAGTCCAGTAAGGGTATATCTTTTCTTGAAGATCATTTCAATATGGAAATTTTATTTGGATTTGTTTTTAAAGTTGTATGGGTTTAAAAACAGAATTATATCTAACTTAGCAGTGTGCTCTAATGAAGGCAAGGTAGTATCTATTTTTATTTTTTTATTATGACATCTCATGTTTGGGCACCTCATATCTTACATTTTTGAAAACTTGAAGCTGCTTAAAATGTTTTCCATTTTAAGAATATATATTTTTTCTTATTTCATGCCTTTACAATGACACTTATTTGGATGATTTCAGCAATGATGAAATGTTAGATGAAAAAGGCATATGCTAGATTATGTAAAAATGGGCATCAAAACAGTATTATTTGAACTTAAGCAGCAGCTCTCATGTAAATTGTAGATGTACCTTTCAAAAGCTCATTGGTATAATTTCCATTACGTTGTTATTCAGGATATTAGCACTGTAAAAATTCAAAGATTATTTTAAAATACTTTTTCATTGGCACTGGGAAGAATAACATATTTTAAGTATAAACAAGTATGCTTTGTTTTATGTAGGGTGTTTCATGTTTTATTTCAGTGTATTCCTAAAAGCAGTGTCGTAAAATTGTTTGTGTATGTTATTTTTCTTATGATGTGGAAATTAATTGCATTAGGGTCTTCAGTGTGTAAAGTATATCATGTAACATATAGCCTAAAATACCACACATGTATGATAATGTATCCTATATATGACTCAAACTAATACATTAGCCATGATAAAGAAGTATTAATGAATTTTATTTGCTTTTTAGAATTCAAAGAACATTTGGGGAATGATTTGAATGACCCAACTTTCTCAAATAGTTAAGAAATTTTGAAGTATGCTGGGTTTTTCTTTCTCCCTTGATGCAAATTTATTTAGCAAGCAGGAACATTCAAAATAATCTCATTAGTAGCTGTTTCAAAAATCAGTTGTATGTGCTTGTTGCTGTGATAATAGCAGCTTACCTAATATTTTTCTTCACTCCTTCCTGTTTTTTTAGTTTTTTTCTAGGGTATACTTGCAGTTCTGGATGTGACTAAAGTCCATCATGAAGGAATAAGTGCCTTTATACCTTTTTTTGCTGCTTATTTATAGTACTTCACACTTCTTGGGAAAGTCTTAAAAACAATGACCAGTTTTTCACTAAAGACTTTAAAGAGAAACTTCAATAATTTTTCAGAAAATTAGAAGGGTACACTATAATTTCTTGTTCCAGTGAAATATGGCTAATTAGATAACTGTTAATAAGACTAACCAAAAGAGAAAAAGACAGAAAATGTTTGGTACATGTGTGTATATGTATATATGGTATATATTTGTATATGCCATGCCATCTATTATTAATTACTTTTAATAGTAGTGTACTGACTCTCGACATTTCTCTATCCAACACATCTAGGACCTGACATATTCTCATCTGGAAGAGTGGCCAGCCATTATGCCATCAGTTCGCAACCAAAGGGTTGCAAGGGAGGGTCTGCCGCCCAATAGCTAGCTAGATCAGAATGTTGTGGAGGTGAGGCACAGTATATTTAAAAGCTCTGTGACAAGCAGCCCTTTGCCATATACACACTTAGAATCATTGCCGTAATGCTCCCTAACTGGGAATGCAGGAAGATTTATTTGATCACTAAACCTAAAGAAAGGTAAAACCTAAATTCAGAGACATGTCTTATGACCAGAAAAGAAAAATGAATTGAAATCTTCTATTTGAATAAACAGAGAACTATTAAAGTCCATAATTAAAGTCAAATATTTATTGAGCACTTACTGTGGTACTAATAACGATTCATATTCAAATAATGCTTTCCAGTTGATAAAGTTCTTTTACAATAAATATTAACTCATTCTTACCACAACTCTTTGTGATAATTAAGGCAAGTATTCTTATCAGATTCATTTTGCAGATGAAGAAATTGAAGTTTATAGAAGTGACTTGTTCAAGGTAAAATATATAGAAAGTGGCAGAGCCTGCCTGCCCTAGGGAAAAGGTGTAAGATGCTACACATTTCATTTGTGAGGGGCATAGGTTTGTTTATCAGAATTTGTCCTAAAAACTTGAAAGAAGTTCTTTTAAAGTAAATGAAAGGAAATAAGTCTATAGTAATAGACTCCAATCACCCCTATTATCTATGGGTTCTCTTCCTTCTCATTCCTTTCCAGTTTCTCCCACCTTTTTACCTTCATCTGCCTGTCTTCCTCCTTATCCACTCCCTCCCTATCTTTTCCTTTTCCCTTCCTACATACTCCTGCCTATTTCTTCTTTATCTTTCATTATCCGTTATTATCTATACATTCCTCTTTCTCTCTTCTCATCTGGAATTCCTGCTCTTTCTCCTTCTCTACCTTATTCCTCCTTTCTCTCTCTATACCTTTTTTCCTCTTCTCTTACCTTCCCTTTGTTCTCCTTTTTCTACCTCCCAATGATTGACATAGAATGGGTTTCAGAATTGTTTAGTCAGTGGTTTTTTCATTATTCTTAAGATTCCATGAGTGAGTAGTAAGAGGTAGGCTAAGTAGAATAGGTCTTGCATCCCTTATTATTCTTATTACAGCCAGGATAACTCAGCTTCTATTTTTAGTTCATATTAGCATTTTAAGTCAGATTTCATTTAAAAAAAAAAAAAAAGAGGTGTGTTCCTTTAAAAGTTTGAAAACCAAAATACATTATAAATTACTAATCAAGTATTATTTTGGGGACAATCAAAAGATTTCAGCCCTTGGGACATGGTGAGTGGTTTCAAGGCATGGCTGGAAACTAGGATTTATATCCAGCCATGCCTGAAGCACCATCACTTGGATTCTCCTGTTAAAGAAACAAATATATTTCCTTTTTAAAAATTCAGGTTGTACTCTCTGATTCAAATGTGTGTGTGGGGGTGGGGGGCAGTCGATGTGTAAAAATATTCCCTGCTTTGTTTTTTATAATTATTTTTTAATAAAAACACTCGAGATATAATTCAAATACCAAACCATTCACATAAAATATATAATTTAACATCATTTAGTATACTCACAATTGGTGCAACTGTCATCACAATCAGTTATAGAACATTTCATCACCCTCAAAAATACCTATTAGCGGTCTCTCCCTGTTCCTCCCCCAATCCTGGGCAACCACTAATTTATTATCTGTCTATGGATTTGCCTATTTTGGACATTTCATGTAAATAGAATCACACAGTATATGGTCTTTTGTGACCAGTTTCTTTAACTTAGCATATTTTCAAGGTTTATGTTATTGCATACCTCATTTCTTTTTATTTCATTCTATAATCACACTACATATTATCTTTTCATCACTTGATGTACATTTGGGTTGTTTCTACTTTTCGACATGTGAATTATATGAACTATAAACATTCATGTATAAGCTTTCCTTTCTCTTGGGTGTATATCTAAGAATTGAGTTACTAGGACATCCAGAAACTCTATGTTTAACCATTTGAGGAACTGCCAGACTGTTTTCCAAAGTGGCTGCACTAGTCTACATGTTTACCACTGCAGAGTATTGAGGGTTCCAACTTCTCCACATCTTTGCCAATACTTGTTATTATCTGACTTTTTGATTATAGGCATCCTAGCAAGTATGAAGTGATATATCGGTATGGTTTTGATCTACATTTCCCTAGTGTCTAATGATGTCAAGTGGTTTGATTTTTTTTGTTTTTTTCATATCTTTATCGACCATTTGTATATCTTTGGATAAATGTTCACATTCTTTGCCTATGTTTTAAATGAATTATTTGTCTTTGTTAACTGAGTCTTAGGCATTCTTTACATATTAAAGAAGTAAGTCCCTTATGAAATACATGATTTGGAAATATTATCTCCTATCCTATGGGCTGGGCTGTCATTTTATTTTTTCTGTAGTGTCCTTTGAAACACAAACTTCTTTTGTTTTGAGTCCAATTTATTGCTTTTGTTTCTTTTGTGGTTTTGGTGTCATATCTAAAAATCCATTAACATATCTGAAGTTATGAAGATTTACCCCTATGTTTTCTTTTAAGAGTTTTATAAATTTAGCTCTTAAATTTAACTGTGTGATCCATTTGAGTTAATTTTTGTATTTGTTGTGTGGATAAGGACCATAGAAGCATGGGTTTATTTCTGGACTCTCAATTCTATTACATTTATTTGTATATTTATCTTTGTGCCAGTACCACATTGTCTTGGTTACCAACTTGTTTTGGAGTAAGTTTTGAAATCAGGAAGTATGCCTTTTTTTTTTTTTTTAAGATTATTTTGACTCTTCTGGGTCCCTTGCAATTCCATATGAATTTTAGAATCAGCTTGTTCATTTCTACAAAGAAGCCAATTCAGATTCTGGTAGGGGTTGTGTTAAACCTATAGATCAATTTGGGAAGTATTGCCATTTTAACAGTATTGTTTCCATCCAAGAACATAATTTTTTTTCTCTATTTATTTAGAACTTTACTTTTGTTCAACGGCGCTTTATAGTTTTTGGAGCTTAAGTTTTACACTTCTTTTGTTAAATTTACTCCTAAGTATTTTATTTTTTTAATGACATTTTAAATGGAATTGTTTTCTTAATTTTATCTTTGAATTGTTAATTATAAGTGTTTAGAAACAATTGATTTTTGTATATTGATCTTGTTTCCTGCAACCTTGCTAAACTTATTAGTTCTAAGAGTTTTTTAGTGGATTCTTTAGTTTCTTTCTATATGCAAGATTTTGTCATCTGTGAATAGAAAGTTTTACTTCCCTTCTAGCGTGGATGCTTTTTATTTCTTTTTCTTGTCTTATTGCCTTGGCTAGAACCTCTAGGACAGTGTTGAATAAATGTGGTGAGAGCAAACATCTTTGTCTTATTTCTCATCTTAGGAGAAAAGCATTCAATCTTATACCATTAAGTATGATATTAGCTGTGGCCTTTTTGTAGATGGCCTTTATCAGAGTGAGGACATTTCCTTCTATTCCTAGTATGCTGAGTGTTTTTATCATGAGAAAGTATTGGATTTTGTCGGATATTTTTTCTGCATCTATCGAGATAATCATGTCTTTTGTTTAATTCTATTATGCTGATGTGGTGTATTACATTAATTAATCTTTGGATAGTGAATCAACTTTGCACCCTGGGATAAATCCCACTTGGCCATGGTGTATAATTATTTTTATATATTGCAAGGTTCAGTTTGCTAATATTTTGTGGAGGATTTTTTTTACTAATATTTATGAGCATTATTGATTTTAGTTTTGTTTGGTTTTGGAATCAGGGTAATACTGACTTCATAGAATGAATTGAGAAATGTTCTCTTCTGTTTTTTGGAAGAGTTTATAAAGATTTGGTATTATTGATTCTCTTTAAATGTTCAGTAGAATTCACCACTGAAGCCATCTGGATCTGGGCTTTTTGTTTGTGGGTAGTTTTTTTTTTTTTTTATTACTGATTCAATATCTTTACCTGCTATACATTTATTCATATTGTCTATTTATTCTTTAGTCTATTTTGGTAGTTTCTCTTCCTAGGAATTTTTGTTTCATTTATGTTATCTAGTTTATTAGAATACAGTTGTTCCTAGTATTCCTTAATCATCATTTTTATTTATCTAAGGTTGATAGTAATGTCCCCTGTTTTATTTCTGATTTCTAGTAGTTTTTTTCTTTCTTATTTTTCAATTCAAATTGAAATTCAGTATTATTTTATAGTAGTTTCAGGTACACAGCATAGTAGCTAGACATATAATTAACAAAGTGATCCCCCGAATTAGTCTAGTTCCCACCTGGCACTGTACATGTTTATTACAATATTATTGACTATATACCTTATACTGTACTTTACATCCCTGTTACTATTTTGTAACTGCCAATTTGTACTTCTTTATCCCTTCATCTTTTGTACCCAGCTCCCAATCCCCCTCCCAATCTAACTAAAGTTTTGTTAATTTTGTTCATCTTTTCAGTGAATGAGCTTTTAGTTTTATTGACTTCTTCTATTATTTTTCTATTTTATAATAATGCCTTCATACTAATATAGATATATTTATTTTTAAATTAGTTTCTCATAATAGAAATTAAGATTTGTCAAGTATTTGAAAATGTTATCGGCGTATTTTTTTTGTTTGATCAGATTCTCAGATGCTTAACACTGGAAATGATTTGAAAGAAAGTGTCAAAAGTGAATCAGTGCTGCTTCCCAGTGGAAAGCATGATCTGAAGAAACAACACAGTATCACTCAAGCCACTCAGACAAGTCCAGCAGTTCCTTGGTCTTCGCAATCAGTTATCTTTCCTGAGTGCTCTTTTAACTTTACTAGGGAACAGGTAATGGAAAAACTAATGTATTCTCATTCAGTTTCAGCAATTAAATGTTAGATACTAAATAGTTAAAACGTTATTTATTTACGTATTTAAGTAATATTTTATTGAGTGCCTGTTTTGAGTCTCCACGCTTTGGTAGTTGTTATGGATAGAGTGGTGAGCAAGACAGGGACAGTCCAGCCTTCATGGGAGTCGTAGTCCAACAGAGAGATAGAGGAGCGGATGTGGGAGACTGCGGTTTCTGGAATCTAGGAAGGCTTCCTGGAGGATATATTTATTTTGCTGTCTTATTTTTAAGTTGCAAAAGTATTATATTTCCAAACATTGGAAAGATATTTTAAAACAACTTTAATACTCTCTGACCTCCTGTAGTGCTATCAGTATTTTTTTAATTTTCCTCTCATTTTTCTATAATTTTTCTAAACAATTGTTATTCTTTTGTATATACTGTATTTTTTTACTTAACATTGTTTAACAAATATTTTTTCCATATTGCTACATATGCTTCATATTTATTTTTTAATAGCAGAGTAATATGGATGTAGATGTGCTGTCATTTCTAAACCTTCCTCTTAACATTTGTTAACATTTGAATTGCTTCTCTTTTTATTTTGCCATTATAAATGAATAAAACGTCCAACAGAAGTTTAATTCTCGATGGTAGAACTACAGAATGAGTTCATTGATCTCTTCAACAGGATTTGGTGGATGTCAGCTCTCTGAGCTAGGATATAGAATTGAACAGTATATACCATTCTTACCTACTGGTAAACTCTAAGTGTAATGAGAAAGACAGGAGTATGCAACTGGTAGTAACAAGATACTGTGTCAAGTGCCAAACTAGAGATTAGGGAAATATAGGGAAATACCCAGCTTGATTATAAGGCAGGAATTATTAAGCTGGGACTAAAAGAAGTCTGAAAATCCTTTGAAATTCAATGCATATATTTTAATGTATTTATGTAAATGTATTATTCTGGAAAGAAAGCCCTTAATTTTACCATATTTTCATAGTTAGGTTTAGGGAATAGTTCTAAGATGATAAAGTACTTGAAGTGAGTTAATGGTGGAAGGGGACACCTATTGTTCATCTAGATGAAAATGTCTTATGAGATATTCGGAATGTGGGTCTGAAGCTCAAGAGAGTGGTTTATGCTGGATTAGGCTATATATGTGATAGTTGGAACTACAGGAGTAGACAAGATATCTAAGAGAGTGAGTCAGATGGTAACAGAATCTAATAAAATATTAAAATTTAAGAGTTTTAAAATTTATTGGATATCATCAGTTAATAAAATTATATAGGTTTCAAATGTATAGTTCTATAATAACATCATCTGTATATTGTGTTGTGTGTTCACCACCCAAAGACAAATCTCCTTCCCACACTATACCCTACCTTTATCCCCTCTGTCCCTCTGGTAACTACTAAACTGTTGTTTGTGTCTGAGTTTTTGCTTGTTTGTCTTGTTCATTTGTTGCTTTCAGTTTTATGTCCTACATAAGAGTGAAATCATGGTTCTCAACTTTTTCTGTCTGACTTATTTTGCTTAGCATGATTATCTTAAGCATTCTTAAATACCAGAGGAAAAGATGAAAATTCCATACTTGGAGAAGGAATAAACATCAAAGAGCTGTGGCATAAAAGGCAAGAAAGGAGAGAGACAGGGAGGAGAGGCGAGGTCCGCAGTCTCTAAAGCCACAGAGAGGTCCAGGGAAATTAAAACTAAACTAAATCACTATTAGATTTGAAATTAGGGGTTAATTAGTGTTTTGAATTGCTGGGTCAAAACTTAACATTTTTAAGTGCTTGAAATGTGTTTATAAATAGCTTCTCAAAGCAGTTTTCAGCTTAAGTACACCCACATCAGCATTGGATATTTTTACTGTTTCAAGTGTCACACCTTTAGCTACTATATAAATTGTCCACATTTTATGAAATGATTAAATTCTCTTATTTTCCAAATTTATCATTTCAGCTCATGGAAGAGAATGAATCTCTTAAACAGGAATTGGCTAAAGCTAAAATGGCTCTTGCAGAGGCTCACTTGGAAAAAGATGCTCTTCTTCATCATATAAAGAAGATGACAGTCGACTAGCCGGAGTGTCAGTCAGAAACTCACATTAGAGCTCTGGGGTAGGGAGGTTTTGTTTATTATGTGATGTTACCAATTAGTGGAAGACTTTCCTTTTCATGAAAAGACAATAAAATGAAAGTGGTGACTATTCCGAAGCCAGTTTAGAAAGTATTAGGTACGGGCATTACAATCTTTTGGTTGTTTTGTGTTTTGGGGTTTTACCCTCTTTTAAATTGGTACGATATAAGGAAGTCAACACATACTGTAAAATAATTACATGTCTAATGAAAAGAAGATGTCATTTCCTAATTTTGGCATCACACTATAGGCATTTCTTAAAGAGAGAAATGAAAACCTATTGTGTTCCACAGATTGCTGAATTTATTGCTATCAGTAATTACTGTTATTTACAAAGATTCAAATGCTTTTAGGGCTAATGTAAAAGAAAAGGAGGCTTACATTTTAAATGTTATAATGTGCTTTATAATTATTTAAGTACTGTAAAAAAGTCCAATCAGATTGATGAATTATGTAATTACTGGTTTTGAAAATTCTGGAAAATGATCACTCAACTGAACTTATAAAGTAACTTGAAAACGTGAAAAAAAATCATTTTAAATGATGGGTAAACTGTATAAGTTGAAGCTATAGTTTTCACACACAAAAAAGATGGTACAAATATAAAAATAAAAAGCACAAACTGTATAAAAACAAAACATTAGAGTATATGGCCAACTGTTTTAAAAAGCATTACTTGTACATTTCTTGAAACATTTATTGTTAGAAGAATAATTTAACTAGCCTACTAAATTTGGCAGTGTTTATAAGAATTTTAATTAATACTATTTATACTATTTCTTTACTTTCATCTTTTCTCTATTTAAGGAAGGAAATGTTTTCAGAGAATTTTCTTTACACATACAAAAAAGTTTCATACCATTCTTGTAGTATTATATTAGATGGGTGTTTGCACATACTGAATTTATATAGCTAGTTTTGATTAAAGTTCTATGTGACATATATGCTATCTTCTATAATAAGAATAATTGGTAAATTTTGAATTCTATTTTCTAGAGGTTGTTAAGATTGAAGCCAACATGAGAGAATCTCAATCATACATTATGAAATAAAAGTTCATGAGTGTTTAAGAAACAGAAGCTTTTAAAGATTTAAAATATATTTCTGATAGAATTAAATTTAGTGGGGTCTCATTTAAAATTCACATTCTTAAACATAAATATATTAAGATAGAACATGAAACAACTGGAATACTTTTTCTTTAAGATACTTGAAAATCGTAAGCCACATTATGACACTTTATGGTGCTTTGTTGGCATGACTGATACAGCCATCCTTATGTCTGAATAGCTGGAGGAAAATACATTTTTCATTTACTTAAGTGTCGGAGTGACTTGGATTTTATTGAGAAAAGTACTGACCTTTTTTCCTCTCTTCTATAACACCCATTTTCATTGACATTATTTAAAAATACGGGTCCTGTTTTGGGAGCTGAGGATACAGCAAAGAACAAATTAAATTATTATTTTACCTCAGAGTATTTTAAAAATCATGTTAAACCCTGTTAATATAAACTATATAATAGTCTTAGATTAAAAGCAAAGGTCTAAAGATTTAAAATGTATAGTTAATATCCTTAGTAGAGTACTTTTGATTTGTAGATATATAGTCAACAAAAGCAGTTTCTCATGTAGACAAACAGATTTGATAGGACATTAACTTCTTCAGAGCCTGACAGTGTTTCTCAGGATTGACCTGTTTGCTCTATATAAATTTTAAATATATGGAATAATTGGTTAGTGCTATAGAAGCGGAATGTTTTCCTTATTCCTTTCCAATTTATTTGGCCTTCCGAAGAAAATCATATGTACAGTAGAGATGACAATATGGATCTGAGCATTCTATATGCTTTGTTGGATTTTTAAAAATTTATAGTGAGTACTATTTTTATAGAGATTGAAAATTAATAAAACACTGGCAAAAACACTATCTCATGTAATTCCCACAACAAACCTGCAAGATAGGTATTAACTCACATTTTAAAAGTTGAATAAAAACCCTAGGCTCAGAAAGAACAAGTGACTTGACTGAAATCACAATTAATAACCCACTCTTTTGACTTAAATCTCAATTACATGCTTTTTTCCACTTTAGTTATTAATGCACAGATTTTGCCAGGAGAGGGGAGAAGAATCACTGTAATGTTAGCGATCAGGGGAAGGAAATGATAATCATGTTTTGCATTTTAATTTCATGTATGTCAGAAGCATTTTCTTGATATCTTGTATTTTTTCTTTTCTCATTTAATCGAAGAATTTCAGAAAACCGCCATATGACACGTTATGATGAAGCATTATTTTTATTTAAGTCATGTGAGAATGGCTGTGTATAACTGCAGACAAATATATGTGGAAAAATTAATCAGGAACTTCTCTCTGGGTTTTTATTGTAGTTATTGTTATTTAGTAACTTCTTCTTTTATAAGTTTTTATTAACCTCCAGTCTGTTCAAGGCATCTTCCTATTTCAATGAATGGCAACACCATCACCCTGGTTCCCAAACTAGTAACCTAGAATTCATCTTAGACACCTTCCTCTCTCTGACTTTCTCGCCCCGTGCTCACCAATTCATTACCAGGTCCTGTCATTTTACCTTGTAAACATCTCTCAAATTTATATGCTTCTCTCCACTTTTCACCCCCTTTTTATCTGAGCTACCATCAGCACCTTTGGCCTGCATTACTGGAATTGCCTCCTGACTAGTCTTCCTATAGCTACTCTGGACTTCCTCATATCCAATCTCTATATGCAGGCAGAGTTCTCTTTCTTTGAAGTGCATTTTTAATCGAGGCAACCCGTCTACCCCATTCTCACCCCTAGCTTAAAACACTTTGATGACTTTTCATTGCTCTTAAAACGAAAACCAAATATTTTATGTGACCTATGAGGCCATATATATTATGTCCATCATTTATTTTATAGGGTAACTGAGCATTAAAAGAGTTAATGTCTCAAAACATTAAAACTGTGGCTGGCACATCACCTAAAAAGCACTGAATAGAAGTTAGTTATTACTACTGCTTTTTCAGCCTCATTGTGTACCATTTTTCAGTTACTTTCTGTTCTATTTTCATTGCACTTTAAGTATCTGGAATAAGTGAGAATAAAGTGCTTTTTCCATATTGGGATCTTTGTTCATGCTATTCCTTTGGCTTGAAATACCTTTCCCTGTTCATTGTCTAGTTAATTTCTATTTGTCTTTCAGTTAGGTCATTTCATCGCTTCCTCAGGGAAGGATTCCTTAATACCTGTCACAAAGCAAGACTGCTGTTACAGATTATCGCTTAGACACATACCTCTACTTAGCATTGAACACCTTCGTAATTTTATATGTATTGGATTAATGTAAACTCTCTAGATTGTAAACTACATGAGGACAGGAATTGTGTTTTTGTTGTCATTGTTCACTTTGTATTCCTTATGCCTCACACAGTGCCTGGCACATAGTAGGTACTCAATTTGTTGAAAGAATAAAATGAATGAATGAGGTATCGGGGATGTTTTCAGGTATTGTGTTCTTCCTCTCAGTTGGATTGAGGGGAGATGGAACATAGGCAGAAAAGTAGGTGGTGGTAGCTATTAAAAGGTGCAGACTCCTTGAGTCAACTCCTTGAGGTGAAGAATGGAGAAATTTGCCATACTGTGTTCTTTAGAATTTTGAATATCTGAGCTTCTAATTAACAAACCATCACAAAACAAAATTCGCATATCACTTCATAAAACTACTGCAGTGCCAGAGTGTCATCTGGCTTTGATTGTAGCATATGGTGTTGTGGCTATCAAGATCTGCCAGTCCTATCAGCTAAACGAAATGGAAATAAGGCCAAAAGAGTAGTCGCTGAAAGTTTTCGATTTTGATACACAGAATCTGTTGTTCCTGCTTCCTTAAAGTGCAAACAGTCTCATTTTAGCTTATACTAGAGGTGCTAAGGAAAGTAAATTTTGAATACGTTTTCATTTCCTTTTAGAATATATAAAATACCGAATACATAAAATAAAATACTGAAAGTTGGAATTGCACAGGCTATAGAAACACTAAAGCAGTAATGTTTTTAAAACACTAATTTCTTCATTAAATTATAAATCTTTATAATTTTTTAAAAAAACTGTTGCTGCTTTTTTGAGAAGTGCAAAAATTAAGGTACCATGAAACAAAAATGCAAGCATGATGGTTTTTATAAACCATTAGATGTTACCTAATGAATCACAAAGTGGAGTGAAATTCATGTTAATGTTACAGTATTGAAATTCAGCATGTGCATTGCCAGCAATACTGTGTAGTCTTGGCAGGTTTGAGAACTTGAAACTTTTTAAAGAAAAATTTTAAGAAATATGAAATTAACTTAATGTCTTTTATTTATATAATAAAACATGTATGATAACTTTTTTGGTCTTAGAAAAATAAGGTGTTACTGGATCACCAAGAAGAGTATTCTGGGTTTTAAAGATTCTGAAAAAGGTAATACTATAACTTATAAATTGGATTTTATTTTCAGTTTTTTATGTCATTAGTCAAAACTCAATTCATTCTTTATACTAAATGGATTGAATAGTAAGTAAAATTTCCTTCTTGACTTAATTCTAGAAGAAATATTTGTTTTGGTGAAGAAATACTTGAGTGTAATGGAGGTTGGGAGATTACAATATTTTTCTTGTGACCATTTAGCAGAATTGTTTGGTTGATATGACAAAAAAAAAAAAAAAAAAAGAACTCAATACTGAATTACAGATGTCGTCAAGAATAAGTGAGAATTTTTTTGAAGACATAGGCACATAAAGGTTTAAATAGAGATCAGAAGAATCCCTAAAGAATATGGGTGAAATAAATGTATATGGATGTGATCAAAGTCTATCTTTCACAGTATTTAAAATCACTCCAATTAAAATAGATTAGCAGTAAAATCAGAACAGGAGCTTTTAAAAAATAACCACAGTGAACAAATTCAGTATAAAGAAATGTGTTTGACAAAATTCCAATAATTAAGCACTTGAGAAAGATCTATGATAAAGAATTCACTAAATGTATCCTGAATTAAAACCTAAAGCAAAAAAAAAAAAAAAAAATAGATACAGCTAGATATTCTTCAATTTAATGTGCAAAACTTGGGACATGTAGAAGTTTTTCAATAAATAATATGCCCACAAAAGTATATCTATTGGAATCTTAAGATTTGACATTGATAAGTCAGTCACTCATTGCTATTGGAGATATTTTATTAGTGTAGCGATAATGTGGCATCTTAGCATTTTGTCTGAATTCACTATATTAACTTCATAATTCCTATTAGCATAATTACCATAAGTGGTATAATCATTTGGTGCTTTCTTCTCTCTGGTTTATTTTTACTTTCTCCATTCCTTGCAGTCAAAAAAGAAAGTTCCATAGAAAACATTAGAGCTACAAAGGCAAAAGTGTTCTGAAGAGGGATACAGAATGCATAAATTAAGCAACTTTTTTATATCCTATGTCTATAAATTTTCAGAATTGAAGACATTCTTATACTATCAATATAAAAACATGCCAAGGCCAAGAATATCTTTATTAAAAGTGCTAGGTTTTTCTGCATTAGCATATTTGAGAATTACTGTAATTACATATGTAAGCCTTTCTTATAATCTTAGTGGGAGTCTAGTTCATACTTTGTAATTTTTACCTGTCTTTAATAAGTCCTCTCCCCCCTTTTTTGCCTTGAGAATTCAGTTTCCTGTCAATATATTTTGCTGAGTAGCCTTTAGCTCTTTTGATCCATTTTTGTAGTTCTGTTAATATGTCCAGAGGCTATTATAGTGTGACCAATTTTAGAAATTGAAGCACAAATGATATAAAATATATACTGCGAAGTCCCTTTTGCCTTGTAAAACCGCAGTGTTCTGGGGAGGGAGGTGAATTTTTGGGCACCATTATTCCACTTATCATGACCTTCTTGTACTCTTAGTTCCATTTTTTATTTCTTTTTAGCATACTTGCTTTATCCAGTTAGTCCTAAAATATCTCCTTAATATATCTTGTGAGCATTCTAAGTATTTTTTTGTTGTTAAGGTTAGTCTCATTATTTCCTAATTACAAAAATTGGCATAATTTTTCTTCTTATACCATGAACATTGCCCCATGTCTCTGAGTTCTTCATAAATATACTCTTAATTATTACATACTATTTTATTGAGTAGATAAGCTAAAATTTAACTCTATTATTATTAATTTTTTTTATTTTTCCAGTGTTTTACTATTGTAAATAACCGTAATGAACATTTTTGTGCCAAAAGATTGTCTACATAAAGAATTATTTTCTAAGGATTCCCAAAAGTAGAGTAATTACATCAAAAGCCATGAATTTCCTATAATTTAAACTACTTTCCAAAAGGCTTCAACCAAGTTTGTATCAGAAGCACTGCCACTAGTAGTCAGTATCATCATTAATAACAAAGTGAACAGAATTTGAAATGAAAAGACATTAGGCGATAACTCGAAGTCATATGAAGTAAAAATATCAGTATAGGTAAATATATAAGAGTATTATTATAACGATGTTGTGTAACTACTTATTTCTACAATATTTAGAGAACTAATACATTTGTTTTTTTAATATTTTTATTTTTCAGTTACAGTTAACATACAAAGTTAGTTTCAGGTGTACAACACAGTGATTAGACATTTATATAACTTCCAAAGTGATCACTCTGATAAATTCAGTACTGGTCTGACATCATACATAGTTATTACAATACTACTGACTATATTCCCCATGCTATACTCTACATTCTGATGACTATTTTGTAACTACCAATATGTACCTCTTAATCCCCTCCCCCTTCACCATCCCCTAATCTCCGTCCGCAATCTAACAACCATCAAAATGCTCTCTGTATCTTGTTTTGTTTCGTTCGTTCGTTTATCCTATTCTCTAGATTTCACATGTAAGTGAAGTTATATGACATTTATTTATTTTTTATTAAGTTTATTGGGGTAACATTGGTTAATACAATTATATAATTTTCAGGTGTACATTATAATTTGACAGCTATATATTCTATTGTGTGATTACCACCCAAAGTCCAGTTTCCTTCAGCTACCATATATTTGATCCCCTTTACCCACTTGGCCATCCCCCTACCCCCTATATTTGACCCTTTTACCCCATTCCTCTCCTCCTCCACCCTCTACCCTCTGGTAACCACTAGTCCATTGTCCATGTCACTGAGTCTCTGTTTATGACATTTGCTTTTGTCTGCTACTCCACTTAGCACAACTTCTAGGTCTATCCATGTTATTGCAGATGGCAAGATTTCATTTTTTTATGGCTGAGTAATATTCCATTGTGTGTATATATATCACCTCCTCTTTATCTGTTCATCCATTGATGGACACCCAGGTTGCTTCCATATTTTGGCTATTGTAAATCATGCGCCAATGAACACGTGGATGCACATGTCCCTTCAAAGTAGTATTTTGGATAAATGCCCATAAATGAGATTACTGGATCCTTCTTTGACTCTTGTTATAGCCTTAATTTTCAAGTCTTTACGCATAAGAATGCATAAAATGCCTGATAGAGTGTTCAGCCGCTGTGATCTCACATCCACATTAGCAAACAAAATCCCTGCAGATAACTCTCTTTCTTAGACAAAGTTAAGAACCATCTATTGTTACTTGAGCACATCTCGGGTATTGTGTGTGTGTGTGTGTGTGTGTGTGTGTGTGTGTGTGTGTGTGTGTGTGATGGTGAAGATATGGCAGATTTTAGCTCCTTCCGTAAGTGTCTTGGAAAAATAACAAGGAGAGAATGAGTATAGATAAAAAGCAAAAGAGATTTAAAGACAGCTCTTTGCCACTCCGTGTTCAGAGGTCAGAGAGGTGAGGAAGAATCAGGACAATAGATCAAGAAACAGAGATAGGAGGAAAATCATGAGGCCTTGAAAAGCAAGTGAAGAAATTGCTTAAGGAGGAAATGACTGGCTATGTTAAATGCTGCTCAAAGTTCAAAAAGATAAAGAGTGAAAATTCACAGCTAGATTTAACAATATGAACATGATTAGTGACTGAAAACAGTTTCAATGGAGTAATTGCAATGGGGCACAGGAGAGAATAAATGATGAAAAATTGGAGAGAATGAACATAAAAACACTTTCAGAAGGTTTTACATTAAAAGGTAAGCTAACCATATAATTTACAATCCAAACTGGAACACATTTGAAAAGGGCACCATTAATAATTAAGCCAAAATTTAATTAATTAATTAATAATCACGTAAAAGCTGGAACTGCCACAACAAAGAAATGATATTTTATGAAGGAAAGGAGAGAAGAGCCTATGACTGAAAGGGAAGTGGAATAAAGTGTTGGTTAGTTTTTTTTAAGAAGGGAGAAATAACAGGTAATAGGAATGATTTGGTAGAGAGGGAAATTTTTATGACAGGAGAAAAGACATTTTTGGAGCAATGTCTCTGAGTAGGCAAAAAGGGATAGTATATAATGCACAAGTGGAATGGCTGGTTTTAGCCAGGATCACAGATAGAATGCAAAGAATTTGGGGACAAATGCATGTAGAGGAGGTGATGTCATGGGAGCTCATGAATATTTATGAAGTTTATATTTTCTCACTGAAGTAGGTAGTGAGGTCATTGGCTAAGAGTGAGGATTAGGGAGGAGTTATTGGAGGTTTTATTTAGGAGAGAGAAGATATGAAATAGTTTTATAGAAGAAATAAAGAATGGCTGGAGTAGAGAAATAGACTATAATTGCCAAGCATGATTGGGATCCAATTGCAGTTAATCATGTGTTTTAAGTGAGACCAATAAACATGGTTGTGTGTTTTTCTCAGGGTATGTTTTACTGTGCAGGTGTGGTCATGGAGAGAGCTGAAAATTGGATTTAATCAGGGTTTATTGTTTAGCCAAGTACAATTAAGTAAGATAAAGCAGGGGAATTTAGAGTTTATGCAAGGAAATGATTTTATTATTTGATCATTTAATAATTTTTATCATGATTTTATCATTTGATCATATATAATTTAACCTAATGTATTAGTTTCATAAGGCTGCTGTAACAAAGCACAACAAACTGAGTAGTTTAAAAGAACAGAAATTTATTTCATGGTTCTGGAGGCTGGAAGTCTGCAGTTAAGGTGTTGGCAGGGCCATGCTTCCTCTGAAGCTTCTAGGGGAGGATCCTTTTTTGCCCTTTTCAGCTTCCAATAATCCCAGGTGTTCATTCCTTGGCACATGGTAGCAGAATTCAAATCTCTCCCTCTATCAGCACATGGTTCTCCTCCCTCTGTGTGTGTCTGTGTCCAAGTTTTTCTCTTTTTATGATACAAGTCATTAGATTTAGGCCCACCCTAATGAACTGAACTCGATTATATCTGCAAAACCCCTATAGTCAAATAAGGACACATTCATAGGTACTGGGGAATACTAGATACCAGCACTACGACTTTAATGTATCTTTTGGGAGGACACATGTCAACCCACAACACCTGAGTAGAGAAGGAGATAAGTAAGGACATGAGAAGGATAAGAGAGTGAAACAGTGGTAGGATTATGGATCCCAGTGGTATTGAAGGGCGTTTGGAATTGGGATTTTAGAAATAAGATAGAGATTAAAGGATAGGATATTTGAAATTGAGATCATATAGGGGTTAATTAATGGTAATGGAAGATCTAGAATGACTATAGGAGCGAGTAGCGAACAAAGAGTGAAGGACATCGTCATTGAAGAAGGGGAGACCAAGGAACTGAGAGGCCAGAGTTGTCGGCTGGATTATCATTGAGGACCTTAAAGTCCCCGAGAATAATGACAAGAAGTATTAAAGAGGGTTAAGTGATCCAGGAGCTAAAATGTTCAAGGACCAAAGAGGAGTAAACTGTGGGCTGGAAGATAACTTCAGTAAGAATGAATAATGAGTGCTATGGTCTGATGGTACAAGATTCAACAGAACTATTTTTTAAAGAAAAGAGAGAGAAAACATTCTGGAAGCATTAATAAAGTGCAAGAAAAACACCTATTTCACCTGCAAGTTCTGTAATATGAAGGATGTAGGAGGAAAAACTGCCTCTACTTGAGAGGACTGCAGGAGAAGCAGGGCCCTTAGGGAGAGAGAGGTTTCAGTTCGATAAAGTAGGTAAAAAGAATGAAGAAAAAAAATTAAGGAAACTGATTTTGCTGATGACTGACTTTGAGTTCCAGAGGGACTCACAGTGGAAAGGTTTTAAAGGAGGGGAGACCAAGAGACTGAGGCCACAGTATCATATGGATCACCATCTATCATCATTTGGGTACTGGAGAAAGGATGGAAGATGGAGTCAGGAAAGGTGATATACAGATCAGTGTAGGGATTAATGGCTGGAGAATGATGGTTGTGTTGAAACCATGGCTTGTGATGAATGACATAAATAAGGGTTGAAGCTAAGATGATATTTGTTCTTTTGGCCCCAGAGATGAAGGTAGTGGTGAAGCTATGAGTTTTAAGGGAAGAAGTGGAGTCTTGTCTGGGTCATATATGATTTGGAAGCTTCCATTTGATTTGTGCTGATGGATAGTACTTGGAGGCTTGGAGAGACGGTCTCACTCTAAGAGATGGACTCTCTCTTGACTTCTTTATAGCAATTGTCGGTATTCAAAATGATCTTGTATATTTAATTATTTATTTACATGTTTTCTTTCTTCCACACTAGAAAGCACAATCTTTGAGGGCAGATGTATTGGCTGTCTTCTTTATTTTTATAAATAAAAATGGTGCCTAGAACCGAGTTTGGCACATAGCACTCAGTAATTGTATTGACAGGTGAATGAATATGTCAAGATTTCATTGGGTATAAGGCCTTCTGAGGATACTTACTCCTTCAGTTAAACTGCATCTCCCTCATATCTTCATCCTCTCACTATCAGATCATTTGTCAACATTCAAACACATACTAGTATTTCCCATCTTTAAAAACAAACAAACTTCCCTTGAGCCTTCATCTCTCTATAGACCTCACTCCAATCTTCACAGCCAGACTTCTCAGAGGAGTTACCTAAAACAATCCGTCTCCATTTCCTCACATTTTCTTTTTTCTCAATTTCACTACAACCCCTGCCACCACCACTCAGCTGAAACTGTTTTTGTTACCATTAACCTCTATGTTGTCATATTTAATGAAAATGCATGTCTTCACCTTATTAGACTCTTTGCACTTTTTGGCACAATCAAATACTCCCTTCTTGTTCTTGGCTTCCATTATTCCAACACTCTTGGTTTTCCTCTTAATTCAATGCATATTCCTTTTCCATCTCCTTCATTTTCTCCTTTTCTATCAAAACTTTATATGCTGGGATGTCCATTCTTTTTCTTTCCTTGGGTAATCTCATTCATTTCCTGTAGTTTATAAGTATCTTCTACATGCTAAGACTTCCAAAAATATATCTCCAGCTCAGACCACTATTCTGAACTCCAACTGCCTACTTAACATCTTCACTTGGATGTTTCACAGGCATCTCACACTTAAAATGTTCAAAATATAGCTCTTGGTCCCCCTTTCTCCTTTTCTTTTCCCATGTTAACATTCAACACGATCATCTTTTGGTATTTCTCATTTTAGTAAATGGCACTACCACCCACACGGCCAAAAGTTTGGATCTTTGTTTCTATAATTTCTCTCAACTTATCCTCATATACGTGCAATCTATTAGCTTGTGCTGTTGATTCTCTCTACATATATCTAATTTATCAGTTGCTCACCGTTTTCACACTTCCCCCAGTTCAAGCATTTCTTACCTTCAATAGCCTCTCAAACTTCCATCCTTGCTCCCTTCCCATCTGTCTTTTTAAGGAGCAACCAGAATGATCTTAAAATAGAATGCAGATATGTCACTCCTCTTCTTAAAATACATCATTGATTTTCAATATTCTTAAAATAAAACTCCAAATCCCTAACATGTCTCACAAGGCTCAGCATGATTTGACTCCTGGCTAATCTATCTTGTGCATGTGTCCGCCCCAGCCCTAAGGAAATGCTCACATTATCCCTTCTGTCTATAACGCTCTTCACCCAATTCTTCACCCATCTAAATACTTCTCAGTTTTCAGGTCCCAGCTTAAATGTAATTTAAGTGTTTGGGTTTTAACATAATATGCAGATACACTTATTAAAAACAAGTAATTAGACTTAACTTTTTTTACTGGTTTCATTGATTACTACCAGCTCTTTCATAGCATGACTTCCCCTTTTGGAGGTGTTTTGATTCTCCTTTCAGTCATCTAATATTTTCAAGGAAAATTTTTAGGAAGGTTATATGGGCAATATGTTTCTTCTAAGTATTTTTATGTCTGAGAATGTGTCCTTATTAAAAAAAAAAAGGTCATTTAGAGGGCTTATATTTTTAGGTTATAATATTTTCCTTTTCTCATGAAGAGGCACTGTTGGTTACCCCACAGCCATTTCTGCTTCTTCCTTATTAAGAGAAGTCTGGTTTTGTGTGGGTATTCCACCCTTCTCCATGCAGCAATGCACTTTACTAAGCCAGTCGCATTCCCCTTAAATGTGATTAGCTTGGGAACGGGCATGTAACACAAGTATAGGCAGTGAGATCTTTCCTTTTCTGCTTGATATTGTCATGTCTACTTGTAATGCCTGGAGCTGTAGGACCATCTTATGAACAAAAGAATGAGTAACTCAGGAGAAGACTGATTCCTTGAACTCGACAAAGCAAAATAATGCAAGGAAACCAAGTCCTTGAACCAATAAATTAACCAGCCTCAGAGCCAATTTAAAAATTCTTATGTGAGATAATAAATCTTTTTTGCTTATACTGATGGTGTTGGGTTTTCTAGTTCTTGGATCTAAAAAACTGAAAGTTGGTACACAACTTTCAACTCTATATGTTCAGTTGCTTCATTGGGGAAATATAAGGCCGGCATGATTGTTGTTCCTTTACATATAAGTTGTTTTGGTTGACTGCTAGCAATATTTTTAAAAATGTTTAAAATAAAAAATTTTCTCTATAGCGTATATAGCCATTGGTCTCTACTTTTCTTAGCACTTGACATTTTAATCTGGCAGATTCAACTCTAATACTAAAAGTTTTCTTCAATTATTTCAATAATTCTTGCTTTTCTTGATCTTTTTGCTGATCTTGTTTTAAATTTACAGCTATCAAATACTACTAAATCATCAGGGCTGCCTAGTAATCCCTCTATATTCACAGTTCTACTTTTCAAGTCAACTGTTTCATGCTTTCTCTTCTTCCCACAAACCTCCAATACTCCTTCTCTCCTTCCATGCAAGCCCATTGCTTTGCTTATTATTTCACTGTCAAGATGGAATTAATTAAAAGAGAATTTCTACATCTTCTTACCCTGTGTCAGATATGAAGATACATACCCACTAGTTGCCCAGTTGCTAGGTGTGTGCGTGGCTGATAGCTTCTAGCTGTTAATGCCATTAGGGTCCACTTCAGCTTTCCAGCTGAGGCCATGGGCTCCTTGAGTGGCCTCCAGTAAATGACAGAGCAAGAAGGTGGGCAAGGATACATTTCCATCCGAAGTGGAACGCCTCTACTAGGCAATCTTGACTCGAGTTGGACTGGCAGAGATTGTGAAGACAGCATCACAGAAGTCTACATCATGAAGTGATGGCTCCCTCGACCCATGTCTTTTCCCTTCATAGGTGTCACTTCCCGATAATCATTTTAGGCTACTCACTCTGTCTCAGTGTCTGCTTCTTGGAAAACTTCAACACCCCCTGAACCTGAAACACCCCCTAAATCTATAGGTCTAACAATGTCTGTCCTATATACACCACCTTACATGAGTGAAATGTATGGACTGCCAACTCAGGCCAGATTCTCAGTTTGCACGAACACTATTGTTTCTAAACCATTCAAGCTGTTTTCTTTTGAAATGTTTTTCTCTCTCCTACATGATCAAGTTTTCTCTTCTATAGGATTATTTTTACCAGCATACAAACATGTCATAATATCTCAACCAAAAGCAGCTCGCCTTGATCATACATCTCCCTTCATTTTCTAATTTTTTTTTTTTTGCTACTGTCTATAGAAACACTCTTCAGAGTATTGTCTGTCGCTTCTTTTCTTACCTCTCCCATATTATCTCAAACCAACTCCAATTAGGCTTAGGCTTTTATTCCCACTATTCCACTGAAACTATTCTCCTATCTCCACTTGCTTCATTTGGCTTTCAGGACTCGCTCTCCTACCTTACTGACTGCATCTTCTCAGTCTTTTAAAATGAATCTTCCATATATTCCGAACTGTCCCAAGACTCAGTTTTTGGTCTCCTCTGTGCATACTTATTTCCTAGATGATCTCTTCCGGTCTCATGGATTTAAATACCACAGATACATTGACTATTCCCAAATTCATATTTCTATCCCTGACTTCTTACCTGGACTCAAACACATATATTCAACTTCCACTTGAGTATTTATTTCTCAGTTTATACTGGGTGTCACTAGGCTGACCATGCATCGAGGAGGGGCATCAATTTTAATAATTTGAGATGAGTCTGTTTCATCCGATTTTCTATTTTTTAAGTGTAAAATTAGACATGATGTTTTAAAAATAATTTTGTCTAGGTTCTATTGTTTTTTACTTCACTTATTTCTTTCCATTATATGATTTTCCAGAGAAAGGTTCAAGGTTGCTTTATTTAAAAAAAAAAAAATTTACTAGTCACAATAAACCAGGATCTATGTTAGCCATTTTCAAGTGTGTAATATAAGTAATTTAGTTTGGTGAAAAAAAATTTGTATCTTCTAGTGATCACTAGAAATGATGTTGATGAACTATATGCTTCATCTGTTCTATAATTTTGCCAGCTTTCAATATCATGCTTATTAACATTCAATTTCTGGAATGTATTTTTTTATGTTTTGAAAATGGAAACATCTGTGCATCTTCAGTCTTCTGGCAACTTTTGTATTCTCTATTTCTCAAAATTACTGACAATGATTCTATCATTGCATCATCTAGTATTATCTTTTATACCCATGGATGTAATTCATCTGTAGCTGAAGACTTGAACCAGTTTAAAGGAACTATGTATATTCTTACTATGCTTAAATTATCACATAATCATGTTTATTAAACCCTCTTAAATTTGAAAGTTATTCTTAATGAATATAAGCAACACAATTTTTAATAGTTCTACCTCAAAAAATAGGCTTTTCCTTCTAATTTTTTCCAGATTAAGTAAAAAAAAATGTCCAAAATGATTTAATTACCACATTTGCCTTAAACTATAGAAAAGAATATATTTTTTAGAAAGATTAATCATCCTTATTTGCCTGTTACTTCAAAATTTGACAAATTGTATGTTTCAGTGGAAGATATTGAACATGATTTTTTTCTCTTAACTGTTATCCTATTCTGCAGGATTAAAAATGAAAGGATTCATAAAGGTAGACATATAGATCAATTGAACAGAATTAAGAATCCAGAAATGGACTCACACTTATGTGGTCAATTGATTTTCAGTAAAGGTGTTAAAGAAATTTAATAGAAAAAGCATAATCTTTTCAAGATATATTTTTGGGACAACTGTATATTTCTACATAGAAAAGAAATGAATTTTGATATTTCTTCATACCAAACACAAAAATTAATTCAAAATGGATCATAGACCTAAATGTGAGGGCAAAAACACATATCGTATGGAACAAAGCATAGGAAAAAAATCCTTGTGACCTTGGGATAAGATACAAAAAAGCATAAGCCATAAATGAAAAAACTGATAAATAGTATTCAAAAAATTTAAATATTTTTGCTTGTTGAAACCATTAAGAAAATGAAAAGGCAAGCTACAGCTTGAGAAAAAAATATTTGCAAGACATATATCTGACAAAAGACTTATGTCCAGATCTGATTAAGAACTTTTACAACTCAAAACTAAGAAAAATAACTCAATTTTAAGAAACAGGAAAAAAATCTGTACAGGTACTTAACAAAAAGATGCTCAATTTCATTGGTCATTAGGGAAATGCAAATTAAAACCACAGTGAGATACACACCTATTAGAATACCTTAGAAAGACCAAAATGCTGTCGACACTCTTGGAAAATGGTTTGTCAGTGTCTTAAAAATGGACACACATATCTACTACATGACCCAGCAACGCCACTGCCAGGTGTTTACCTAAGAGAAATGAAAATATGTGTCCACATAAAAATTTGTACATGAATGTTCATAGACACATTATTCATAATAACTAAAGAATAGAAACAACTCATATAGTTATCAGCTGCTCGATGGATAAACAAAATGTGGCATATGCCTTCAATAGAATACAATCTAGCAAATAACACAGAATAAACTATTGATATACAGAACAACGTGGAAGGATCTCAAAAGCATAAAGGTATGTAAAAAGCCAGACACGAAAGACATGAAGTTCTGGAAAAAGCAAAACTACAACAATAGAAAGCAGATCAGTGCTTGCCTTGTGGCTGGAGATGAAGGACGACCTGACTGCACAGGGGCATAAGGGAATTTTGAGTGTGATTAGAGTATTCTAAAACATGACTGTACTGGTGGTTGCACAACCCTATATATTTACTAAAACTTACTTATGCAACTTTATACTTAAAATGGGTGAATTTGATGTTATATAGCTATACGCTTCAGTAATGATTTTAAGGGAGAATACGTTAAACCTCAAGGTGGTTTCTCTTAAAACAGGATTGCTATTCGGCAAAGAAACTTGCTGAGGAGCAAGTTTAAAATGAATAGAATTGTCGGATTATTAATTCAATATAATAGTGAAATTTTCAGTGAAACTCCATTTGTTTGAAGTTGTCTGTAACAAGTGTAAATAATCAAAAATATATTTGGACAGCTGATTTTTGAGATCAAAACATCTATATGTTAAGATGATAGACACATTTTAAGGTAACTGTTGGTCTACTTACTGTGAAAAATATATTATTTGCAAAATGAATAGAATAGTTTACACAGGGAATAAAAATATATAAATGAATAAATCTATATTTAGCTATTTATTATTTTTTATCATCTTTGCCACCTCTATCATCATCTACTATGAGAAGAAGAGTACATTTTTCTTTTAGGTTGTTCTGATTCTGGCCCAAAACTTCTAATCATAAGACTTAAAGGGTGAGTGGTCCAAAAGAATGGCATTTCTGTTAACAAAGAAATGAATACATTGCCAACTGTCAGTAATGCATTTCACAAATGGCTTTCTGAAATAACAGTTTATTGCAGTAACAGGCATTTAAGAGGAAATATAACAAACATTTAAGATTTAAAACGACAATTTCCAGGGCTGTATATATAAAAAAAAAACCTCTTTTCTCTTTTAGCTAAATATAACATTGATTTGAAGTTGCATCTTACTTTCAAAATGCCATTTATTCTATGATTATTGTATTGAAAGAAATCATTTGCCTCTTAGATCAAAATATAAAGCAAGCTTAAAGAATTAGGAAGGTGATGGGACGATGAAATATGTACATCTGTTCAGTCGTAGAAGATGGCACCTCTGCTAGAGCTTTATCCCAAAGCATTAGTGGACATCCATTGTACAATTTATTTGCAGATATATAAACAAGTATTCTGCATTGCTATCAGTTATCTATGACTTACCATTCGAAATAGCTCAAAGGCAATAAAAGGCACGGAACCTCCATATAATCAGAATAGTATAACCCAGAAGGATGTGCTCCAAACAATGCATAGTCTCCATTAAAGAATGTTCCCCCCCATCACCACCACTGTCCTAAGAAGAGACTATAACCGAGAGCAAAGTATTTGTTTTATTTATTTTAAGAAAGTTCCTGAAGGAAACAGTGAACTTATTTACTGGCTCATAGAATTGTCTTTCTCGGAAAGAATTTCCTGGAGTAAATTTAAAAGTCATGCTGACACAGGCGACCTCAGTTCTCAGTACTACTAGTTAAGCTATCTGTGCGTGGGTGGTGTCTCAATTCTCATATATTTGCTTTCTTGCACATTTTCTATCTACCTAACCAGGAATATTTTTCTATCCCAGGGAGGGGTTCAGGTGAGGAACCTTATTATCCACAATTCCCCACCTCTTCATATTTGAAATGCCTCATCCTTCTCCTAAAGGCCTAGGATTTTGGAAGCTAAAAGCCAGGAAGAAATCTTCAGCTTATTACCAGGTACCTCCTTTGAGCAATGAGATACCTGATTTAACCAAAAATAAATAAATAAATTTAAAACATAAAAATTAATATGGAGTGGGTGGTGGGGATGCTGACAGGACAAAGGGAAAGGGAAAGGAGGATTTTTAAAAAAGTTTTGCTATATTTTTTTAAATATAAGTGATATGTATCCAGAGAAGAAAGTTATGCAACAGAAAGTTTTAAATGTTTAATGTGGAAGGTGTTTTTAATGTGCTGATCTATTTCACAGTGTCTTAGAAAAAGTAGTTCACCGAGTCCCTACACACCCTGGCAGTTTTAATGTCAGTATTTTCTTTCTTCATCTTCTCCTCATTACTGGGACTCGGTGGAATTTTCTCTGTGCTGCCTCTGTAATTATAGATACTAGAAAATATTTCCATTTTTATTCTTTTTAGACTCTAGATATTTACAATGTCTTTCTTATCAAGTTGGGGTGCAACAGTCTACTCTGCACATAGGTTTCTTTACCTAAAACATATTCCAATGACAAAACAAACAAATGAAATACTCGTTGCAGGTTGCAGGTTCTGCAAATGGTTTAGTTTGT
This sequence comes from Pteropus medius, assembly GCF_902729225.1. Lineage (NCBI taxonomy): Eukaryota > Metazoa > Chordata > Mammalia > Chiroptera > Pteropodidae > Pteropus > Pteropus medius. Next base: position 9,911,092 of record NW_024347791.1, read on the forward strand.
CTTCGTTCAAAATCTTAGATCAAATTTATTTGAGTCAAGTGATACTATTTTTCTATTAGTAAATGTGATACTGTTTATTAATTGGACACACTCATAGCTACTAAAAATCATCATAAAAACTGGGCCAATAGTTTTTAGGAAAAGTAATTCAATGATAGAGAGTATTGAAGAGATCCTTACCTTTTCTTTTTCCTGCCTAGATTAGTTCCCCGCAAAAGTACTGAAAGTTTCACTTATTTCTATGTATGCATTATGTTAATAATGTATTAATTAATGTAGTATTTCTTGATATATTAATGTATTTCTTAATACTATTGCAGTATTTTTCTAATTTTACAGTTTTACTACATGCATGGGAAACACGTACACACACATTTACACACATTTTGAATTTCTGAGTCAAGCAACCAAACTTAAAAGTTTGACTCTAATTTAGAAATAAAACCTTGAATAAAATGAATTCCAATTACTGGGATGTTTAAAGTACTTAGAAGTCCCCCTGAAAAGAGAATATTTTTATGATCCTAATGAAAAATATGGTCACGTGGATATTGAAGAGAAGTAACTTCTCCTTGATAACCACTAACTCTGAAAAGCAACAAAGGAACTAACTCAAGCATTTTGAATTACTTTATTATAAGATTGTAGTTGTGTATCCCTATAGAATGTACAGTTTTCTCATTTAATCTTTACCTTCAACACCAAATGTTTTTTGGATAATGTTACCTTAGGTAACATTAAAAACAATGTATACCTCGAAAATTACTTGGTTAGATTTGACTAGCATTTTATTGAACATCTAGTAAGAATCAAATGCCTTCAGTTCTTTAAATTTGATCCTCAAAATGTCAATCCAACCTGTTGTTATGGACTGAATTGTGTCCTCCCCAAATTCATATGTGGAAATTATTAGCCTTTATTACTAACCCCAAGTACCTCAGAATGTGATTGTATTTGGAGAAAGGGTATTTAAAGAGGTAGTTAAGTTAAAATGAGCTCATTATAATGCGCCCTAACCCAACATGATGAGTCCTTGCAAGATGAGGAGATTAGGACACATGCACATAGGGAGAAGACAGCCATCTGCAAGCAAAGGACAAGGTGCTGACATGACACCTTGATCTCAGACTTCTAGCCTCCAGAACTGTGAGGAAATAACTTTCTGTTATTTAAGCCACTCAGTCTGTGCTACTTTGTGATGGTAGCTCTAGCAAACTAAAACACCTGTAAAGGTGTGTATTACACTTCTCTGTGGACACTCATGGCTTCTAGAAGTTTTCTAAGCTAAGAAGAGGTCACACCAGAATTGAAACTTAAGTCTTGTGACCACAATGCTAGTGCTTTTTCTATTGAAAAACCATAATTTATGGTATAATGTAAAGAGTGCCTTGGAAAGCATTTGGATACCAATGTAGAAGAAGGCACATACATTTAGTCAGATAATAGTAGCTACTGAGCCCAGGAAAATCTCACAATTACTCCCCTTCTGTTCTTGGCTGCAAATCCAGTCCAGCTTGGTCCCTCAATTGGCAGGCTTGGCCCTCAGCTGGGTGACAGGAAGAAGCTGGCCCATGAATATGGAAGGTGGGAGGGCTTTGAATTGTGACAAATAAATAATTAGTTGCACATGTTTCTTTGTTAGAGTAAGATAATTAAAAAGCATATGTGTGCTGAACAATTATAGTTAGAATTAACTATTCATTTTTTCATATTCAGCTTAGCTTTGTTTTCAAATTGTTTCATGTGACTAATTCCCATTCCTATTCATTGGTCCATAAAGTATACATAGACATTAAAAAAGGGACTCAGAGATAATAAATGAAAAAGCATTTCTATAACACTTTATACAATTTTGAAATTGAGAGCATTCAATAACAATAAGTCCATTAAAAACACAAACATGATTGGGAGATGGGAGTGAATAAAACAAGGTAAATCAAAGGTAAAGAAAGAGATGGCAGAAAGACATGGGGATTTAGTTCTGAGAGTATAATTTCCCACTGCCCTTCAAAGAGCAAAGTGTTGTGATTCCCAAACAGCTCTCTGCATGGAACATTCTTTCTCCGTGTCCTGCTTCTCTTTGCCATTTATCTCTCAGGTCTCAGTTTAAATATCTCCTTTGGAGACAAGTCTTCTGCTCGCCTCCAAGACTTAGGTGTCCCTGTTATTCACAGCCATAGCCCTTATGGCATCTTCTTCACAACAGTCCTCACACTTGTTAGTATTTGTTCCATGTCTCTTTTCCCAAATAGAATATGAGCTCCATGACAGCTGTGACCATATTCCCCTTGTTTGCTGCTGAATCACAAGCATCCAGCAAGCTTCCCGGCACAAAGCAGACATTCAGTAAGTGCTGAGTGAGTGAAAAGATGAGAAATTTATACTTTATTTGTGTCTTCAAAGTCAAAAGAAGTTTGTTTCTTAAGTACTTTTTGAAGGAGATACTAAGCTTCAAGATATTCCCTATGCCTGCTTTCATACAATAATAAGTGAAATAATTACAAAAAGAAATAGAGAATGGGGTACTTTTCCTTAATTTCTGGCATTTTTATCACTTTCAATTGAAGCTCATGTGGACAAGGAGTATGTTTGTTTTTAGTCATTATTCTATTACTTAGAGTAGTACCTGGCATATAGCAAGTTCAATACAGATGCAAGTTCAATAATATGGATGCACATATGTCTCATAAAACATACTGAATAAAATAAAACTGACTGTCAATAAAAATCAAGGCAAAAAATATGTAAAGAGTAATGACCAGGATGTAAAAAGATCACAAATATGTCAAACCTTAAATGTGGCTTAATTTCCTGAGAGCTAAAGTGGAAAGTGAAAATGTCAATTTCTTAGGTGTTATTAGAAAAATGAATTTTTTAGAGGAAGCAAAACTTTCCTGTAGAGTTTAATTACATTGTAAATGTGGAGTTCAATATAAATTCACTAAATAAAGTAGTGGACAAAATTTCCAAGAACATTCCTACATCCAATATGATAACAGATGTCATATGGTTGCTAATAAAAGCCGAGGACATTACAATTCAATGAAACCTTCTCCAAGGGGCAGAACTGGTCAAATGTATAGCCTATTGGTTACCTACGGTTAGAATACCTAATGCAAAGTTCCTAAATTTCCTCCTGGCAGATGCTATGTGGTCGGGGTTACCTTTCTTTCAAAATAAGATACAGGTTCAATTCTGGCTTTCCTTCTGTCTCGATAGGCCCGTCTCATGAATCACTAAGAACGGCGGTGGGTTTTTTTTCTGCTTCCTGTCCCAAGATACTTGGATCAGAACCTATCTCAGCATACCTTCCTAAGGCATCCCTGGAAACCTATCATTCTCTTTAGTCCTCTGACCCCATTTGTGAGACAGGCTTTTTTTTTTGTCTGGCTGGGTATATAAAGTCATATTTGCAGGTCTAATTTTCTCCACGGGTAGGTCTCAGAGTGCAGAGAGAGGGAGGTCCTAGTCTCATTGTCCACTTAGTTTTAGTAGGGATCTCTGCACTTAGTGGGATATTACCTGATCCAGTAATAAAGATGATACCCTAATGAGATGCTCATTTGGTTCCTTGTGTCTATTCTCAGTTAGTTAGAATCTAGAGAGGATGGGTGGTTGACGTTCCATGGCCTTCAACACTCATGGCCATAGATTCAGAAGGACAGCAAGCATCATGATATGCTTGGTGTCTGGGTTTCCTCAGGAAGATGATGAAGGGCAGAGTTTGTGACAGGTAAGCATAAGGAGACAAACTTCAATGGAATGCAGAAAGCAAGAACTTGGTCTTCTATTTATATGTCCAGTATCTTCATATTCTGTAACCTAAAGCTGTTGACTTGTTTCATACAGCCTATCATAGCCCGTTATGCAGACTAACTGCAGAGCTTGAGATGCAGAAAGTAGATATTTTCCAAACCCATTCCCTAAATTACAGGGTTATCCTATATTAGCTCAGTTGATAAATTGATACTATAAAACATCTTTTCCTCTTCCTCACTGCAAATAGACCTTGGTATATAGCTCTAAGATGGATCTGGATTCATGTTCCTGCAATTTATGTTTCCAAAGGCTTTTTCTGCATGTGTGCAAACACTTCTATACTCACTTTTTCTTTTGCTTTACTTCCCCCTTTTCTAGCCTCAACCGCTAGTCTCTTATTAATCAACTCCAAGAGAAGTGACTTGCAATATGTGTATATTGAAGTAATAATTCTCAACTTGCCAAAAAGTATACACAATTAGATCTGTGTATATCAGAATTTGGAAAAAGAGATCAGAGGTTCTGCAGGAATTATAACATCTACCTCATAGGGCAGATATATGGTTATACACATGTGTATATATATGTAAATATATATAATATGCATCATGTGTATGTAAAATGATGCATATTATGTTATTATGTACCAGGAATGATACTAGATTCTTTGTCTCATTTAATTCTAACTGGTGTGTTTGCATGTGTGTGTGAGTATAAAATACAATAAGGTATAATATAATATATATACAATGATATATATATGAAATGAGAAAAAAAGAAGCTGGTATCATTCCTGGTATATAATGTGCATTTATAAGTATTATTAATACTGTCCATTGAGAATAGCAAAGATATATTTTGACAAAAATTTCAATAAGAAAAATATTTATTTTTGTAATTAAAAACAGAATGGAAATTGATCTCAAATCTATCCCTATACTTGATTTCCAGCTTCAATTATGCATATAAGTTAATGGACTAAGACCATATTTCATAGAATAAAACCATAGGCATAGAATATTAGGACTAGAAAGGCCAGTGGAGACCATCGGACACTTCTACATTTCACGTATGTGCAAACTGAGATCTAGCCTGTCTCATTGGTGTCCAAGATTTTCTGGCTCTTTCCACTATAAACAGATGCAAAATACCTGGATGAAATCTGCACGTTTAAAAAACCTGGAGTTTATTTATTTATTTATTTTGGGTGGGGAGTGCTTCTTCAGAAATTTGGAAGAATACCTTCACTTTTGATTTACACATGAGTGCCCATGCAGCCAAGCCTTTGACCTCTTCAACAAGAAGCTATAATGTAACTAAAAAGAGAGTTAGGACTTGAAAAACTGGTTTGGTTATTATGTACCATTAGAGTGCCTGGAACTGCAGAACTGACTTTTAGAGTAATGCTTATCCCATTTGGGGTTGATTCTGATAAAATGACTCAGGAGCCTCCTGATAGTAACTCGGCCATGATTAAATGTTGCTTGTGGAAACTGGGGGTGATTTTTAGCTCTGACCAACTTGCTACTTACAGTATATTCTGGGAAAGGTGTGCTTGGCTTAGGTGGCGACATTAAGAAAGTGAAAGAAGGATTTCTTCCATTTTCAAAATGAATTCCATGGCTTGTTTCTTTAACCGGTCTGCTGGTCCCATTATGTCGGGGATCATATTATCACATATAATATCATCTTATTATTAAAACAGATTCTAAAATAAAAACAAACAAAAACCATACTAGCTCAAAATCTACTTCCTTCAGGAAACCTCCCATGAGTAACCATAATTTACACAATACTTTTAACCATTCAAATGCAATCTCAGAACACTGAATTCCAAAAATTAAAAAAAATATATATACTTGTGTTGTTCCTATTTCCAAATATCTTTTAAATTTTCTCCAGTTATTTATTTAAAATCTCTGCCTATAGTAGGCAGTCCTGGATTTGAGCTTTGGCTCACTTTCTAACTGAATGATCTTGGAATAATCAGTTTCCTCATCTGTAAAATAGAGTTAAAAATGGTACCTATCTCATGGGATTGTTATGAAGGGTTAAGATAACGTATGAAAAGCACTTAGCATAGTACCTGGTACATAGTAACTGCTCATCAAATGACAGGGATTATTGTCTGCACATTTATTTTTTCCTGGGGTAAGTAAGGTATATTGGGAAGAGCATGGGTTGTGCAGTGAGTCAGTTCTGGGGTCCAGTACTGTGTGCAGCATCTTGAGAAATATAATTAACCCTTTGTGCCACTACTACTTCATTCTCAAAACTGATATACTGTAGTAATATACACTTCACTGGGTTGTTGAGAGTAAAGTGCCTGTTATGTTCTTTTCCTCTCAATCAATTATCAGCAAGTTAACATTTATGAAGTGTATTTCAAGGGCATGGCAAAGCACAAGGTGTCACAGGAAGTTTCAAAAGAAAATAAACGCGTGTTCACCACTACAGGTAAGGAGAGCATCTAACAAAATCAAAGCAACCATGCATAGTGCATTCCTGATGATATATTCAAATTAGAGTGGGTCTCTAATCCATGCCCATTTATATTTTCCCCAGTGTGAATGCGGAGGAATTTTCAATGAGAGCCTTTTTCCTGGTATTTTTACAAGTCAGCAGATCCTCAAAGCCCAGCTGAAATGTGGGTCTGATGAAGGACCCTAGAAAAACTGGAATAGTCACAACTGTTCAGGGGCCAGTGCCACAGAAACTAGAATAAAACAAATCTCTTCTTTCTAACCAAGGGCAGATCTCAGTTGTCTCAGGTAAGCCTTAGGACGAGATGCAGGTCAGGCGGCCTGGACGCGGACAGAAGCGGTTGCAGAAGGGCCCCTACCCAGCGTCACCTGCCTCCCCATCCCCGTCATGGAGGATTTTCCACAAGCGTCGTGACCGACCCGAGGCGTGGCGCGGGCGCCGGCCCAGCAGAGGAGTCGCGACAGGCGGGAGAATTCCGGCCCTCACACGGTTAAACCTCTCCCAAGAAGCCTGGAGGAGGGAGGGTCCCCGCCCACGCAAACGGGGAGAACACCGTCCCCGGCCCCGCCCCCACCCTGCCCGGCCTCCTCCTCCCGCCCCCACTGCTCCCCGCCCCCTACAGGCCCCCCGGCCAACTCCGGACCGACCTGCGGCTTACTCCGGCCGCGCGCACACGCCCCGCGCGCCAGGCCTCGGAGCCGCCGCCGGCGGACCCGGGCGCCCGCCCGCCCGCCGGCCGCGTCCCAGCCCCTGCGCGGCCGCCGCCGCCCTCGGCACGCGCCCGCCGCGGCTCGTCCGCACCGCCCTGCCTTGGCGCGGGCCGCGGCCGGGGGAGCCGCCGCCGCCGCCTGACCGCCCAGCCGGCCGGCGCGGAAGCCGGGAGCCCCGGCCAGGGCGCGCGGGCCGCCGCCGCGGCCGTTCGCTGCGCCCCGGCTCCAGCGAGGACGGTCTCCACCGCCTCCTGCTCCGACCTTAGTCCTCACCATCCTCCGCTTGCTCCTCAAAAGCATCCCCGGTCCCCACCCGCTCACGCCCCACCCGCGGGAAGGAGGCCTCAGGAATTCAGGGGAGTGGCTGTGGGGGCGCGTCGCGGCTCCCAGCTGGGCCAGCCCCTCTTCCAAGACATGGTCTGATCCCCATTGTAAAAGCTGCGCTCCGAAGAGGAGGACAGAGTGGTCGGTGTTCCCGGATTGGGGCTGCAGGGATCTCTTCGTACTGAAGCCCTGGCATTATTGTAGGGTGGGGCGGAGACGGCCCTGGATTTTGGGGAGTGGGGGTGGGAGGGGAGAAGAACCCGGAGGGGGAAAGGACTCAGTGAGGGAGTCGGTGAGAGACTATGGGGAAGGACCAGGAGCTGCTGGAAGCTGCTCGCACTGGCAATGTGGCTCTGGTGGAGAAACTCCTGTCTGGCAGGAAAGGAGGGATCCTGGGCGGTGGATCTGGACCCCTGCCCCTGTCTAATCTGCTAAGGTAAGGATGGGCAGCAGCTCCAAGATTGCATACCTCCTTGTGCATTGTGATGGATACGTCCTCCTCCTCCTGGTTATTGCACCTGCTGGCTGCCAGCGTTTCATTCTTAAATTAGGCAGGCAAACTGTGTGTATGGAGAGGACGCTTGAGCCTCCCAGTCAGAACGATGCCTTAGATTCTTTGAGTAATTTTAAAATAGCCTTCCATCAATGCGTCAGTAGCTACTTTTCTCTGAGCTGTGGTGCAGAACTTGGACATGTACTCTTGTTGCTGGAAGAAAACCGGCGTTCCACCTGCTTCCCATCAATGTTTGTTATATATTTTCAGCCTGAAACCCAGCATTTTTTTTTTTTTGGTCTAGTTAAATGAAATTGACAGAGAAGCTATTGCGTGCATGCGATTATCCTGCAAAAGCCACAGCCTTTGGTTGCTGATACCTTCTCTTGCAGAAGGCATTTGCTCTGCTGTGCATTATGATCCCACAAAATGAAGAAAGTGAACCTTCTGATGAGATGGCATCAGTACAGGGTGTGCATAAAACTTGATGAGGCAGGTTTGGCAACCCCCAGGAGTACTTTCCGTCACCTGGGCATAGCTGAGTGAAAACTTGATTATTTTATATCTCAGGATGAAGGATTGAGATAGTGTATTTGGAATATGATAGAGGCCTTTTAACGTGAAGATGTTGCAGGTGAGACTAATATTGCTTGGAGAATCTAAGGTGACATTTTTTAAAATGTCAAGGTCTTTATTCAGCAGCTAGTACCTCAGAAATAGCAAGGTTGATTTGTATGTTTTTTAAAAAACTTAAAAGTTGAATCGATGGACAAATGAAATCAGTTGGGAGGGAGGAAGTCTGAAGAATATTTACTAGATAAAATTCAAGGATAGTTCTTTAGTTTTTAAAATCATGGCTTTTCAATTTATCTTGGATATTTCGAGAGGCATTATTCATATCTTTGCCCCAAAACATCTCTTAGGCAACCTAGCTGTACTTGTAAAAAATTTTTAAAGCCCAGGTGATTTTCTTGTTTTGAAGGACTCGTAGTGGTGTGTAGGTGTGTGTGTGTGTGCTAACGCACTACTCTTAACAAGTGTTTAATACAAACTTTTGGATGATATTGTGTTATTTACTCACTTCTCATATGTCCTAGTGGTCAGACAATGCAATTAATTACTGTCTTGGCTATTAGAGTAAATGAAAACATTTGAATTACAGTGAAATAAATTTAGTTGGAAAATAGTGATAGGATCCGAAAAAGCTCCATATGTGATCTATATTTGTTGACAGTGACATTTTATTGAAATGGCAGTTGACTTCAGAACAACGAATATTTATGGGACTTTTTTTTCACTAGGTCTTAGAAGTGATGACTCCTTTGTTAAATAACTTTCACTTTCACACACAAGTAGACAATGTGAACATACTTCAGATTGTAGCTCTAGTAATTGCCCTTAGTCACTGGTAATTTATACAGAAGCAGTATACCTGGTTACAGTTTTAAGTTGCAGATAAAATAAATATGTTTGCCAGAAGATCATGTTAGTTATAAAAATCTTGGCTAGAAACCTATATGCTGAAAGAGCTTTCTAAAAATAATCAATTCCTTTGGAATAAGACTAAAGAATTCTTTGAAAACAGGAAGAACTTCAGTTAATTTCATTGAGATAAATGATATTTTAAGAAGCCCACTTTTGTGATAGAATTTAAAGGGAAATATCTTGTAAATACTTTCTCAGTTGTACCGTTTTAAAAAAAGAATAGATGTCAAATTTTAAGAATAAAGTACCAACTACTTAATGTTGGTAGACATTAAGTAAAATATCAAAATCGTGACCCACAATGTACTTCTTGAATGAGAAGTTTTCTCTTTTGCTGGTTTTGTAAGAGAAGGCAGTAGTACAATGCACATAGAAAACAGTGAAACTAAAAGACATGTTCATTAGAGTAGTTTGAACCAAGCTGTAAATTCAAAACCAAAACCAATAAGCTTTAGACTTGGATTTGTCTAACTCATACTGAATAAACAACTAAAACAGTGTCTTTGAAGAAAATGGGCATTGAAATTGTATTCTTTGGATGATTCTTGGCATAAAATGAAATTCCTAAGAGAAGGCACATTTTATTTAGTTGCTTTATATCATAAATGATTGTCATTTATTTACAGAAAAATGTAAAATGTAGCCCCTCCCCCTTCAAACATGACACTTTGAAATTTTAAAATATTTTGAAATGAATTGTGGAATAGATTTGCCTCCCTCCCCCACTTATTACTTGTGTCGTATAATAGTAGTGTTAGATCCTGTGCTAAATGCTTACATGTATCATCTCATTCAATTCTTATATCACCTTAAGTGGTGGATCCTCATTTCAGAGATGAAGGACTAAAGAGATGGGAAGATTAAAAATTTGCCCAGGGTCATATCATTAGTAATAACAAAGATTTGAAGTTTTGTGAGTCAAATTTGCTTTACCATATCTTAGGGCTTAGTCATTGGATCTGTTTTATTCACAGAATTTTGAACTATATGGTTGAGATAGTTTAATCTGAACTTTTTTTTCTATGAATAATTTCATTTAAAAATTTTTATATTTTTCTAATTAAAAAAATTTCATGACTGCCCTTCGAGGGTTCACTAGTTAAGAACTTTTGCGAAAATACTTTTGCTTACATGTTACCTACTAAATGAGTGATGAATCACGTATGCTTGGGTGATGCTGCAATTTTCAGCGAAAGTAAGAATGACCTCGATTAAATGTAAAAATCTCCCTCAACCTCACTGTCTTCTATAAAATGGGAATAGTAATAGTACCTATCATACACGGTTTTTGTAAGTATTAAGTGAGGTGCAAATCAGTGAGTGCAAAGCACACTGGTGTTCATCATCAGTGGTGGTGTTATTTCTCATGCAGCTCTAAAGCACCAGACTCAATTTCTTTAATGACTATGGATTTGCTTCATATTCGACTGGGAGTAAATTTCTGTAGTAAGTTTTTCATTAAAATCACAAAATCTTCAAACAGAATGGGACCTCTTAATTCCAACTTCTCACCTAGAGGAATTACCTCTAACATCCTTTACCAGTTAGTTTTTCCAGCCCTGTTAAACTCTACAATGACTAGGTCCATACTATTTTTTGACATCTCTAATTATTAAAAAAATTCTATTATTGAGTTGAAATCCACCTCCCTCTAATTTCCAGCAGTTGGTACCAGTTTGGCTATATGGGTCAATATAAATAGTATAATTCATCTGTCAGGACAGTTTTTCAGGTGCGTGCATTTAGCTATGTTGTTTTCTTCTAAATCTATAATTTTTCATGGATGTACCATCATTTCATTCAACCTTTTGTCATGTGGCAATCAAGCATTAGGTGAACCGTTATTTTCATACTTTTCACTACTCACTTTTTCCTTTGCATATTCTCAAATTTTGCAACGGCTCTCAAAGTGTGGTGAGCAGAAATGAACAAAATGCACTAGATGTAATTTGACCAGTGTAGAATACACTGAGACTTGACATAGTGTTGAATTAAAAAAACAAAAACAGGTTACAAAATAGCATTTGTAGTGTGATTCTATTTTTTTTTTTTAAGAAAAAATAAGTATATGAATATTTATAATGTCCATTAAGCAGTCTGGAGTGATAAACACCAAATGTAAATGGTTTTCATCTTTGAGTGGTGGAATTGTGGGTGATGTTTATTTTCTTTTTGCTTACATTTTCCAGTATTCTACAATGAACATGTATTATGTAATGAAAACAAAATAACAACTATTTAAAACATGATACAATGAAATTATTACCTTATTATTGATCTAAGATGTTTCTTAATACAGGTCAAGATTTTCTGAGCTATGTCATGAATGGCATTAGCTCACATCGAGCACAAACTCAATTAAAAGTTCCACGTATTGTTTTTTCAATGACTTATGAAGCCATGGTTCCTGTCTGGTACTTGTAAAATGTTGATTGAACTTAAATCATTCCTATTACATTTCATCTTATTTGATTTACCCTATGTTTATAATATATCTGGATCTTTGTGGATCTTGAGTCTGTCTTCCAGAATATTCATTCCTCTCCTCAACATCATCTGTAAGTTTAATAAGCATGTTTTCTATAGCTGGAATTCAGCACACCAGGATACATCTCTTAAAGAACCTTTCTTCAGCTTAGTATAAATTTAAAAGTAGCAATCTTTATGCATGCGTTTCTCCCAACACTGAAGCCACTTAATAGAACTGTCAGCTACTTTTCAATATACCCGTTAGAATATTATGAGGTATTTTATCCACTGCCTTTCTAAATTCACGCTATATTCTGTCATGACATCTTTCGATCTACCTTTTTAGTATTAAATCTATACATTCCACCCAAATCAGTCTACTTTATTAGAGCTTGTTTCTGGTAGCGAACCACTGATGGTACCTAGTATTGATGCAAATTCCTTCTACTCCCTTGCATCTAATTCTTCTGGGTCTGGATACTGAAGCTAATTTAAGGCGGCTAAGTGTCTCTTAGGATCTCTGTTTGGAGCTTCAGTAATCTGCTAACATTATTTGTTTATCCTTTCTGGTTTGAAAATCATTCTCACTAGGGAAGGTAGAAGCCAAATAGAAGTTGGGAAGAATCAGATTCTTGTTCAATGTCATAGGACATTCTCCTGTGGTCTAAAACCATCCACAGTTTTACTGTTTCTCTGTCAGAGCTCAAGGTTGCATTAGCTGCGGTAGCTGAAGCTTAGCTGAAAGGGACATTAGCATTTTTTTCAGGACAAGTATATATCCCTCTTTTGTGTTTGTTTTCAGTTATACCCCTCACTACCCACTTTCGTTCTTGAAGAAATCTGAGCTCATCAGAACTCATCAGAATACTCAAATTGAGTTGCCCTTCTCCTTTTCCTTCTTCCATATCCCATGTGAAATTTCATTTTATTTAACATACCTTTCATGAGACCACTGCAAAACCTTTTAAAGTCTCTTTGGTACGATTACCTTTTAGTCCAAACAAAAATAATTCCCATTTAAAACGTACATTGAATTATTTCTTTTTTAGTGAGTCTAGATTAAGAATGATCTCTATTTTAATAAAGTAATAAAAGTTTGTTAATGCCTCAAATTTACTCAATTTTCTTAGTACCTCAGAGAGTCAAGTACTGCATGAAGTGCATCTAGTAAATTCTTATTGAAAATAAGGAATCCAGTTCTCAAGACCCCCACGTGAAAAAGCAGAGCAGTAAGTGGGGGAGAAATAACCTTATGGTCACCAAAGGCCATAAACCAGATAGTTTATAAATTTTTTCTTATTCAGAATTTGGTTCATGAAGTGTTTTGATGATGGGTACAAGCAGATAGGAGGCAACTTGGAAGCATTCTAATTTTCACAACTGGGCAATTGTGGTTATTTGGACTCTGATATAAGATACTTCCAGGGAAACAGCATTGGTTAAGTGGAATAAATTACAAACAGAGCAGTTAAACTGCATGAAAATGTTGTATCTATAAAAATAGTCAACTTGCAAGTGGGTTATCTATTTTAGATAGTAACGATGTTTGAAGCAGTGATTGCACCATTATGTTCAGAGAGCTGTGTCTGCCAGAGTGAACGGTGCCAGCTGCACGATGGGGAGTGAGGAGGGAGGAGAGGGAATTTGGGTACTGACCTCTTTCTCTACTAAGCAAGGTTTTCAGCTCCCTCTTCAAAATGGTGAGGTTGATGTGTAGCAGGGAATTAGGACAACCAGCCGGTGACTCCTATGCATCTTGTCTGTCCCTTACATCGCCTGCTAATACCTTGTGTGTCTCAGTAGTTTCTTACAGTTGATGGAAGCGTGGAGGAGGTCTTCAATGGCATGAATGCAGAAGCTTACAATATTCAGTAGTGCATTTACTGACTTTAGCAATTTAACCTCTCAGGTGACTGTAATCACAATTTGATTAGTTCAGTTGTATACCGAAATACTTTACTTAATTATGCATTTGAGATAATTTTGGAAAATTTTTTCAAGGAGCCTATTATAGAACATTTGTCCTAAGTATTTAACTAGAAATGGAAGCTGACTATAATTCAGATTGAGAATTAGAAGACTGATTTCAACCTACATAACCTGAAGGCATTTAACATTTAATGCATTTTAGCATATCTTTGGTTTCCATTTGAACATCTTGTAGCATAGTTCTAAATTAAAATACAATGAGTTTTGATTATTCATCATATGTTGATATGAAAGACTGTTTTATATTTGAAAAGTCAGTAATTTACACAGAAACTCATCTGTATTCCAGTTCTTATGTATGCGATGACATGGTCACGTAAACCGTATGGCAGGCAGAGAGGCACAATGCCGCTTGAAAACTCAGTGGATTTTCTTGTGTAACAGATCTAGGAACTCTTCTTAGGGTCCAGTTTTCTTCTCTTGCATCAGAAGGGCAGCAAGTGATTTCATTTTTGTTAAACCTGGGTGAGGATTGTACTTGTGTGATTTATTTAACGGGATGTCCTCATGACTGTCAGTAAAATGGAACTTCGAAACAATTGTGCTGTAGAGTTATTTGGGTTGTACTGAGTTGTGAGAGCAGCTTTATTTAAAGTGGTTAATTACTTCTAGTTGAGTGAGCTGAAACAATTGGACTACACTTGTCACCATCCTTTGATCAAATTGTATCAAATCTTGAGTGATGGATTTGGGCATAAAAGGACAACCTCAGTTCTTGCTGCCTGCTGGATGTTTCTTTTCTCCAAACCACATTGTCTTTAACCCTGCCCTAAGGAAGCCTCTTTGCCATTCTAATTACTACAAGTTCACCTTGGCTCTAGTTTTTGTGCCAAATGTCCCTCTCCCGAGGGGAAGATTTTGTGTGAAAAGAGCTGGAATGGGCTGTGTAGTGAGAAGTAGATTAAGAAAAAGGAATATTGATCCTTCAAAGTTGAGTTTACAGGGTTTGCTGTCATCATGTGTGGTTTTCTGCCTCTCTCAGTGTTAATTTCTCCTCTAATCTCATGGACTTTGTATACCGAAATACTTTACTTAATTATGCATTTGAGATAATTTTGGAAAATTTTTTCCTAACTTTTTACACCACCACCAAAAACTACTTGTGAGAGCGGATAGTTAACACATACTGTGTGGTTGATTGGTAAATGCATTTAGGAAGAGAGTGCTCTTTTAGTATTTTCATTTAAAGAGGAAACAAAACTTTAGGCCAAATAGTAAAGCTTTGGAGCTCTTGTAGTAGAGCTGATGGAGTGGATTTTGCCAGATTTGCAAGACGGGGTTGGATAAAAGTGGTCATTTATCTTTCCTCCTTATAGAGCTGGTGCTGTAGAAGGGCAAAGAGATTTGATTGGAGACTTGAGATATGTGGTGACATAGGGTTGGTTCTGGAACAGCCTTTTCTTTTTGCTACTTATTTAGTCTCTCAAACTTTTTATTGGATACCTGTTATATACCCATCTTAGATTATCAGCATGTGGCATGTCGTTTGCCTGTTTCCAGAGGTTATTCCTTTAAGGTACATATTTATTGTATGATTCCAGGTGACAAAGATTCGCGATACAAATGTATAAGAGATTTAATATCTAATGTGGTTTGAAATTAAAATTCTTTCAAATGCATTTTCTTGTTGTTTAAAAAAAGTTCATGTTGCAAGTTGACTTTAGGATCTGGATTATTCCATAAACCTTTGTTTTACTGCACAGGGCAGGCATTTGAGATTCTGACCCCTTGGTATCAATTAGCATTCTTCTACGTTAAAGTTTTCTTTCTTCCTTTTTTTTTTTTTTTTTTGGCCTTAATTACTATTTAGCTACTTCGAGTCTTTGTTTGATACCTCTGGTTACTAATTTGCATTTGAAATGTATCATATAAATATGGTAAATATAGTATCTTGTATTTTGAATATACAAAGGAAACTGATATATTTACTTACAGAATTATTCCTGTTTTGCATAGCTATTTTACTACTAATGCGGAGAGCTGGGAGTGAGTGGGAGTGTGTTTGGGGGGAGCAGCAGGAATTATGCAGAATGTTCTGTGGCATGGTAAACTCCAGCAGTGGGATATACCCCAGGACAGAGTTGTTTCTGTTTGGCTTTCTTTGGCTACTGACTAGAGTGGTGTGTCACTCTGAAGGTTGATAGAAACTTTGAAGACACATCAGAAGAGGTGAAGAATTATGAACAATGGTAAAACTATTTTCTACATGTTTTTTCACTGGTATAAATGCTGTGTGTTAGGGTGTATTTAGACCAAAACTTACTAATCAACGAACCAACTACTGTCCAACTAACCAAAGTCAATCAGGATTTTTTGGGCAACTGACATCTAAGAACAGTGATAACAAAGAATGATCACTTGGACGTGGTTTCATAGTGTAGCAGTTAGCATGTCTGCTTTACATGTAGAAGGTCCAGGATTCACACCCCAGTGGAGCCACACAGTCCATGGTCTGTGGCCATGCTGCCCTGAACAAGCCCGATGTCTGATCTTGGAAGCTAAGCAGGGTCAGGCCTGGTTAGTACTTGGATGGGAGACCACCTCGGAAGACCAGGTGCTATAGACATATATAATAATAAATAATTTTAAAAAAAAGAATGATCACTCATTATTCTAACATGTATTTTTTGAATACCTTGTGGATTCTAAAATTGAATGAGATCATCTCCAACTACACCCCAGGTACTTGTAGAATAATGGGACAGGTGTGTCAACAAAGAGTTAAAATACAGTGTGACATGTACTGTAATGGAGGTACCAAACAATGCTACAGGAAGAGGAAGAGCAAGAAGAGTGACCTTAATTCTGTCTGGGAGGAGTAGTCAAGGGAACTTCAGAGAGGAGTTGGTTCTTAAATATTGTTGGGTGAGTAGGAGTTTGCCAGGCTGACGGTTTGGGGGAACGGCATTCCATCCTATCATGGGTGGCAGAGCCTGCGTGGGGTAAGGAAGACATTCACGCAGGGTAGAGTATGGCCGTGGAGAGGAGGATTGGTTGCTTACAGCGGGATTTATTAAGTAAGTATATGGACTAACCGGGACAGAATTTAAGTTTTTCACTATTGGAAAAGAAAGTTACAAATATAGGAAGAGAGAAACTAAAATGAATCCTTGCCGTGGAGTTGTGATGGAGTTAGACGAATCATTGTCAACTCAAGGTTTTCCGTAAATATAGACAGGTATAGATGTAACTGTGTGTATTTCTGTGTGTGAACATATTGGTTTCACTAATGAGCATACCTAGTACCCAAATCTTAGCTTCTGATTACCATTTTCCGATAAAAAGAACCATGGCTTCTTAGAGAAATGGCTGATCAAGGACTGAAACAGAGAAAGATGAGTCCTGGAACATTTTCTGATGCCAAAAGCAAGAAAATAGTGAGAGAATGACTCAAAGAAGCCAGCCTGAAAGGGCTTGTACTGTCTAAGTCTGGAACAATTTAAGCATCAAAATTAATAATGAAGAATGGGATATTCAAACAGCTTAAATGTACCTCTCCACAAACTAGTTATTACAAAGGGAAAAAAAGTAATTGTACATGAAGCCTGACAGACACTATCATAAGCAAGTGATTAAAGTGAACATTCTGAGCAGTAGGACGAATCTCCTTCACAGACTCCCTCTTGCCCTTTTTCAGGCTGTGACTCCTTATCCTACAGAGAGCTACTCTTTGTATCCTGCTAGGGGGTCTCACCCCTCGCACTGGGTCACCCTTGCATGTACATGCCCTCTTTACCCTGTTTGGACTCTGATACTCCATGTCCGGGTGGGCACTTCTGCCACTGCCACATGGGGACCTTCATAACCCTACTTGGGTTGCGACCCTCTCACATCATACATCCCTCCAGGGGATGCCCTCTCTAACTTTCTGAAGCTCTGACACCCCACACTCAGCTGCCCCCAATATGGACATTCTCCTCCCCTGCCTTGGGCTCTGTCACTTCTCTGTAGGCTACTGTGGCTTCCTTCTTTCTTCTAGAGTGGATGCCTACCTGTCTCTGCCATACTTAATGGCTTTAGAGACTGAATCGTTCAGGCAGAGAAGGGAAACAAGGAGGAAAGAAAAGAGGAAAAAAGAGTGGAAGAGGAAGAGAAAGATGAGAGTAACACAATGCTCTTATTTTTATTTGATGATGATGATGATGATGGTGGTGATGATGATGATGATGATGGTGATGATGATGATGATGATGATGATGATGATGATGATGATGGTGATGATGATGATGATGATGATGATGATGATGATGGTGATACTACTCTCCAAACCAGCAATGCCTGTATTCCTTTGTTGGAAGAAAATCTGGCTATGGGCAATTAAGAATTCTAGGTAACATGGAGATTATGACCAGAGCTTGAGTACCGTGTGGCAGTTCACTATTTCTCCCTGCATTTTGGAGGAGAGATGATAATTTGATAGGCTGGTCATCACTTTGCATTTTTTCATGAGATTTTTCTTTCATTATGTTGTTGTATATATAGTAGGCCTCCAGATTGACTGAGAGACAGAAAATCTTTATATTTTTGCTCTGTTTTGCTGGAAGTCTTTATCTTAATTGTCAGTGAGTTGCCTTCTTAAAAATTTCAGTAAGTTGATGACGATGCAAAAGAAGAGTTATAAAAGCACTGAGATAGTCACTGTCATTCACCGAGGAAGCCGAGTTTGCGGAATTTGATAGAGATAAGGATTTCAGCAAGTGGGTTTTTCTTGTTATATGATAGTCCCATTATGATTTTTAAAATGTCACAAAAACACTGTCAGGAAATTGGCCAAGTATATTTGAAAGATGGCAAATCTTCACAGGTCTTATAAAAATCATTATTGGGCCAAATGAAGCAGGATGGTAAGTAATTCATACTGGTGATTTCTCAGACTTTATTACCAGGAATTCATAATTTCTAGAAACAAATTTAAGCAAAGAAACTTCCAAGATGCTCTTTGGTAAACATTTGATGTAGCTAAAAGACACTCTCCTTATTTGCAATAATTGGGAAAAGATAGTTTGGGCGTGTTGCAAAGATAATTCATTGCCATTATATTCTGTACTTTAAAAGATCATTTGGCTTTTCAGGCCAAATTTAAGGACAGATAAGCAGTGAGCAGTATTATCAGTTGCTGCTGTCCTTTTCTAGGTCTGGGAAAATAAGCTCAATGGAAAGATGATAAAATTTTTGGTTTTCCTAGCTAAGAACAGAATTAAACAACATGCTCAATGTACAAGATAGCATCGAGGGATCTAAACAGATCCTGACTCCCACTCTTTTCTTACCTTTTAAACTTTTCTTATCATCAGTAGCACCTCTAATAATGTATGACCTTTCCATAGTATTTCTTTTTGCATCTTGACATTCTATGTTTATGGACTCCTTGGGCTTCCATGGAAATGGTCCTTAAACTTTGCAGTGTGGTGTTCATTAGCAGAACGAGGGCCCACACAGAGTATTTATCCAACCTGTTCCCTGTTCACTTCAAAATCCTTTCAAAACTGTTGAATCTGAGATTGGCAGATACTATTTTCTGAGCAGTATAATCCATATGGTATTTCTCTGATGGAAAGGAGTTGAGGAAAAGAGTACAAGATCTGTGTCTAATGTGACATTCCTGGGAGATTTTGCTTGCTTGCTCTTTACAGGGAAATGGGGTTTTATAGGACTATACACATCTCATAGAATCCAGGAAAACTTGAACTGCCAGGAGTTGGAGAGACTCGGAATCAAGGCAGCAAGGATCAGGGAGACAGGATCACGCAGTGAATATTAGGGGCTGCCGGGTCGCTTGGGGCCCAACCTCATGGTTGGGTGGGAAAGAGGATAACATCTCAGAAAAAGTGCATGCGAAAAAATATTTATTACCTTGACTATTTTGTGAACTTCCCGAGAAAATAGACCCAAACCAGAAGTCTCTTTCTTCACCTTACCTTTCCCATTTGCTCTCTGTTATGTTTACCTCACAGAACAAAAATACTGTATGATCCAATCGGACACCTCATCCAAGGTGACGGTGTTAGTAGCAATGTTGTGACCGTTGGGGAGTTTCCAATAGTAAAATCACTCAAAATGAGCACCTGCCCTTCCCTTTCCCCTGGTTATTGACTGTAAACATTATCCAGACTCCTACCATTCTGTCTTTCTTTTTTTAATTATGTGTTTATTTTAGATCAGTGAGAAGCCCTTTTAGAAAGCCCTCGGTGACCCTTCTTTGACTATGGGCCATGATCTGAGAACATTGATCTCGAGCTACAAATGTATACAGGTTCAGATGAAGTCCAAGTTTTACATGTTTCTTCTCTAGTTAACATTTCTATGTTCCCTCCTCCTTTTCTCTTTGATTTCCATCCAATAGTTTAGCTGTTTTCCCTGAGCAACTCAGCTGTGTCAGCTTTCGCTGGTAAACTCTGTGGCTGGGAAACTAGAAAATGCTCTTCGACAAAAGAGGAAAAGAAAGGTTAGGAAACAAAAGAGAGTTAAGCGAAAGAGACATGGTTTTCTCAAGGTAATTTATGTGGCTATTTCAGGTAACTATCTTGGAGGCCCGACATTTGTCTCGAAAGTGTGTAAGGGCATCTTATCCTGGATAGATGGTCACAGCCCAGAAGAAAAGGGAGGGTAACGTTTGTCCCCAGGCATTTAAGGGGCTCTCTACCGAGGCTTTTAGAATTCGTAACATGGATGGATTTACACTCTTAATCTATGTCTTAGAAAAGTTATTCCCAAATATCCATAAATGTGAATCTTAAAAGAATTCTCTACATTCCACATGTATACATCACACATTTTGCTAATATTTCAAGAGTCTCCTGTTCATTTTGCAAATAAAGTGCTCATTTTGGCTGTTTTCCAGACATGACAGTTGGTGGACATGCTTCAGTAGAGAAAAGGAAATTTTCCCTGCTTATCTACTCTCTCCCGTCTGCTCAAGATCGTGTGTCTGTCAATTGTGACCTGATTTTGAAATAATTTATTAAATAGAGGGATGCATGATGTTATTTAAAATTCTGGTATGACATTGACTTTTAGTCCTTTATAATAAGCTCTTGACTATATTCCCTGAGTGAGGTTTATTGCTCCTGGGATTTTAAAAATTTCTTAACTCCTTCTGTGACTTTGGACTCTGTTCAGTGTCAAGTAGGAGTAATGTTTACTCAGGAAATTAAACATGCTGTTTTATTCAGAAGATGAAGCGTGCTGCATTTTTTTTTTTTTGCCATGAAAACAGTATTTTAGAAATAGATTATTTGTTAGTAGACTGCTTAAGAAAATTGATAAATAAATGAATATAGAATACTTATCTTTCGTAAGAGTTTGTCTTTATTAAATATGTTGACATCTTTTTTATGTTAAAATTTAATATATGTGCAATCGACAGTAATTGAACGTTTTTAATTTGTAATCTTTTCAGTCGCAGTTGAGAGAGAAATCCTAACGGATTACATTTCTTTTGAAAAGTATGTTCTTGGGCTTAAAAAATTATTGCTCTTAATAGCTATCCTAAATATATATCTCTAATTTAGTGTTCTCTCTTATACTCTAGACATGTTATTCCCAATGGCCTATTGAATGTTTTCCCCTCAACTGAGATATTAGAGTCGAAACGTTCATTATTTTTACCCACAGTTCAGCTCTGTCTCTTGTATGACTCCTTTGTGTTAGTGGAACCACAGTGTACTAGTAGTTCATCTAAGCTAGAAACCCGAAGGCGTCCTTGAGTCTTCCTTTGCACTTATATCTATTCACTATCACCACTTCCAATATCAGCCCTCCCAACTCATTCCTTCCTCTGCTATGAAGGAATTGTTCTAAACAAGCTACTTTCTGACTTAGAAATTAGTGGCTCTGTAGTGCTGAGAGAATTAAGTCCAAACTTGTCAGAGTATCATTTGAGGCCTTTTGTGATTGGCTCCTTCTTACCTGCCTCATTTTCCACCAGTCCTCTGCAACTGCTTCCTCCAACCTGTGCCAGAAGAACTTGACGTTGTCAGCAGGCATCATAGATTTCCTACTGTTACTCCCCCTGGAATACCCATCTTTCCCTTATGTGCTCGGTGAAGCCCTGTTCATCCTTCTAGTCTCATTCCGGCATAATGATCTCTTCTGGGAAGCTTTGCCTGATCCCTATCTTTCGTGCATCCCTGCACCTTGTACACACCTCTATTTTTAGCACTTATAATACTGCACCGTAATTATTTGTTTGTATGTTTGCCTTCCCACTAGACCCTGAACTCCTTCAGGCCTGAAACACTGGCTTAGTTATCTTTTAAAGTGCTGTACAAACGTTATTATTTTATGCCTAGAACATATGAGGCATTCAGAAAATTATTTGTTGAGTAACTCAATGAGTAACTGTGGAACAGGGCATACTAATCGTACATAGCTTGGACCATGTATATGTTTTTGGGCTATTCGAGAGCAATTGTTGACAGAACAGAGGTTTGATTAGTAACCTCAATGCTGAGAAATAGTAAATCATTTTTTAGAGCACCTGTTATGTGCTAGGCACTATCTTCCTTGCTATACATGTATTAGTTTACAGGACATTGAGACTCAGAAATTTAGTAACTGGACCAGGTTAGTAACTTGACTAACAGAGATTTGGAATTCATGACACGTGACTCAAAAGCCAATGTTCTTCCTCAGTGCTGGAAAATGATCAGAAATGGCAGGGGGAAGCACTTTACAACACAGGCAAGCAATGTTTTCAGAGTAAAGGCCAATTTGGAACCATAACTTCTACTTTGGATTCCAGAGATGTCTGGAAGATGTTTTGGTAGAGGCAGTGGTAAGTTCATGCTCTTAGTAACTTTGATTAAGTAAAAGAATGATTGAAGAGTTGATAAAGTGGAGGGAGCTAAAGAAAATTAGGTAAACAAAGAGAAAAGATTTGTTAAGATAATTTTGCTCAGTCAATATATATTAGATTAAAGGGAATGCTAGGGTCATTGAGCACCTAGAATATGCTAGTCTTATCGATTTATTATCTCCTTATCAATTCTCACAGCAAATCTATGAGTTAAGTATTATATTCCATATTTTCATGTGGTAAAAGTTCCATATATACTTTTATCTTAAAATAGGTTAGACATTTTCAAGGTCATGTAGACAGAACCCAGTGGAGCTTGGGTTCAAAACCAAATCTGAATGACTCCATCTCATGAGGAATGGAGATAATCTCCATGAGGAATGGAGATAATCTCCAGTGACAGATATCTCAGTGTAGCTGCAGTATAAATAAATTGTCATGATGAGTTAACAAGGTGTTATATAGAGATAGATTCAGTCCAACTAGGTGGATCCTTTGTTATGGCTCAGTTGGTAACTGGTATTTTTATACTTTCAGAAGGAGAAGGAATGTAATATAGTTATAATCTTTTTTTCTCGAAAACCTTGCCTATTGCTCTAAAATTGAGAGAATGTACTAATCAAACATGACATTAAAACTGTTTGACAGCTGGTAAGGTACAAACACTGACCAATTAGATGGATGCTGGCTGTAAACATACAGAGAAGCTGTATGGTGCATTCTAGCCCAGTATCAGTCTGGTCTTTGCACAGGCTAGTGGGCTAAATCTGTTTTAGAAGCTCCATTATCTGTACAGCTGAGAAGCAAAGTTTTTTTTTTTTAGCATGGATTATGTTATGGAATTATTATGCTACTAGATCAAATTGTTTTATATGCTAAGCCAATTAGCATTTATAGTGAGAATGACATTTAAGGAAAATGAAAGATGTTGTAGTATAATGAAACTCATTTACATGATGCACCACCTTGCCGAAGACCCCAGAAAAGCTTTACTAGTTTGGTATTTGGTTTCTCATTTATCCATCTGCTTGTTCATTTGCTCATTTATTCATTCTGTATACTTTTATTTTGAGATTGTTATTTCTGTCAAGTCTGAGAAATGATTTTTCTCTCTTTTTTTCTTTTTAAGCTATAGAATAGGGATAATCTGATTGCAATCAGTCTAACTATGAATTATTTACTTACACCTCTGACATATGCTAAGTTTTAAGCTATTTAAGGGTAGTAGGGACCATGCCTTTTCTTTTTTTTTAATTCTTCCAACCTCCAATGCCGAACACAGTACTTCAGTATTTTAGTAACTGAATGAAAGCACTCAGAATCTGGTCAGTCTAAACGTATGTTCTTTGCAACTCAAGCCTGCAGGTTATTGGTTCAGGTATTCCTTCAGTGACCATGAAATGGCTGTAAGTCGCTGTTTAAGGTGACTACAGAAAGAAGAGATTAAATGCCAGGACTCCAGAGTTAGACAGGAGAGAGCCTTTTTGACGTGCAGTGTCAAACCATATTGTCACCCTGGGATGTAGGGAGCAATAGCTGATTAATGTTAGTGAGGTTGGGTTGACGACCAAACTGTATAGAGATCCAGATCCAGAAAACACGGGATTAAAGCCTCTCAATTTTCCATGGTGAGAAATAAGCCAGGGAGTCTTGGAACTGGATCGAGGCGACTGTGTCTTAGGTGGCAGATGTCAGGAAGGAGCTGAGGATCTGAGGACCAGTATATCATAGAGCTGCTGGGAAAAAGGCGAAGTCTCAATGATCAAGTCAGACAAAGGGCCTGGGAACACAGTAGGTCAGGGAGCAGAAGAGGAAGTGATCTTGAGCCTAAGGCAGATTTTACTTGATTGTTGAGCTATTTGTAGGTCTTAGAATAAGCGTGAAGTAGCTTTTGAGCCGGATTTCTCAGTGTTGGCACTATGGACGTTTTTGGCCAAATAATTCTTTATTGGGAGATGGGAAGGGTTGTCCTTTACATTATAGGATTGCTGTATCCTTGGCCTATACCCACTAGATGCTTTGGAGGTGTATGAATGAAGTGGCTGCTGTTGACTAAAGAAAGGGCGAGGGGAACAGTGGTTATAAGTGACTGTAAATGTTATATCTTTTTGTGTGAATCCCAAAAGGAATCAGGACCAAAAGTAACCTAATCAGGAACACAGGTTGACAGAGATGAAAGAAAGAAGACTTTGCATTTGCAAATAAATGGAAATGTGAACTATTTTAGATTGTAATAGAGAAATAGTGTTGAGTGAAAGGAAATTGGAATTGATACAATTATCTATAGTTTGGGGTGAACTTTGAAGGTCAGTTATAAGGTTTAATTAGGCTGGAATTAGGGTTTGATTCGTGTGGGATTGTCCAGGAATAAATATTAAAAGAGATCCTAGATCGAAGAATTTAGTTTTATTAATTTTCAATTTCCTGTTTTATTTTTAAAAATAAAGCAGAAAAGGAAATCCTTTAATTAAATAAAAATTCAGGTTTTGTTAATTCTTGGGTATTTTAACCTGATCACCTGATATTACCTACTTCACATCCTAGTATAATATAAAATAAATCCAAAAAGCTTTGAGGAGGGTGTGTAAAACAAAAGAAAATATAAAAACAAGTCACATAGAGATGAATGGAAATCAGAAAGATATCAAACTTTTAACAGTAACTCTGGATTGTAGAAGACAGTGATGCAAAATTATGAGGGAAAATTATTTTTAGCTTAGATTTCTCTGTTCAGCCAAACTATTGATTAGATATGAAGATAGAATAAAGAAGTTCTAAGACATAGAAGGATTAAAACTTTTATGTCTTATATGTTCTTTCATAGAAAGCTTCTGGAGGATGAGCTTGCATAAAACGAGGGACTCAATAAAGCGAAAGATGTTGGATGCAGGAAACAAAAGTTTCAATATAGAAGAGCAGAGCTAAGAGGTTTCATGAAAACAGCTGTTTAGTAGGCTTGCGACGAGTTCACATTAGAGAAAACGATGGAGGACTATGTAAGGGTTTTGGGAGGAACAAATAGAAACAATGAAGTTTTGGGTATGTTTGAACATTTGGAAAAAATTGACAGTTGACAAGTTTGTCGGACTTGGGGAAACATACTGATAGGTAATGGAAAACTAAGCAAATGAAACAGATGATTATTAACTTCAGAAAGACGTTTTTATAAGTATGGAAACATAGTCACATCACATTATCTGGCTCAGTAATGAAGAATATATAGTCATAATTATGCTGTAAACACTGACTGATTTAAATATATATTTATATTGGGAGAGAAAAGTGTGTATGTGAGGGGGGAAGGGATTGAGGAGGGAGGCTAAAGAGAGCCAAATTCTCAGTTATCGAAATAGGAATTAAAATGATAATCTTGCAAATTGATCACTTAAGAACTATTCACATAAGCTTCATATTTAGTCCAGACTAAATAAACTACGTAAAGATTTGGAACAGTGACTTGTAAGGCAAATTTGCAAATTTTGGCAAATGTTGGCAAATTTTTCCTTTTAAAGGCTAGAAAATAAATATTTCAGTTTTTGGGGGGCTGTATGGTTTTTATGGTTGTAGAATGAAAACAGCCATTGACAATTCATGAATGACTGGGCATGGCTAGGTTCCAGTCGAACTTTATTTACCAAAGCAGATGGAGTGCTGAATTTGGCCTGCGGGCCACAGTTTGCTAACCTCTAGGAGGGCAAGCAGAGGTGGGACAAGGATAATTTTTCTTTCCTAATTCAAGCTCATGTTTTGGACTTCCTTGGCTTTATTCCCCCCTCAAATTAAGAGTAAATATAGAATAATTTTCCATACTTCCCCTCATATCAGTCTCCCCTTTTTTTTTAACTGCTGAGATCCTAGTTTGGACTCTTGTCTGGACCAGTGCACTAACCTCTGAACCCCAATATTTGGCCCCTAAAATGTGTGTCCAATTTAACATTTATTTGTAAAGAATTTGTGCTATCGATGATCTGAACCGGATTTCTTCCTTCTTACTTTATGCCGTTTCTCCTGGAATAGTTCTTCTTCCTTAACATCCTGTTTTTCAAAATTGTGTATACCTTTCCAAATTCCAGAAATAACTGCCTCTAAAGAAAATGTTCCTAGTTTCTTTCCACCAGCCTCCAAACTCCCATTCGACCAGCTAATCAGAGATAGTTTATCCCTGTTTTGGGAGACTGAGTTTGGGGGTCAGTCAGTTCTGAATTTGAATCTATACCCTACCATACGTGACCTAAAAAAAATGTTTTTAACCTGTCTGAGCTTATCTATGAATACTTCATATGGTTCTTATTGGGTTGAATATGATTTAATATAGCATTCTTCCCTTCCCTTCCCTTCCCTTCCCTTCCCTTCCCTTCCCTTCCCTTCCCTTCCCTTCCAGCCCTTCCTTCCCTTTATTCCTTCCTTCCCTTCCTTCCTTCCCTTCCTTCCTCCCCACCCTTCCCTTCCCTTCCTTCCCTTCCTTCCCTTCCCTTCCCTTCCCTTCCCCTTCTCTTCCCTTCCCCTTCTCCCTTCCCCTTCCCTTCCCTTCCCTAACCCTTACTGTCACTCAACCTCACATTGTGATCATTTGTGTACTCTTATCCACAACCCTTAGTGACCTGAGTTCAGATGTCTTCCTCATCTTAAATATCCTGAAGCAGTGCTCAGGAAGCATTGATTTGATTGAATTGACTTAAGAAGGAAATTGATCCTTAGCTGAAGAATTCTGAATTCATGATAAAATTAGAGAAGTTTTGTATTCTACAGTTTGTCTATTTTTATTAGTTCACTTCTGTTTTCTCCCACATTGCAAAGGAGGTGCAATGTTGGAGAGAATACAGTGACTCGACTTTTCCTTTGATGGGGAACTAAGCCATATGTTTGTATTGAGTCAGCTACTCCAGACTCTGAATTCTCAGTCAGATGGTCAGCAGCATTTAATTGAATTTCCAATATGTGCAAGGCTGCATTGGGTGCTGTCACTCTAGGGAAGTGTAACCATCTGGAAGAACTTTTTAAAAAGAACTCAGAATATGAGAATATGTCTTTTTGTATCTAAATTAATATGATACTAATTTTGGCAAAGTAAATAGTTGGCATAATTGCTGTCGTTTGCCTCCCACCTTCTCCTTTTATCATTTTTTCTTCCAATCTCTAAGAAAAGGCATTCTGGCTTTTTTGGGCGATGGCTAGGATGGCATACTTTTTCCTTGATTCCTTTCCTTCCTAGTTATTGGTAATTTGTGTAAAACAAGATTCTGATGCTTAAAATCTTCTTCAAGGCCTTTTAGCTTTTGGATCCTTTTCTCACTTTAGATATATATATGTGGTATGCAAAATCCTAAGATGCCCCCCAAAGATTTCCTGCTGTAATCTCTAGAACTGTGAATATTATGGATGTCACTCCCTCGATGATGTTAGCTTACACAGCAAAGGAGATTTTGAGTTATAATTAAGGTTTCTAATCAGTTGACCTTAAGATGAGAAGATAGTCTAGATAGACCTAATATAGGCCTAATGAGCCTTTTACAAGCAGAGTTTTCTCTAGCTGGTAATAGAAGGGGAAGCCCTTCCACTAGTGTAAAAACATGGGAAGGATCCATTGCATTGTTGCTGGCGTGAAGGTGGAAGACATGCAAGAGCTGGAGAGCAGCCTCTGGGAGTTGAGAGCAACCTCCAGCCAGCAGACAGCAAGGAGATGGGACTTCAGTTCTACACCTGCAGGAAAATGAATTCTGCCAACAACTAGAGTTAGCAAGAAAGTGGATCCTTCCCCAGAGCCTCCAGATAAGTGCCCAGCCTGGTGGACACCTGGATTTTATCCTTGTGAGACCCTAAGCATAGGACCCAACTAAGCCCATGAGAACTTCTGACCTACAAAATGGAGATAATAAGTTTGTGGTAATTTGTTACATAGCAATAGAAAACTTATGCAACGTAGGTCTTCCTTATTAAGAAATGAGTTCCATTTCCTGCCCCACTAGTCGTTGCCCTCTTTCTTTCTTTCTTTTCGTTGTCAGACTTTTAAACAAAATTATCTAAACTCACTATTTCAATTTACATGCAACTTACACATTTCTAAATATCATGCTTTTATCTCTCTAGTGTCCAAAAATGACTTTCTGATGAACAGCCCCTTCCCAAACCCAAGGACAGCTTCTCCATTTTCATTTTCTTTGATGTCTTGTATTGTACTAGAGTTTGATTTTTCTCTTGAAATTATTTTATTTTTTGTATGCATGATTCTTTCCCCCCTTTCTTCTGTCTCTTCTGTTTTCTTCACTAATCTTGCAGGCCAGTATTGGAATTGAATTCAGGAGCTATTGCAAGGAACCAGCAGAGGTGAATGAAGAAGTAGGGATTTGAAGAAAACAGTTGGGGCAGTCCAACTTAATTTTCCTGGACATCTATGTTAGCATAAGGCTCTTTCTAAAGAGCTAGATGTGTCCCTTGGCCTGTAGGTATTATACAGGTGTTACATCAGTTACCTATTGCCATGATAATGCATGCTTTCTAACAAATTTCCCTAAACTAGTGTCTTAAAAACATCATATTATCATTTATACGTCTGCTGATTTAAGGCTCAGCAGGGTTGTTTAAGCTTGATGGCTAGGTGGCCCTGCTTCTCATTGCAGGGTGTTGCAGTATGGGTTGGCTATGCTGGTAGTACACCATGTATTTCTGTCCCACTCAGTGGAGTGTTCTAATCATAGCATGTTCTTCTCATGCCCATGATAGAGGCGCAAGAGGGCAAATAGAAACATGTCAGGGCTTTTTAAGGCCTGGCTTTGGAATTGGCATATACTCTCACCACTAGCTCATTCTGTGAGCAAAATCATTTCACATGGCCAAATCACAAACAAGGGATGGGAGAATATACACTTCTATGAACTGAATTGTGTCCCTCCTACCCCAAATTCACATGTTGAAGCTCTGACCCCAAATGTGATGGTATTTGGAGATGAGGGGGCCTTTGAGAGATAATTAGGTTTAGATGAAGTGACAAAGGTAGAGCTCTCATGATGAGTTTAGTGCCCTTGTAAGAAGAGGTACCAGATGACACTTCCCCGCACAACCGTCCCCAACCCTCGTCCCAGTATGTGAGGACGCAGTGAGAAGGTGGCCTTCTGCAGTCCGGGAAGAGAGCTTTCACCAGGACCTAAGCATGTTGGCACCTTGATCTTGGACTTCCAGCCTTCATAACTGAGAAAATAAATTTCTGTTGTCTAAATAGCCATCCAGTCTTTGGCATTTTGTTATGGTAGCCCAAGTTGACTAATATATACTCCATCCCATTAGGAGGAGGAACTGCAAAGTTACATATCTGATAAGGACATTGATATAGGGAAAGATGGAGAATTGGAGCAAAAAGTGCAATCTATTATATTTAGAAATGTCCCTTTTTCCAGTAAATCAAAATCCCAGGTTTCATTCTGATAGGACCAACTTGGATTCTGTGCCCATTCCTGAATCAAACACCCTGATAAGGCAGATGGATAATGATTATGCTGATTTTTGAGGCCACCTTAGATCAACCCATTTTGGAATTGATCTACCCCCCAAACTTCATGGCTGCTACACAGCAGGAGAGGGTGGAATGGATGTTTGGGAGGCATTCTACCACACCCACGGTATTATTCCATTTCCTTCGGAAGCTTTGTAGACTTATTAAGCTCCATGAGCTCAAGACTATATCTGACTTATTCTCCAGTGTGTATTCTCCAGTTTTGAGTTCATGATGACCACTCAATAAACAAACATTTATCGAATGAATAAATCAAATATTTTATGCATCTTTGTCTCTTTACCAGCTCCTCTTTCTGTCGCTCTCTAGTTCTTTCCTATTCAAAACCCAAAACCAAAAAAAAAATTGCTTTTATTTTTTTGTTAATATGATCCTTTCTCCTTCCTAAAAAATCATCCTCTTCCTTCTGCTGTTCCCCTCAAACTACTGTCCCATCATTTCTTTTTCTTCACTGTCAGACTTCCAGAGAGCAGTTTGCTTTAGCTGTCTCTACTGCCTCATCACTCACTGATTCTCTAACTCCTTGCAAACAGAATCTTCCCTTATCACTCTGCCACTCTCAAATGTCACTTAATACATTTCTTTCGTCCCCAAATCCAGTGGCCTTTTTCTCAGTCCTGATTTTTCATGATTTTTTTTTTTTTTTTTTTTTTTGCTGCAACTAATGCTGTCGATGGTTGATGCCTCTGGAAACACTTCTCTTTGTCTTGATGGTCCTCCTGCTTCTCTGATTGCTCTTTTCTCTCTTCTTTCGATTTGATTTACTGATAATTCTTCCTCTTCCTTTTTTCCCTCTACCTTCCTCCGTCTCTCTAAATGTAGATAGTCCCTATACCATCTTTTATCTTTTCAGCTCTCAACTTCAACTCTCATATTTATACTAGGTTCCCCAAATCATAAAACCTTACCTCTGTTATGTTCTCCAGGTCTTAAAGTTGCAACTGCCATCTAACCATGTTCACTTGGATATTCTACATAATGCCAGCATGTCAAAACTGTCCATATCGTCTTCCTTACCCACTTTCTTTGGCTCTATTCTGTTCCCTGAATGGTGTTATCATCCTCCTAGTCATCTAGACTCAAAACTTAAGAGAGTCTTTGACTTCTTCCTTTCTTTGTTTATTATGTCTTCAATTAATGTTCCCTACTGGAATGACTCAGAGAGATTGTCAGCTCTTTGAGGTAAAGGACCACGGCATATTTATTTTTTCATATGGCCAGTTCCTTGCGCAGTGTCTGGTAGATACACAGGAGGTGCTCAAAAGATGTTGGTGGAATGGATGACTGATTGCCCTATTGATATTATCAGTGTAATATCTCTGTGATTATTATTATTTTTTACTTTTCATTCTACTGCTTTTATTCTAGTTCAGGTTCTTGTCGTCTTTGCTCTAGACTCCTGTAATGATCTTCTGATCGCTTTAATTGTCTCATTTTTAATAATCTACTGTATGTACTGCTTTTAGATATACTTTCTAAGCACAGACCTAGTTATGTCACTGTACTCCTTAAAAACTTCAGTGACTCCTTATTACCAACTAAATAAAGTAAAAATTTCTTAGTTTGGTTTTCAAGGTCTTCTGTGATTTGGCCCTGAATAATCTTTTGATCTTCATGTCCATTTTTTCTTTATTTTCTAGGCAATTTTTTACTTTCCTGCCTCTTTGTTATTTATTTATTCAACAAACATTTACTGAATGTCTACTGTGTACCAGATGCTCTGCTAGGAACTGGAGAGACAGTTGTAAAAATGATAGTCTCACCCCTCTAGAATGTGAAGTCTAGTTGGGGAGAGAGTTGTTAAATAAATAATTACACATATAATTATTTCATTGCGGTCACGAAGGCATATGCTGTTGCTTTTTTTTTTTTTTTTTTTTAAATGAAGCCTATCATAATGCTGCTTATTCTAATTCTGTCTGTCTTTTAAAACCCAACTCATATGCCCTCTCCTTGATGACTTTCCTTATCTCAGCCAGTTATTCTTCAAGCTCTGGTTCCACTTTGTCTGTGTCTTCTCATGATTCACCTCACCTTTTGCTTTGTATTGAGTGTGAATAGTCTTTCACAAGCTGTTTACGTTAGTGTGGAATTTGAATCACTTTCAAGTCAATCTTGAGTAGCTCAGTAATTTCTCATAGCAAGTTAGGTGCATGAAGTTGTATTATGGATCGATCTCAAATTTTTACTTCTAAGTACCACTTTTTTTTAAAGTACTAATCTTAGTTGGGACAAATCTAGTAGTCTTAGAAAACAAACTTCAGTTAAGTTTGTCAGTAGTCATATTGTAACTTTAAGGTATTTACCGAATTTTAAGTGAATAATTTTTCTAAGTTTCTTTTATTTACTACATTATCTCATTTAATATCTACAACAAACCTATCAAGTAGATTTGGGAATCTATTAATGTAGATTGCTGGAGTATGAGGAAGACAGAAGAATACAATCTAAATATATAAAAAGAAGATATGAGTAGTCTTTATTGAGACAAAGTTCTTGAGTTTATCAATTTGGTCAAATTTCTCTGCTAGTTTTTTTCCTTCTGCATTTTAATAACCCAAGTCTAATTTTAGTTTCTACATGGTATCTTGCTGATTTTATCATATGGAATCAGGAAGCGTTCATTGATTTATTTAATGATATTAACAATAATTATGGTAACAATCCAGTACACTTTAAATCATTGTGCTTGTAGTGGTTATGTAACTTTGACTCCTATTAGTTTCTTCTCTTCTCTCTTTTTATTTTTATAAGTAAAGCTATTAGACAACAAGAAGCATTGTTTTGCCTATGTCACAGGGCATCAGTTTTCTGCATGGAACTGACTCGTGCAAGGCTAGAACCTACAACATTGATCTCATTACCTATATGTATGTGATTACCACTCGTCTAATCTGACTACTTAGATGGGCCAAATACAGTCCACGTGTCTTCATTCTTTTACATAACTCCAGGGTATTTACTTTAACTGTTGAATTTCAAACAGGTAATTAAAGGATAATTATATTTTGATGTGTGTTTTAAAAAATCCAAGTTTATAATTATTTCATGTAAATTTGATAGGGCAGCAACATAAATGACAGAAATATTATTCTTACAGGCCTACTTACTTGTAGCTTAATGAAAGTGGTTTAGCTGTTTTGTGTACCAACTAAAGTTGGCACTAAAGCAGACATTAGTTTAGTGCTGATCTCTGCACACCTGCATTTCAGCTGTTGTGGTATTGTCTCCAAAAGCCAAAGGAGGCCCACTGGGAATGTGTTCTTGCTTTTATGTTGGCTGTGGCACTGTTGCTGTCTATATCCTTTCTGAGCCATTAGAATGATAAGCTTTAGCAGGACATTTAGACAGGTTTTAATGAGGTATAGCATATAGTGACATGCATAAATCTTGTGTACAACTCTGTGAACCCGGATCAAGACAGGGAACATTTCTGACACCCAAGAAAATTGTCTTATGCCCTTTCCCAGTCACTGGGCAATCCTTGAAAAGTAACTGCTTTTGTGACTTCTGTCTTCATATTAGTCTTGACTTTGTTTTTGAAATTCATATAAATGGAATCATTTATATGGGATGGAATCACCATGGGTCAGTTAGTTCCAGTCAGATGTTGGCTGTGGTGGGGGTCATCTGAAAGCTCAAGTGGGTTGGTTGACCAAGATGGGTGACTCAGAGGCTGGCAGCAGTTTTTCTCAGGTGAGTGCTCAGCTGAGCTATTGATTGGAGTGCTTACATATGGTCTCTTTAATGTGGCAATGTTAGAGTACTTGGATTTCTTATGTGGCCCCAGAATGAGCATCTCAAGAGACACAGAAGCTGTATATTCTTTTCTAACCTAGCTTCAGAAATCATACAGTGTCACCTCTGCTGCATTCTCGTGATTACAGGTAACTTACTAAGGCTGATCTAGGTTCAAGGCGAGGTTACATAGATTCTGCCTCACAGTGGGATCAGTAGGAGGAGGGTCAAAGAATTTGCAGATGTGTTTTAAAACCCCCACAGTTACCATAATCATAAGATACATTTATTGGATAATTATAATTGTATCATATTTTGATAAGCACTGTATATAAATTCTCTTATATACTCCTCCCCACAACTTTATGAATTTTTTACTATTTTATAACCATTTTGTAGATAAGGAAGTAAAACTTGGAGAGGTTAAATAACTTGCCCTGGGTCACACAGCTAATAAGGGATAGAGTCTAGACTCACACAAAGTTCTCTCTGACCCTAGGCTCAACCATTGCTAAACTGGCAACTTACTATAAGCAGAAGAGAATCATGTTTTAGATAGTTCATTCTTGGAAGCAGGGAGACTAATTAGGAAGCTATTACTACTGTCAGGTGCTTGTTTTATCTATTTTTACACAATGTAAGCAGTAGAAGGAATAGAAAAGTAGGAGAAGAAAGGAGTATATATTATTAAATATTGGCAGAAAAAAATATAACATTTTTAGGTCAGATAGAATTTCTGTTGTTCTAATGATTTTTAATAACTCTTTGTTGTTGGTTAAAAGTACTGACCATCTTCACTCTTCAGTGTTTGTCATCTGCCGTAAAGTCTTAGTTTGTTCATTCAGGGAGTCACATAGGTACCTAGGTCTGCTGTGTAGCTAGTCTGTGTGCTCTTGGCAATTTGAAGGCAGAATAAAAATTATTAGATTTTCTTCTTTATCAAAGACATATTTTTCAACTACTTACTAGACATGTGAGATTTGAGGTGTGTGGTCTTCTGAGAGTCCCTGTTAGGGGTTGGCAAACTATGGGCTATGGTCCAAATGTAGCTTGTAGCTTGCCTTTTTGTAAATAAAGTTTTACTGGAACACGGCCATTCTCATTCATTTATACATTCTCTAAGGCTGCTTTCACATGACGATGTTGGCCAGCTCTAGCAGAGACTGCGTGGCCCACAGAGCCTACAACATTTACTATCTGACACTATAGAAAAAGTTTATAGGCCCCTGTTCTGTATAATGTGAGACCTATTAGGTTATTCTGTTGAGTACATGAGATGATTATTGTAGATCAAGGCACAGTCGTGAGGCAGACTGGCCACACGTGTTAGTGTATGTCTTAGTAGCAGAGATCAACAATTAAGTCAATTATCAGTGTTTATCACAGGTCTAAAAACAGCAGAGGTCCAGAGGCTTCCTGAAAGGAATCCAGCAAATAATGGTAGAACAACCATTTTTAAATGAGGCAGTTTACTTGTTTTGTACTGTGGGCTGACGTTCATGAGTTTGGTTCATCAGGTTATTTCTAATAACTAGAAGTAGCAGGTGAAAGATTAGTATGTAACTTTTGCCCCTCACTGAAGCAGGAATAAATACCTGGGTTATCCTTCATTTACTCTGCCTATCTTTTAATTTTTTTTTTTTTACCCTTGGGAAGCCATAGAAGTATTTTGATTTCGTTTTGTTTTTGGCCTATGTTATGTGCTGTTTTTTTTTTTTTTTTAAATATTGTTACATTTAATGCCTCATTATATCTGGGAGATATATTAGTTTACATTATTGTGCATTTCATTTACTCTCATGCCCTATTTAGGACATTGTTGTTTCATCCACAGGACTGACCCAGATGTTCACAAACAGGGCGTTCAGGGAGATACCTTGAGGCACTATGGGAGCGTAGATCAAGTTATGCTTTGCACAGTCATCTCTGGTCATGTCCTCAAGCTTTACATAAAGTAAATATATATTCTTTTCAGTTATTTTGCTTTCATTTTCTGCAATTTTGGAAACGTGATTACACATTTACCAATGTTATGGGAATGCTTTTCTCAGACAGCTGTGTATATTGTCAATGTAAATACTTCTTAATTAATGATTTGCAAAAAGCCTTTTTCACTGTGTGTAATTAAAGAAAATTAAAGTAACTCTTAAATATGCAATAAAAGTTAATTTTATGAGCTGCCCATTTGGAACCAGGTTATTGATTCACTTTTCCTATACATAGAAAAATAAAATGAAATAATATAGTGAATCTCCTTTCACAAGGAAGAAAACTATGGTTTGTCACATATTTTATATTTTACAAGTGACTGAGTTTACTCTTTAAAAAGTGAGCATTAAATAAGTACAGTGACATATACGGCTTACTGTTGAATAATATATTTGAAATTTATTTGATTTTGTTAATGTCACCCCCAAAAATTTTTAATAAAAAATAAGTA
This sequence comes from Pteropus medius, assembly GCF_902729225.1. Classification (NCBI taxonomy): domain Eukaryota; kingdom Metazoa; phylum Chordata; class Mammalia; order Chiroptera; family Pteropodidae; genus Pteropus; species Pteropus medius. Next base: position 9,947,287 of record NW_024347791.1, read on the forward strand.
CAGTGACAGTTATTTTTCGGCTTCTCACTGTTGAAGAATAAAAAAATAAATCTTATTAATTTTTTGTTTTTAGTTGTATTTATAATCCTGATAAAATTGTGCTAATATGTCACTTCCACTCCTTGTGAAAATAATTGGGCTACCATGAGCCTGTGATGATGGGACTTCTGAATGAATGATGGTCAGAACCTTCAGATGGTAGTAGGCTTACTCTGCTTCTTTTATAATGAATGCTCATCCTAAAACAGGGGCTAATTGTTATTTAAGAAAACGTGGTTTAAAAAAGAGTAAATACAGCGAGATGATGGATGTGTTAATTAACTCTATTGTGGGAATCCTTTTGCAATGTATACATACATCAAATCATCACACTCTATACTTTATAATTTTATTTGTCAAATATACCTCAATGAAGCTAAAAAAAAAAAAGGAAAAGGTGGCTTTTAGAGATGAAAGAAAAGAACTGTATTTTACAAGAAAGTATATAATTTTACTTTTTTTGAGTAAGTGAGAATGACAGTTTTCTTCTACACCTCAAGCTTGTCATCTGTACCAGCATCTGTGGTGCCCCTTGGCCCTTTAGATTTTCCATTCATACTTAATAGGTCTGGTGGCTCATTCTGATCTTTTACGCAGGAAATGGGAGCTGCTTGTTCTCTGAGAATGAGAAGACAATCTATAGTTTTTGCTCTGTCAATCAAGCAATGAGCTTGGCCCTTCTGGCAATATTGGTTACAAATTGGATGTTAAGTCTTACAAAAGAGTATGACTGTGTGACTGATTCTGGTTTTCTCTTGTGTGTAGGCTGGGAGTTTCGTATTACCAGTGGGGATCTGATGTTTAGAATGCTTGAGTTCACCTGTTATGATATGTGAGCAACTGGAATAATGTAAGAAGGAAGGTGTATTAGTTAGCTATCACTCTATAACAATATTACTATAAACTTAGTAGTTTAAAGAAACATCATTTATTGTCTCACAGTTTCTGTGGGCCATAAGTCTGGCCTGGGTACAGCTTATCCGAGTCCTCCGCTGAAGCTCTCACAGAGCTTCAGTGAAGGTGTTTGCTAGGACATAGTTATCAATTAAGGCTTGACTGGGAAAGAAACGATTTCCAAATTTACTCAGGTTGTTGGAAGAATTTAATTCCGAGTGGTCATAGGACTGAAGGTTTCGGTTTTTTGCTGGTTATCAGTGGGGCCAGCTCCTGCTCCTAGAAGCCTCCTGTAGTTCTTGGTCACATGGCATTCCCTACAGAGGTCACTTGCTTCCTCCAGACCAGCTAAGGAGAGAGTCTCCATGAAGATGGGTACTGCAGTCTTATGTAACATAATCACATACAGGTGATTGCATATATCCTGTCACCTTTGCCAAATTCTTTTGGTTAATAACAAGTCTTTGTGGAGTGAAGGCGAACCTTAATAAGTTCAATATTAATTTAATAGTAACAGACAAGCCAGCCAGGAATACCACAGTCAGAAGTAGGACTGCTTCATATTGAATAAAAGATTGTAGGAGAGAGGCAGATATTTCCAGTTAGTAAAAGAGGCCATATAATAAATGACTACCACCAACTGCCAAAGAATAGACAGTTACCAAAAGTGGGAAGATCCTTGGTTGCAACTGTAATTACGCATATACATTTTACGAGCAGCAACATCTTTGGGAACAGAAAAATAGGATGGGAAACTAGTTGGACTTTGGTATAGCCCTGGAGAATTTTATTCTCATCTTCCTTTACCATCTTTGCTAGGTGAGATTCTAAGATGGCCCTCCAAGTTCTTACCCTCTGTTGTACACATCCTGTCTAATCTACTTTCCTTGAGTGCCCCCTGTATCATCCTCTGTGTTTGAGTTCAGGCAGAACTTGTGAGTACGATGAGTCGTCACTCCTGTGATTAGGTTACTAATCAGTTAACTTTAGTCAGGAGGGACAGTATAGGCCTGATCAAATCAGGTGCATCTTTAAAAGGGACTGGATTTTTCCTGAAGCTAGAGAGATCCAAACTTGGAAGTATTCAAGGGCCTATCAAGGAGATTATATGGCAAGGAATTATGGGTGGCATCTAGGAGCCGAGAGTGGCTCCTGACTGACAGCAAGAGAATGGGGTCAGCCTTACGACTGCAGGAACTAAATCCTGCCAACGACCAGTGATCTTGGAAGAAGACCCTGCACTCTAGCCGAACCCATAATCCCTGCAGACACTTTGATTTCAGCCTAGTGAGACCTCGAGCAGAGAACACAGCTAACCTGGCCTCCTGAACATAGAAACCGTGAGACAATAAATTTGTGCTGATTTAAGCTGGCAACTGTATGGCCATTTGTTGTGCTGTCATAGAAAAAGAATATGGCACCTTACGTGTGGCCTAAGCTTCTATATTAACACTTTCCTAAACGTGCCCTGTCTCTTTCCAGCTTCGTGTCTATACTCAGGTATCTTCTTCCCTGGAATATTTCTGTTGTATATTCTAACCATCATTTACGACCCATCTCATGTGCCATCTCCTTGTTGACAGTTTCCCTATTTCCATAGATGAATGTTGTCTCTTTATCCTCCGAATCTCAAGTATCCTTTGTATCTCTTTCATGTTACTTATATACTTTCCTTGCATAAGAATTATTTGTACTCATGGTTTATATTTTTATTTTAAATTTGTTTATTGATTTGCATGGAAAATATATACATTCATATATTCCAAACATGGGAAAAAATATGTAATGAAAAGTAAGTGTTCTTAGCCCAATTCACCAGTTCCTTACTCCTCTGGTCCAGAAGCAACCATTCTTTTCAATTTTTCATGTATCTGTCTCCAGAGATTCATGTATATATGTATGTTTGTATGTATGTATGTATGTTTGTAGCTCCTCCCTCTTTTATATACAAAATTAACATAGTGCTTATCTTTTTTTCTTCATTGTGAGATGTATGAAGAATCCATGTCTTTTTCTTTCTTGTATTGATTTTCTGAGGTATTACCTAAGTATTTAAAATCTACTGAATCTAATCTTTTTCACCAAACCTTTTATTGATGTTACTTATATTAACTGTAATATCATTTTAACAGACACTTTGATTAAATGCCTCTTTTAAGATGAACTCAAAATCTTTCTGAACATTTCACTATTTAGGATGAATGCTGTATATCAAAAAGTACCAAAGGCTCATAACTATAGCACATGTTTACTGGATTAGAAGTCCATGGACAAATATTTCTGAATTAGATATTAATATTAGCAGGTGTACCCTTTCTGTCATCTGTGTCAGTTCCTCTGCCATTCTCTTGGCAGAGTGGTTATTGTGTGAAGGGTCTTAATGGAGATATGGTTGGGAACATTCAATAAGATAGGGGGATTTTGATTATATAAGAATTTATGAAAATGTAGCTCTTTGAACTGAACCAGAAATATTATGTTTATTACCTGTTCTTATGATGCTGTTGGGCAAATGAAGCTCATAACATTTCCTGAAATTTCATAAAATATAAAATTAAACACTAGGAAACTTAACCTTTCTGATCCATGGGTATGATTCTGGGGCCTTATATTTTGTTAAAGTTTTTGCTAACTTGTTTATCTCTCAGCACCTCATTGTTTTAAGTGCCTTATTAAAAGTATCAACTATTTCTAAGCTTGCTTTCTTTCTCTTGCCCACTTTGGGAGTATCTGATTCCCTTTCTTAATTGGTGAAATTAGAATGAGTGAAAAAAAAAAAAGAATCCTGAGAGGGTATAAACCTCTCGTGACTAAATTCTTATCAGGTTTGTTTTTGACGTGCATATGTGTGTTTGCTTTTTTCTCTTTTATATTCTCTTTATTTACAGTTGCACTGCTTAACATATCGTTCAGGAAAATATAGAGGGATAATCAGATTAGAGAAACCAGCTATTAAAACAATTGTGAGCAACTTTGTAAAAAAGTAGGTGGTTAGAAATGTTGAATTCAATTGAATTTGAGTACCAAAGATTGTGTGTTTATCTCTGAATTTTAGTTATCCAAGCCACCAACTTTCCTGTTTCATAGGATAACATGAATCTTGTTGAAGAAGAAATTCAGGGCCAGTTTATTTTCATATGATTTCTGTATTAATAACCACTTCATAATTAAATGCTTTCTCTGTAACAGAAATTCTATGATGTCTAAGAAGATAATAATTTCCACCTTTATCCAACTCAGGAATGGATGGGACAAGAGAATTGGGAATTGGGTGTTGTCAGAAGGGCTCTTTTTTCAGCTCTCACTTCTTCAGTGTTTGCTTCATTTTCTTAGGCCTGATTCCTGCACATGGCTGCTGGCAGAAAGGGACATCAGTCAACTCTCTTTTAGTTTTTAAATAAACAAAAAAATTTTCATACACATATATGACCTCTGATAAAATCTCATATACACGTCTGGCTCCAACTTGCATCAGATGTCACTCCTTCCCCTGGCCAAACACCTGTGGCCTGGGGAGTAGTGTTTTCAAGAAGATGCCAGCTCATATTCTAACTACATAATTACAGAGATGGGGTAGTAATATTTTCTAGAAGGTGATGAGATAGAAGGAAGAGGGAGATGAACAATAAACATAATGCCTTTCAAAATGGAGAAGAAAGGAAAAGATCTGGAGCACGTGTAGCTCTGTTGTGGAAAACTCCCAAAACCAATCCAACGAAAAACCAAGCGGTAACTTGAAGAGAAGGAGAATTCAGATTTTTTACTCACGATCCTAGAGGAACTAGTGCTCTGAAGATCTGGGCCCCGAGCTTAGGGACAATTTTTCTTTTATATCCACACCATTACAGTTAGCCGATTGGTTGATTTGTTCTCAGCCTGTTGCTGCAGGAGTTGCTATGGGTTACAGGCAGTTCAAACAGTTACTTAGGCAATACATCTGTTATCTAGACAGAACAATCCAAGGGAAGGGTGAGTCTTCAGTTGATTTTGAGACCACTCTGCCCTTTGGCCTATGAAGCAAGCATGTTTACAGAAGCAGAACAAAGAGCTGATTACAAGGTTAGTCATTTGAGTGGAAAATTCCCGAAATTTCCTCTTCAGCTCTTTAGGAGGGGTGCTTTAGCGGTAGTCGATAGATCACTTGGGGTGTGTATTAATTAGGGTTCTCTGGAGAGATGGACCAATGGATGATACCAGTGGAATGTCTGCATATGAAGTTATAAATCTTCAGAAAAACATCTATTGAGTTAAAGAAGCAGCCAAAAACCTACTCAAATGTTAGATATAACTGGGGAATATTTTAGTATCTGAAAAATTAAGCTTGGCTTGAAGCTAGCTCACTGTACTCGGGAAGAGAAGAGTGCCTGTTAGGTGAGAATTCTGTGTTAACTTTCTGTTAGGTTTTCTGAAACAAATCTTTTATGTTTTTAATGAATAAAATCAGTTGTTTGACATCATTTACCTTTTTCTCAGTGGGCCCCTCCGTTTTGCCCCTTCAGGACACTTTCTTTGCAAAGTTTAACATTGAGCCATCAGGCACGAGAAATGTTTATAGGGTCCAGCTCTGATATCAAAGAGTAGAACATGGAAGGGTAGATTTGGAGCCGAGAGACAATAAATTGATAACTAGCACACCTCAGAACCAATATTTTTTCAGGTTTTTTTTTTGTCTTGGAATTCCTAGAGCATGTATAAATTTAAAGCTGTAAAATTCGAGGGGAAGGTCAAAGTTAAGAATTCTCTGGGAGACTTTTTCATGCTTCTCAGAGCTGAGGCTGATGCTGAGGCAGATTTTTTTCCATTTCTTATATGATGGTGATACACAAGCAGGTAGCCTTTTGAAGGTACCAGCTTTCTGTAGAGGTTTGGATCTCATCAGGTCAAAGGCAATGAGCACCTAGCTCATTGGTTACTTAACTAGAAAACCTCCCGAGATCAACTCCCAAGCTCATTGCTCTGGTTAGCAATTACATCTTTGTTTATGGTCCCTAGGGATTTCAGTTACATTCTTGTGACCTCCTACCTCCAGTTTTCTGTCCACACAGGGCATTATTTATTTTCTTTGTCCCATACCAGTATAAGTCTTCCTCCAGCCATCCTTCCATCCTTTGTCATGACCTTCAGTAGTGTTTATTCTAGGTGTTGAGGATGCAACTATATATATATAAAACAGACAAATCTCATGTTCTTGTGGAGCTTATGTTTTTAAAGAGGAAAGAAAAATAAACATATACTGTATCAGATGATGATAAATGCTATGAATAGAGGTGAGCAGGAATAAAAAAGTAAAGTAATGGAGGTGCTGTTTCACATAGAGTAGCCAGATTAGACCTTGCTGATAGAGTATTTGGTAGGATAATGTCAAAAATTGCAAGTATTAATGATGTATTTGTATAATGAGCTGCTCATCTTGGTGTCCTAAGCAACGTTAACTTGTAAGCTGAGCTAAGAAATTGGATATTGCTGCAATACCTCAAATATTAATGTCAGTTAAAAAAGATAATGGGGAAATATCCTGAAGACAATTCCTCGAGTACTGTCAGTCTTTAGTATTGCCTATTATAAATGCTGCCAGTATTGAATAATAAATGAAGCTATAAGATAATACACCAAGCCGTGCTTCTAACACACATTATAAATTCATCATCTTTTTGCAAAGTCTGTTGCTTCTCTTGTCTTCGCTGTCTCTGTGAATGGCCAACCACCATCCATCTTGTCGCTTATGCCATTCGTTTGCTTTTCCTTCATTCAACATAGACTCAAGTACCTGCTTGTGTTAGGCACTCAACTGAGATTTGGGCAGGAAATAAGGTGAAGTAAGTGACGTCTTTCCTTGGGTAAGAGGGTGCCAAAAACTCAATAATTGAAGTGAATAATATTTTAATGCAATATTTAAAAACATCAGAATATATGCAGAAATATCCATGATGAATGAAATAATTTTTTTTTTTTTTTTTAAGGCAAGGCAACCTTTGGTTGACCTCACAGATTGCAAGGACCTTGTCCATTTACAATCCCTCATTTTTTGATTTTGTACACCTACAGCATCTGGTCTTCCTAGGTGTTCTCCCATCCAAATACTAACCAGGCCTGACCCTGCTTAGCTTCTGAGATCTGAGATTGGGCTTGTTCAGAGTAGCATGGCCGTAGACAGAAATTTCAATTTTTTAAATAAAGTAGAGATTCAACTTTGCATTGGCATGAATGCAAAAGTGAGTGCCTCACTTTCTCCACCTTAGTTCTGGCCCTGCTGACGATGTTAGGGGAATACGTCATAACGTCTGCCCATAATGAGAGAGGAGGAGAAAGGTGTGCGAATAAATAGGTATAAAAATATTAAGTCCACTAAGGTAGAAGTAACATAAGAGTTCAAAGGAGATGTTTGTAGATTTAGGGATTTGCAAAGAACCCGAGACATCTCTTTTTTCCTTACTTTTACCAAGTTTTGGCCTCCTTTCAAAAATCCCTCTTGAATGTGTCCTTTCCTGTTCTCTATCGCCATCATTAGTGCTATTTCCTTAGCTTTTGCCTCTCCTGGATTACTCCTACCTGCCCTACTGCCAGAAAGCTTTGTTAAAACACAGGCCTGATCATGACCCTCTCCTATTTAAAACTCTTTAATAAGTACCAGTTGCCTTCATTATAAAAACCTGCATCTAAGGGATTGTGATCCCACCTCTGCCTTTATCTTGGCATTCTCCTATGGAGTTAGTCTTATCAAACTCTGTGTCATTCTCCAAATGGCTTTGCATATGCCATCTCCTCTTCTTGGAGTGTTCTTGTTTTTCTTTTCTCCCAGCTAGCTTTTATTCACATATTAGCACTCAGAACAGACATTACCTCCCAGGGCCGTGGTTTACATGTGTATATCGGTGCCTAACACATATATGCAGTTTGTATTTATAATATAGCTAGATCAGCCTTGGAGAGAGAGTACATGCTTTTGTGCCCAGGCATAGGCTTCATCCCTGCCACCACGACTCTTCTGTTCATAAGTTCACTCGTGTGAGCATTGAAGTGGCCAAGGATCGAGGCTGGCTGACAGTCATTGGAGGAGGGATCTTTTCTACCTGGTTGTTCAGTGCTGCTTCTGCTATAGATGCTCTGTTAGGTATTTACACTTTGTGTCCACTTCAATAGTCATCTATATGCCTCTTTTTTCAGAACCTTTGCATCTGATCATCCATTATTAGTCCTTGTAGGCCCCTGATCAATTTGCCACTGCCCCAAAATTCATAGATATCCTCCCCTCAGACCACTTCTCTCTCATACGGAGTTGATGAAGCGCTCCCTGATGGTTTCCCCACTGTCCCTTCTAGCAGTGCTACTCACACTGACCATGCGAAGGACCTTTTTTGTTTTGTTTCCAGTTCATCTTGATTGCCCCTTTTGTAAAATATAAAACCACACACTTGGTTATTACAATGTCAAATGGCTATAAATGTTTCCAGATGTTTCTCATTTTTCATATACTTGTTTTTATATCTCATTGTGGAATGATAAAACAGTGAACTGGCTCTAGTCTGTGGATTGCATGTAGAGTAACGCTGCAGTAGCTCACTCCTGCATGAGGTTGTAGTGTGATAGTAGTTCTCATCTTGTGTCAACATATTGAGCTGCCATGAACTGTGTGGTTTTTGGGGGAGCCACTCTTTGAGAGTTGCACAAATGTTTATTTCACCTGGCTATGTTGTTTCTTCTAATTTATTATCTGGACAAGAGGAAGCTATATCAGGGGCTTCTGTTGTCCTTTTCTATCATAATGACCCTTTTTTCACTGGACAGAAGACCAGGGTTTGTGTTCTGGCTGCTGCTAAGTATAGCCATCCCAATTATGTACTCAGGGACCAGGTATATGACCAGATGGCGAGTCTGCAGACCCATTGGGCTAACTGTGAGGTAGTTTTGGGCCAGGACTCCATTTATTATCAGGTCTCCATATGCTTCCAATATAACTGGGAGGCCATTGAGGTCATTTGGGTGCCCTAGTATCCATGTCAGCTTAGATTCTGTATCCAACAGCCTCTGGAAGGGTTAGGAATTACTTTTTCACCAGTGTTGATTTATTCCGGTGAATGGCAGCACATCGCCTTGGAGAATGATTGGAAAAACATTGATTTTTTTTTTTTTTTTTGCTCAAGAGGATTCAGCCTGCCCTTCCATTGGTACTTTGTATGCCTCTGAACTGGTTTACATCTGGAAACTGCACACAAATCTTATGCTGTCGGTTCTTGGTCTTTTTTGTCATACAAATCAAGAAATAGCCTCATTTGCTACTTGTTATGGTTGAATTGTGTCCCCCTCCCCAAATTCATATGCTAAAGTACTAAACCCCAGTACTTCTTAATATGACCTGATTAGGAAATAAGATTGTTGCTGATACAGTCAGTTACGATGAGGCCATACTGGAGTAGGTTGGGCCCCCAATCTAATATGACTGATGTTCTTGTAAAAAGGAGAAATTTGGACACAGAATACACAGGGATAATGCTATGTGAAGATGAAGACCTTGATCAGAGTGATGCTTCTACAAGCTGATGAGTGCCGAAGATTGCCAGAAACCACCAGAAGATAAGGGAGCAGCATAGAATAGATTCTCCCAGCCCTCAAAAGGAACCAGCCCTGATAACACCTTGATCTCAGACTTGTAGCCTCCAGAACTGTGAGACAATAAATGTCTTTTGTCTCTCAGTTTGTGGTACTTGGTTACAACAGCCCTAGCCAACTAATATGCTGCCCATCTCTTTTGCCTCTACAAAATAACCAATGACTTATTAGCTGTAGCCACAGATCCTTGTTTAGGTCCAGGTGCTCTGGTTGTTGCCTTGACCTTATTGCCTTTTATGGCAAATGTACTCATTTTGATTCTAATGGTTACGTGCTACCTCTGAGTCCTGCTCTTTTTGAATTCTGTCACTCCCGTTGACATCTCATTAGTGTTTTAGGACCTCCGTAAGGTTTTTGTTTGTGTTTTGTTTTGCTAGAAGTTAAATTCTCAGTCATAGGAGAGTGTCTCCATATGGATACGCTTTCCTCTGGTATTCATTCGCCTGCCGCAGCTCAACACCCTTTAGATCCACTTTCGCGTGCGTGCCCCCAATGCTTGATGGCACATGTCAGTCAGGTTCAGCAGCTTTTTTGGTGAAAAAGCTGTTTCTTCTCATAGCAGTGACTGTACTTCACAGCTGGAGCAATTCTGAGTAGAATCTAACCTTAGTTATTGGTCTAGAGACAAGAGGCAACGAGGGGAGGCAGGGCTGATGTCGAGGAGGACATTTTTCTCCAGGCACCTGGAGGCTGCTTTTATTTATGAAAGATAAGGGACTGGATCCTTCCAGCCCAGAGGGTCAGCAGAATCTTAGGGTTCATGTTCTCATATACACCCACGCAGATATCACCATCCCATGTCTCCCTAGCCTACCCTCTATCAGAGCCCTAGTTACAGCATGGGAGACCTGCTGAGGCTGTGCATTCATTTTTCTTTTTAGCTCAGCTACTCAATCAAACCTTCGACCTGATTTTAAGTACAGTCTGCTCTCTGGGTATGGGAGATAAGGTTCGCTTAAAAGCCGACATAGAGTTTTTCTGGTTTCTGTAGTATGCCCTGAATTAATAGATGGCTTACCCAAGCCTGCCAGTTCCATACTTCAAAGCTTCTGGAACAGTTAACAAACACTAAGTCCAGAATCTTCACAGTTAAGATTACCCACCTATCGTTTAAGTATTAGAGATGTCGTATAAGCTTGTACTTACTCCTTCCTCCTGTACCACATTGCAGTCCACCTCAGGTAAACGTTTTAGTCATCGCACCGCTATTACATGTAATGGGTTATTACCACTCATTTCTCATTAGAAATGGAATCCTTGCTGCCCCCTAATCAGCAGGTGATAAAATTCCAGAATCCCATTCTGCGGGTCTGTTTTCTAGCACCACTTCTTTTACCAACAGTCTTATTTAGAGCTTTCTCCCAAAGCAGACCCTGAAATAAAGATTTGGGTCCAGGTAGTGTATTTGTGAGGTAATCTCAGGAAGCCTCTGGATACACTTTCCTCTAGTATTCTTAGAGCTGTGAGTCCTTTAGGTGGGAAGCTGTCAGCATCAGTATGTCTGTGCACCGCAGTGGCAAGAGATGAGTCAAGGGCATATAATATGGGCATTAACAGTCTCCCTGCATTGCCTGATAGGGTTGTTATGAGGAGCACAGAAGTAAAGCAAGAGCATAGAAATTGGCACACAGTAAGCACTCAATAAATTTAGCTATTATTTTTTTATTGGTGGTTAATTATAATACAAATAATTTTTATCTTGTTTGCTTTTGCAGTATGAAAGGATTCATTTCAGGATACTTTACTTAGTGAACTCTCCTAATGCATTTGAAATGTGATTTGATTTGTGAGTATTTACAAACTTTTCCATCTTTCCAAAAGACATCTATTTTTGTTAGTGAGGCACTTCCATAAGCCCTGACTTATAGTTGAACTATGCCAATGAGATGATGACCGCTTTAATTTAGTCTTGATGACCTATGTCCAATATTTTGGTCTTGCAGTACAGTTATTTTGAAGCTAATCTCTTCACCTCTAGTTTTTGTAATCTCTCTTACTTCTTGTTAACATGGTGAAAGAAAACAAAAATTTCTGCTCTTCTCTGTTTCAAAAGGAACTATGTTATTTATGGGCCACTTAGGCCTCAGGAAAATCTTTACTTAAAGTGCCGATGGTAATTATAACTCTTTCTCAGAGGAAATGTCTGGTGTACTAGTGAAACAATGATATAAACTTAGAACACAAAATATGATCTTTCCTAATTTTTGAATTATTGTTTCTACTTCTGCTTGGTTTCATCATTATTTTGTCATTAGTTAGATTGAGGAAATGAAATTAATTTTTTGCTTTTTTAAAATAAAATTTTCAAAGGAATATTTTAAGACAAACTGTATAAGGCACAGTATCAATTAATAATTTATAGTTGAAACTTTTTGGAAGGAGAGGCCAGTTAGGGAAGGAAAGAGAAAGAGTGAGTGTGGTAGGAACAAAATGCTTAATACAGAGTTATATAAAAATAAGTGTCAAAGAATAAAAAAGTTTACATCAACGCTTCAGCTGGATAATATATGGAGCTGGAAAATAATAATAGTTGGCGAATTGCTGGGACAATTAATAAAGCAGTCATTTGGTGTCACCAAGAGGAAAATAAATTGAACTGTGGAAGACAGCAAAAGTTAATCATGAACAAGTCATGCCAAACTAATTTAATATCTTTGCGATATCCAGGCGAGCTCAATGAGTAAACAAAATCCAATCAGCTTAGTGTTTATAGAATGTTTAATACTGTTCTTTTTTGGATACATTAGATGTAGTGCCATGTGACATTTCATGAATAAAGTCGAGAAAGGTTAATTATAGAAATAACATCATATATAGAAATAATGAGTTAAAATAGAAATAATAGTGATAGAAAATTTTAATGTACAAATAGCTTTAATTAACATTCAAAATAAAATTGGTGAGTTAAATACTTTATTTACTGTCATTTGTATATTTAAATTGAAATCCTAGTTTAAGTCATTATATCGAGATATTGTTATTAATATTTTTAGGTATGATAACGGTATTGTTGTTCTGCTTTAAAGAAGGGAGTCCTTATCTTTTAAACACACAGACTGAGATATTTACAGAAATATTTTGATACCAGGGATTTCCTTCAAAGTGGGAGGGTATATGGATTAAACAAAATTGGTTGTATGTTGGTGATTTTTAAAGATGAGTGATGGATGCATGGGGGTCTGTTATGACATTTTGTCTACTTTTGAATATGTTTAACATTTTTCATAATAAAAAGTTAATAAATCATGTGGTATATTGCTAATATCTAACTTCATAGATTTAATTATAGTTTTTTTTCTAGTTATAGTTAATATTTTCACAATCTAGTACAATTATAGTCACAAAAACATAGGACAGAAATAAATCATTTCTTTTTGCAAGATTATGGGCGGAAGACTCAACTTTATGAATTAAATAGATTTTTAAGTCAATGGGACCTTGAGAACAGAAATTTCTGTTCCAATTTCTACATTTGCAGTTGAAGGGATTGGGTTTTGGCTGGCCTAGTTAGTTTGTATCATGACTCAGACTGGAGTCTGGGTCTCAGTTTTGGTTCTGGGATTTTTCTTCCTTCATCAGATGCCTGTCTACAAAAGTAATATAAGATCCTTTTAGGTCGCTGAGATCCAGTTGCCTATACAGGGGAAAAGTTGAAGTGGTGGCAATGCACAGTGATCAAAGTTCAAATCATAGCTCTGTAGCTTACTAGTTGTGAAACTTAGAATGATTTATTTTACCACCCCAAGTCTCCGTTTTCTCATATGTAAATTGAGAAAAATAATAGTTCCTGTTGTGAGAATTAAAAGAAAGAAATGTATATTAAAATGGATTATAATAGATTCCAGAGACTTTATGGAATTAAATGAGATTATGTAATTTTAGGAAATAGCCGGCACATAGTATGCATTCAATGAATATTTGATATTATTATCATTGTTGTCATTATTACTGTTACTGTTGCCATCTTCATACTATCAAGGCAGTGAGGAGTTTTGAATTTTAAAATTTCAGTTGATAAACTGCAGGCTTATGATTGAGAACTCACTGTAAATCAGTATGCATGTATGTATCTCTCTCTATATATATACATATATATTATATGTGTATGTAGGCTGCTACTTTAAATACCTTTTTTTAAACCAGATTTTTTTTGTGAGATAATTCTCATACCTTAAAGTTCACCCACTTCAAGTATATAATTCAGTGGTTTTAGATAGGTCACAGTTGTGAAACCACCATCACAATATTATATTAGAATATTTCCATCATCTCAAAAAGAAACTCCTGTACATGTATTAGCATGCATTTCCCACTCCTCCCATTACCCAGCCCCGGGCAACTGCTAATCTACTTTCTGACTCTACAGGTTTCTCTATTCTGAACATTTTATGTAATTGCAGGCATACAATATGTGGTCTTTTATGACTGTCCTCTTTCACTTAGCATATGTTTTCAGAGTTCATCCACATTGCTGTATGTATCAGTATTTCATTTCTTTTTATTGCCAAATAGTATTCCGTTATATGAATCTTTTTACAAGTTACAGAATACTTTACACTTTCCTATATCTCTGTGTTTGGGATGGAAGATGATTATATTCAGTTCTATTCTAGGCGAATGGGAGAATTCTACACTTTTTTTTCAGAGATTATAATTGTAGCCTGAATCATCTACCAGGAAAAAGAGTCACTATGTATATGCACCTATCATTACCCAATTGTACTTTAGGATAAGAAACAAAGATGAAGGAGAGAAGGAAAGAGAAAAAGAATGGTAATCAAGGCAAGGGAAGGAAGGAAAAGGAGAGGCAAAGGCAGTATTTCAGCGGAGACTGGGTGATTGTGCATTAGGGATGCTCAGGAAATTCCTGCAGCGAGTGAGAGGTCGACACCGGCTCCTTAATGTCTGAAGAACTGGAGCATCTACTGAATCATACCTTAATTTGGTAATGTTTGCTATGGTTTTTATATTTTAGCATTAACGCAGATTTTGTCCTTAACCTAGTAGATATAGGATAAATGTCTCAAAAATTAATAATTCTACATTAAATTGCAAAATTTTCACTTCTGTCCCTTCACACATATGTTTTTAAAAAATGACTTGGGGAGTATAACAGTGATATTCTGATTTCAACTCTCAGGGTTATAATTCTACTTTTTGCTGTGTTCCTACCTAGGACACTAGATCAGTAGCAGCGGGCCCTTGTCCATCTAAACTTGAAAAGAAGCATAACTTTTTAAACACACCACTGCATTCTCTCTTGAGTCCTTTCAGACCTAAAATTCTGTGATTTACTATCATGTTGCTTTATTTTGTTACTCTTTTGGGTGAGCTTTAAGGCTTAAATACCCTATTCACTAATCAAGATTTATGTCAGAACGGTCAGGTTTTTTCAAGTTTTATTTATTTATTTTTTAAGAATGTCTATAGAGAAAAGAAAAAATTATTGCCAGGAGGCATTGGAAGCTAGAAGGATTACGCCAGCCACCCACCCCCTGTTAAAACTAAAGCCTGATTTTAAAAGTTGAACATCCAAACAAAACAGCATCAGCCAAGGACTCCATTTTGAACGCTTTCACTTTCCATTCGGCTTCTCCCAGGAAGAGAAGTGTCCTTCCCTGCTGATGGTTATGAGGCTGTTCCAAATGTTACTTACAAAGAACATGTTGCACTTCTTATGAGGCAGCTGAAACAGGAAAAGACAAAATTGAGAGAACACGGATGGTCCCATATTGCTCCTCGTAATTGTTGAGAGTTCCACCGTAGGGCTGCTATCGCTGGCCTTCTACTTTTAGATGTTCCTCAATCATGCTTTTGACATTAACAGCCACTGAGAACAGATATGGCACAGAGAACAGTAAGTACCTGTGAATGCTGTATCACAGGCAGCATGGGGCCGTGCAGGCCGGGATAGGGGCTTTGGGGAGGGGAATAGCTGCCTGGGGAAGTGGGAGCAAAGGCAAGCCTAGGGAAAATTTTATGCCTTGGGGAAATTAAATACAGTACTGATGGTGCTTACAAAAACTCTCGATGACTTCCTCTGATAGTCCTCAAGTGCTCATTATTTAGGATAGCAAAGAAGGCTGACGTACAGCTTTTAGTTATAGCTATTGTTACATTTTCTGTTCCCTAAACATGCGTTGCATTTTCTTAACTTTTGTGCCTGTACTTGTGCTGTATGTATCCTTGCCTTCAGTAGGTATTTGGAAGCTCTGTCTTCAGGCAGTATTAGCTTCCTCTCTGTGCTCCACATCACCTTTTGTCTATCTTGTTATAATATGGCATATTCCCTTGTGGTTATTGTTTACACATCCTTTTCCCCCCTAGACTTTACTTTCCTAAAGGGCAGAGACTATGTTTTATTCAGTGTTATATTTTACACTCCTGGCACTGTTTGTGACCTACAATAAATATTTGTTGGATGGAAGGCAAAGATAGAATATCGAAGTGCATAAAGGAGAAAGTATGCAAATAAAGTGTATTATTATTATTATTTTTCCCCTCTTTAATTCCCTCCCCGCTACTTCCACCCCTGACCTATGGATGTTGCCATTTCCCCTTAAGAACTGGATCCTGGATGCACCCTGGGGGCCTGGTTCACCCAGAGCATGGTCCGTGGATCCACCTGGGGCGTGAACCCCAGGACCTTCTGCGTGTAAAGCAGCCGTGCTAACCACTACACTACGGAGACACCCCCAAATGTATTATTTTTAAAACAATTGTACTAGATCGTTTCACCGGGTTTCACTTTGAATCCAGTACCGTTTAACAATGTAAAGAAACATAAGTCTGCAGATACTATTAATCAACTATAAGACTAGAGAGATAAAAAAATAAATACTAGCCTGTCCCAGAGGCAGCTTGAAGTAAAGGGGTAGAAGATGAGATGAATGTGGCCCAGATCTTTGAATTCATTGGCAGAAATAATAATAATAAAAACCCATCCAGTAGATAGAGAGTTATATTAGGTATGAAGCAAATGGTCATCATTTGTGGTTCTAGCCAGCCCTCCCCTGAAACATAGCTTAAGCACGAAATTATGCCCATTGTGGCACTGCTTCTTTGGAAAGGCTTTGTTTGAACAAAAGTCACAAAGAGAATAATGTGGTATTAGAGTGAATTTTTAATAATACGTTTAATGGTAAAGAGAACATAGTGGTACACATAACTGGATAATTCACTTGAGTTCCTTATCTCTTCATGCCAATCCTGGTTCTGATTTATTTCTGGTTCTCTGGGTTGACATACCCTTCAGAATTGAGACCAGACTTGGTTCATCCTAGCTGCAAATAACTTTATTGAACTGTTCATTCCAGGTTTCTGTCAATGTTCCTCAAATTATGGGTGTATGCCATAATTCCTAAGAAGCTTGCTTAAAAAAAAAAATACAGGTAACTGGACTACTCTTAAGAGTTTCTGAGTGTGGCCAGAACACCTGCAATTTTTAACATACCCCATAATTTGAAACCACTAGTTTGAATCTTTCATATTTAATATATGCCTGAGATCAAATAACTCTGTATCACCTTATCAAGATTCAACTATTCCTGAATTCTTCTAATATCCATCAATAGGTAGATAGATACCTAGATAGTACTTGTTATGGATTGAATTGTGTCCCCTTCCCCCAATTCATGTATTTAATTCCTAACTGTCAGTATCTCAAAATGTGACTATATTTGGAGAAATGGTCTTTAAAGAGATAATTACATTAAAATTTGGTCATTAATAGGGGCTCTAATCTCATATGACTGCACTGATGCCCTGATAAGAATAGGAAAATAGGACATCGACATGCACAGAGAGAAGACCATGTGAAAACAGGAGTATAGCCATCTGCAAGCTAAGGACTGAGGCCTCAGAAGAAAACAGACATGCTAAAATCTTGATCTCAGATTTCTAGCCTCCAGAATTGATAGAAAGTCAATTTCTGTTGTTTAAGACACCCAGTGTGTGTAATTTGTTATGGTAGCCCCAGGAAACTAATACAATACTAACCCCGTTGTGTATCTTCTATGTACAAGGCACTGTACAAGCACTTTATTGAACCCCCTAGATTAATGCTAGCTTTTTGTGTGTACGTATGGAGGGAAAAAAAGGAAGGAAGATGTAGGTGAGGAACCAAGAGATATTCATGACTGCTGTAATGTGTCCTCTTCCCTGTTGTCCGCAGACTTTAGAATTCTTTTCTTATAACCTCATTCAGCAAGAATCAGCTGGTATTCTTAATGCTTAATTCTTAATTGTCCAAGTTTCTACTTGCTTCTGTGGGCCCTAGATATGAGTAAGGTCAACAAATCAAAATTGTCTAACTATGGATTGACATTCTGGTACCACAGGGCACTTAATGTAGTGACAGGGCACTTTCTCCTTGACTGTAGTTCAAGTAATTCTTACAATTATTAATTTTTTTCGATTCAAACTATCAGTGTGTTAACTGGAATTAGGGAGAACAGAAAGAAGGGGATATAAGCCATTACCTAACCTTAGTACCTTCTTATTATCTCCCACTTCTATGGACTGTTTTACATACCATATTGGAAATACAGCTGTCATGTTAAAAGCTCACTTTAAGTTGTTATTCTAACTGAACAAATATTTATTGTATATCTGAAACATACCCATTACTAGGCTAGAAATTAAGTACACAGAGGTGAATGCAGTATGGTTTCTGTCCTAAAGGAGCACGCACATTAATAAATGCACCAGTAGAACAGAAGATAGGAAGAGGGGCAGGGGAATGACTGTTTCTATTTAGTAAGAAATCCAGTTTGGTAGTTCTGAATCTGGATGGTTATTGGAGTTACTAGGAGAGCATTTTAAAAACATCTCGGATCAACTGCTTCAGAGTTTTCATGCATTGGACCTTAGATTCTGTGTTTACGAAAGGTTCCTCTGGCCTCTCATGCTCACCAAGCCTGGAATACAGAAGTCTAATGAATCCTAACTGTAGCATGTGTGTGAAGTGGAAGTTGACATGTAGGAAGATGGATGATGGTCCATGTGCTAAGGATCGCTGAATCAGTTTTCAGAGTATAATATACTGTGATTTTAAAAAATAGTAGTATCTCAGTATGTAAATGAAGTAAATGAAATAACGTTTTTAATCAGACTAAGGACTCTTAGAGGTAAGTGACAGAAACCCAACTCAGATTAGCATAGTCCTGGAAGGGCAAGCATGAAAAGGGCTGGGGTCGTGCCTCTAAAGCAGCGCTGTATCACGCAGTAGCCACTAGCCGTACATGGCTATTGGTCACTTAAAATACGGCTAGATTTGCTGTAAGTATAAAATACACACCGGATTTTAAAGACTTGGTGTACGAAAGGAATGTACTTCTATCTTATCAACAATTTTTATACCAAGAACATGTTGACATAAAATTTTGGATATATTGGTTTAAATAAACATTAAAAAATTTTACTTTTTTTTTTTTTTGTATGGCCACCACATGTGTGACTCACATTATGTTTCTGTTGGACAGCACTGGTCTAGAATCATTGGAAATAGATTCCTTTCTGCCTTTCATCTCCGCTTCTCTCTTGGTGTCAGCCTCATCCCCTCATGTTACAAAGGGCTTTTCTTCTAGAGGGAAAGACCATGCTATTAAGAGCCCTGGGCTTTTTAGGAGAAAACAGTGTTTCTGCTAAATAGGAAGGAGAACTTCTCTTCCAGATCCTATTTTGAAAATCCTGGAGAAGAATTTCAATTGGTGCAGCTGAAGTCATGAACCAATCACTGTAGCTTGAAAAAATGGGATCCTGTGATTGTCTGCATCTGGGCTGGGTGCCTGACCCTGTAGCTGGACCAGGGGACAAGATAAAGTTGTCAGTTATTACGGGAACCATATGGAGTCTAGGGGAGGAATTATCCTCTATTTTCCCAAACAGTAATATTAACTAACTTTTATTGAGTGCTTACTATGTGCTAGGCATTGTGCCAAGCGTTTTACATAGATTATCTCATTTAATATATATAACAACTATTTTAAGATACTCTGATAGGCACCTTAGGTGTAATCTTGAACTCCGATCTTCTCATCTTTCCAATCCTAGTAATAGATTGGAAAGAATCATTCCTGATTCACTCCCGCTTTTCCCCTTCCTTCCATTCATTTATCTTAAATGGTTAATTCTTCTTTTCCATATCCATTCTTACACAACAGCCAGAATTACCTTTTAAAAACATAAAGCCTAAATAAATCACTTCAGTGAGTGAAATCTAACCTCCTTCCCATGACCTGTAAGGCCCAGCACGGTCTGGCTCCCGTTTAGTTTTCCAGCTCTATCTGTGCCTCACCCCTACCCATTCACTATGCTTCAGTTACATGGGTCTCTTTCATGCCAAGCCCTTTTCTATCTCTGGCCTTCCCTCGGCCTGGAATGATTTTCTGGTTCTCTGAATGGCTATCTCATTCTTTTCCTTTATGTCTCAGCTTAAATGTCACCTCCTCGGAGGTTTTATTCTAAACATCTTGCAGAAAGTAGATCTGCAGTTAACTCTTTTACTATCTCATCACATTATTTCGTTTATAGCCCTTATTGTAATCTGTACTTGTTTACATTTTTATCGCCTAACTCCTTTACTACAATATATAAACTCCATGATCACATCAGCCTTTTCTATTTTATTCACGCTGTTCAAACCCTAGCACCTGTTTAATGTCTGGGAACATAGTGATTGTTCGGTAAGTAATTGTTGGCTATGTGAGTGAATCTTTATTTTATGGATGAGGGAACTGAGAGTCTAAAGAAGGTAAATAACTGCCTGAAGTCATATGATATGAAATGATTGCAGAGCCCCACCATTAATTGCCATGCCATAATAAGGGAATATTGTAGTGGGCAGACAAAACAATAAATGGCCATTCTCGTAAACAGCACAATGTACTACAAGCACTGGTCTTAATATCAGAAGTCTTGTGTTCATTGTCTGGCTCTTTTGATGGCGGTGAGAAGACCCCATCCAGTCCACATAACTGAGAGTAGGGGCGGGATGTTGCCCAAATAATAATTAGGAGCTGTACTAGAAGAACTGGAATAATCCTCGGGCGAGGCGAGGGCAAATAACAAATGTCCACCATAGGATTCTAGTGTGTTCTCACAGTGCACTGAGAGGCTGACATACTTTTCCTACAGAGGCCACCTCTTTTGTCACTATCTTTTGCAAATCACTTGAAGTTTTGAAGTGTAATATTTTCTAAGGGATATGAAATTTGGAATGAAATGGTGGGGACAGCTTACATCAAGATAATTGCTAAATGTGAAGTCTGACAGCACAGACTGACAGTTGTGAGAATATGATAATGTTTTTTACTTAATAGATGCAAAATCATGGATGGACTAGATGTTGGGATTCTTTTCTCCCTTCTTAGTATAAATGACTCCATTCATACCAAAAGTGTGTCTTGTATATATAGTAATCGTTCTTTAGCTATACTATAAAGTAGGGTTAAAAGTTATAGCATTTGGTTTTCCTGGTATAAGAGACTTCTAAAAATATACATCTGATTTTTAACTTGTGATTTTTATCTAGAAAAAAATATTAGTGAGTTTGTCCATTAGCTCTCTATCAGCTTATTGGCTCAAAGATAATTTACTTTTTCCAGAGGGTAATTATACTTCAAAGGGGAAAACCTCATTCTTCAGAAATGAAAAGTACAGTCAGAGGGAAAAAGTTATATACAATGGTAAAATATGGGGCTAGAATTTAAAGATTCAGCATTTCTTTCTGATGAGGTGCGATTTACTCATGCATTGCATACATTCATTTGTCAAACATTAACTGAACGTTTCTTTTATATGAGAAATAAGGATCAAATAGAGTAGAAAACATACAGGACCCAGGAGTCAGAAGACTAAAGTTCTAATTCTGACTCTTCCTCTTGGTAACTTGTGATTTTAGTGGAGACAGGTATCCTTTTTGAGTCAAGGTTCCTCCTTGACTTTAATTTAATGTGGGGATAATGTAATCTGACCTGCTTCCCTTTCAGGATTATGGTAAGGATTGAAAGAGTTCTGTAAATTATAGTTCTCAAAATAAATGTTAAATATTTTCCCCATTATTATATTCATGGAACTGTTCATATAGAGGATTTAAAAAAATTACCATCCTTTTTACTATACTTTGGTTTGCCAGTCCATTTCCTAGAATCATTTTTATAAGACTTTTTTTTTTAGAGCAGTTTTAGATTTATAGCAAAATTGAGAGGTAGATACAGAGGTTTTCCATATACCCCCTGCTCTCTCACACATGCATAGCCTCCCCCATTATCAATATCACTCACTCGAATGGAACATTTTTTACCAAGGATGAACCTACATTGACAATTCACAATCACCCAAAGTCCATAGTTTTATCTTAGGGTTCACTGCTGGTGTTGTGCATTCTGTGAATATGGACAAATGTATAATGACATATATCCACCTTTATAATATTATATTCATTATTTCGGTATTTTCATTGCCCTAAAAATCCTCTGTGCTCTGCCTATAAATCACTCTCTTCCCCCAGCAACCACTGATCTTACTAGTTTTACCTTTTCCAGAATGTGATGTAATTGGAATCATACAGTGTGTAGCCTTTCCAGATTGGCTTATTTTATTTAACAATATGCATTTAAATTTACTCTCTTTCTTTTCATGGTTGGTTGATACCTCATTTTTTTTTTTTTTTAGTACTGAATATTCCATTGTCTGGGTGTACCACAGTTTATCCATTCACCTACGAGAGGATATCTTGGTCACTTCCAAATTTTGGCAATTATGAATAAAGCTGCCATAAACATCTGTGTGCAGGTTTTTTTGTGGACATAGTTTTCAGTTCCTTTGGATAAATACCAAGGAGTGTGATTGTTGGATCTTATGGTAAGAGTGTTTAGTTTTGGAAGAAACTGCCAAATTGTCCTCCTGAGTGGCTGTACTATTTCACATTACCCCCAATCGGCAATGTTTGAGAGTTCCTGTCACTTCACATACTTGCCAGCATTTGGTGTTGTCAGTGTTCTGGATTTTGGCCATTCTAGTAGATGTGTCGTGGGATCACACTGTTGTTTTAATTTGCATTTTCCTGATGACATATGATGTGGAACATCTTTTCAGATGCTTTTTTGCCATCCGTATATTTTCTTTGTATTTGTTAAAGTCTTTGGCCCATTTTTTAATTGGATTGTTTTCTTATTGTTGAGTTTTTAGAGTTCTTTGTATATTTCGGGGAATAGTTTTTTTTTTTATCAGATGCTTCTTTGGCAAATATTTTCTCCCGGTCTTGTCTTGTGTTCCTGTTCTCTTGACTTTGCCTTTTGCAGAGGAGATTTTAATTTTAATGAAGTCCAGCTTATTAATTATTTCTTTCATGGGTCATGTCTTTGGTGATGTATCTAAAAAGGCATCACAATGCCAAAGGTCATTTCTCCTGTGTTATTTTCTAGGAGTTTTATAGTTTTACATTTTGCATGTAGGTCTGCGATCCACTTTGAGTTAATTTTTGTGAAGGGCATAAGGTCTGTGTCTAGATTTTTTTTTTTTTTTTTGCACATGGCTGTCCAGTTGTTCCAGCATCACATGTTGAAGAGGCTGTCTTTGCTCCATTGTATTGCCTTTGTCAAAGATTGGTTAACTATATTTGTGGGGCTCCATTTCTGCTTTCTCCATTCTGTTCCACTGATCTGTTTGTCTGCTCTCTAATACCGCACTGTTTGATAACTGTAGCTTTATAGTAAGTCTTGAAGTAAGGTAGCATCAGTCCTCCAACTTTGTTCTTCAATATTGTATTGGCTATTCTGGGTCTTTTGCTTCCCCACTAAACTTTAGAATCAGTTTGTTGATATCTATGAAATAACTTGCTGGGATTTTGATTTGAAATATGTTAAATCTATAGATCAAGTTGGGAAGAACTGACATCTTGACAATATTGAATCTTTCTATCCATAAACATAATCTCTAATTATTTAGTTCTTCTTTGATTTTATTCGTCAACATTTTATGTTTATGATTAATTGATTCTAAGGAATTGTCTCATGTGATTATCAAGGCTTGGTAAGTATAAAATTTATTGGGTAGACTTGCAGGCTTGAGACCCAGGGAGAAATTGCAGTTTGAGTCCAAAGGTAGTCTGCTGGCAGAATTACCTCGTGCTTGAGGGAGGTCAGTCTTTGTTAAGATTTTCAAGTGAATCGATGAGGCCCACCCACGTTATGAAGGATAATCTACTTTACTCAAAGTCCACTGATTTAAAATGTTAATCTCACCTAAAAAACACATTCACAAAAACATCTAGAATAATGTAAACATCTGGCTCTGTGGCCCAGCCAGCTTGACACAAAATTACCCATTATACCTTCTCTATTTTTTTGCTTTACTTTCTGGGAAATCTTATCAGCTTATCTTCTACTTTGGTTTATTTTACAAACCTCTTCAGTTTTTCATTTCAGCTTTCATTTTTCACGCTTGAGGATTTTCTCAAATATCCTATGATCCTTGGTTGTCCATTTTTATTTAAAAGTTGACCTCTACAAAGCTGGTCAGAATTCTATATTCATGGTTCAAGTTTATAATTATAAGATGAATAGACATTCAAGGTTCCTCCAATGTCAGCATTTTTCAGTCTTTTCTCTCTGGCTGGTCAAATTTTCCAGATTCTTCTAATCTCTAAGCCTGTCTATGAGCATTCCGGGAGCTGAATAGAAGAAGAAGGCTCTATATTGAGTCTGTAAACTTTTAGTTAATTACCTTGCTCTTAGTATTTTGTCCTCACTCTCATCTATAGCTGGTATCCCTCATCCAGAGAACTTCTTTTTAACTCTCTCCAGAAAATAAACCATAGTTTTTTGCTGGGATGGGGGAGTGGTAGTTGCCTGGCTATATAGTAAAGTATCTGGGAGTCCATTTTCTTAAATTGACTTTCAACCATTCGTTCGTGTTTAGTTCTGTCTTTAAACTCATTTCCAGAGGTGCCTGGTGCCACATAGTCCCAAAGCCTTTGGAGATTTTGCTGTGTAAATTGGGTCACTTCCTTGGCCTTTCTTACTTCTGGCCAGGGAGTCAGGTTTCTCAAGTTAATTCATGGTCATCTATCTGCTTTCCAGCTTGCAAAGTTCTGTTGCTGTTGTCTTCTCTCCCATTTTCTTTCTTGTTGATTATACCTTCACAATTATTTTATGATCATCTAGTACATTTTAAGAGCATGTGCGGGTTAACACATGCATTTAGCATCAGCTTTTGGTTTCTTAATGGAAATTTTCAAACATATGCAAAAGTAAAGAGAATATTATTATGAGTCCCCATGAATCCTTTCTCAGCCTCAAGAATGATCAGTTGTTAACATATGGCCAATATTTTATTTATATTCCCCTACCTCCTCTGGATTATTTTATAGCAAATTACAGACCTCACATCATTCCACCTATAAATTATTCAGTGTATCACTCTAAAAGATAAGGATTTTTTTTTCAAAAAGCAAAATAATTATATTATTATCAAAACCCAAATAAATTTAATAATTCCTCAATATCAAATATCCATAGAATGTTAAACTTTCCACAATTTTATCATTAATTTTTTTATAGTTTTTTATCAAATCTGTATCAAAATAAGGTCCAAAGTCTTTTTATTTCCAGCTAAGTGAAGATTTTAATAGACATTGCACCAAAGAAGATCTACAAATGGCAAATAAGCACATGAAAAGATATTCAACATAGTCATTAGAGAAATGCAAATTAAAGCCGCAGCGAGATACCACTGTATATCCACTATACAACATACACCACACAAACACACATGTTCAATTAAATGGCTGTAATAAAAGACAGGTAATAACAAATGTTGACGAAGAAACTGGAGCCTTTATTGCTGGTAAGAATAAAAAACGATAACTACTTTGGAAAATAGTTTTCACAGTTTCTTAAAAGACTAACCATAAACTTACTATATGATATAGTAGTCTCACTACTAGATATCTATGCAAGTGAAATGAAAACATATATTCCTGAACATTCATAATAGCATTATTCATAATAACACAGTCCTGGAAACAATGTAGATGTCTGTCTACTGGTGAATGTACAAACGAAATGAGGTCTATCTCTGCAATGGAATTCCATTCAATGATAGAAGGAATGAACTACCAGTATATGCTAGAATATGAACAGATTTTAAAAACATGTTCATTAAACAGAGCCAGATGAGAGGTCTACGTATTGTATGATACTAGTTAAGTGTAATAATGTTCATAAAAGGCAAAGCAACAAAATGCAGGAAGCAGATGGATGGTTTTCTATGGTAGGTACAGTCTTGTTTAATGTGTAGTTGTTCCCCTTTCCTTTTGCCTTATTTTTCAGCGAATCTTATCTTATTACTCTTGGGGGTTTTTTGTTTGTTTGTTTATTTGTTTGTTTGACTCACATAGTGCTAACATCTCCTATACTTTCCCTTCAGAGTCATCAAATGAAGCTTCCCTATCTATCTCTGGCCACAACTTTTTCTCCTTTTAGCTTGCTTATTCAACTATTTAATTTGGTTATTATAAGGGTTAAATCAGAATATGTATGTGAATAACAGGGCAATTTCTAGCACATAGTCTGCATTTTAAAAAATGGTATATATATTGAGAATCAGAGTCAATAGGATATACACACACACATAGGAAGGAGCAGGGAGGAGGGAGAGAGACATTTTTTAAGGAATTGGCTCATGCCATTGTGGGGGCTGACAAGTCTGAAATCTGTAGGGTTGGTCGGCAGGCTGGAAATTCAGGTAAAAGTCGATGTTGCAGTCTCGAGTCTGAAACTTACAGAGCAGACCAAGCAAGATGGAAACTAAGGCAGAGTTTCCTTGGTACAGTCTACAGGCTGAATTTCTTCTTCTGGAGACCTCACTTTTTTTCTCTCAAGGGCTTCAACTGATTGGATAAGGTCCACCCACACTTTGAAGGGTAAACAGTTTTACTAAAAGTCTACTGATTCAAATGTTATTACCCTTTTAAAAATACCTTCTCAGCAACATCTCAATTTGTGTTTGACCAAGCAACTATGTACTATAGCCTAGCCAAATTGAACAAAATTAACTATCACAGTATTTATTATTATTTTCTCTCCAAGTTTAATTTTCTTTACTCTGAGTTAACCAGGACCAGGCGTTTTTGTTGTTGTTGTTTGTTTTGTTTTTTGGCACTTGGAGAGAAGAGCTCAGAGAAAGTACATTCAGTATAAATCAGGCTCTGATAAGAAAGGCTAGTGGTTCTCAACCATGGCAATTCTCAGTCCAGAGTGCACATTAGAATTCTCTGGGGAGGTTTTAAAACTATAGAGTGGGCTTTTTCACGTGCCAATTGAGACCCAGGTGATTCTAAGTGGATTGGGCTGAGAACCTCTGGGCTGGATACACCCTAGTTCCTTGCTATTCAGGCATCACCTGGAGGCTTGTTAAAATGCATCTCAGCCACATCCAGAGTAAGATTCTGGAAGAGTTAAAGATGTGCCATGATTCCATTCTGATATTTAGGTTCTAGTTTTAATATGTTTGGCAAGCTATTAAAATATTGTAAGAGGATTAAACTTAGGTTCATTGTAGATTCTATTAATAAGTGATTTTATCAGTAGGGTTTCTTCTTTTAACATGCCATGACAGTTGTCTTGGATTATTTCTGATAAGAGGTATTATTAGTGTTTTGGTAAGTACTCTGCCTTTAGCGTGGACTTCCTCAGTAAGCAGAGTCATCATATGGATTTGGGGGAAATGCGTGTTTAAAATGATCTTAGACCTTCCTTCATTGACAGAAAATTGCATTTGGAATTTACAGTGTTAGAAAAATGACGGTTGGTTGATTGTGATCTTTAAGCAAAAAGATCTTTCTTGAAATAAGAAATATCCAAAATCAGTGATACATTTACGAAGAACTCATTTTTCTGAAACTTCCTTCTTAGAAACATTAATGGTCCTGGAAAGATAGTGCTCTGGGTCATCATGGATAAGAATAAGGCTGCCCTAGGTCAGAGCCCATGCTTTGACATTTATTTGCTTAGGAATCTTGGACCGATAAATTACCTTTCTGATACTCAGTTTCCTTATTTTAAAGTAGGGTTACATATCTACCTCATATGGTTTTACATAAGAATGAAAATAATAACCTATATAAAATGATTGTACAGAGTAAGTACTTAGCAATGCTGCTTTTGTAGAAGGAGCATGGGGATATGGCAAGTGGGAATGTCCACTTGGCAGTGATTAAAACCAGCATTGAGTTCTTAGCATGGTGATGCCTGCTCGTAATTATAAAGCAAATTTACTTTTTAATAATTAAATGAATTTTGGTTTACCAATCAGTCTCTAGTATCTTTCGCCAAGGGGAGTCATTTTTTAAGGACTGGAACTTTTGAGCTAAGGGACCACTTGTCATTTTCTGTACATCTTCACCAGTTTTAGGAGAGGGGATTGTACACTTTGAGGAGGAACCTTTTTTCACTTGAGTTATTATCTAGGGCAAGACATAGTTTGTCTTTTTAAAAAAAATCTAACAAAAAGCCACCTTTTTATGCCTTCTCTTGTGAGACTGTGTTAGATCATTTTGGTTTCAAGGAACAGAGCCTTAAGCCATCCATCTTAAGAAAGAAAAAAGGATTATAAAGAGAAACGTGAACTGGAAGTAGAAGGAGTCTAGATCTCTTAAAGCTCTAGGAATTCATTCCTCACTTAGTGCCTCTTGGGTCATGTAGCATGTAATAAATAGACAATCATTAATATTTGTGGAATGAATGAATGAATGGCTTTTCTCTTGTTACCTCTGCTTCTTTATCCTCTTGTTATCAACCGGTCTGTGTCTATTGCTGGGATTAAGTCCATAGGGAGCAAATATGACTGCTTTAGCAAATTATCATTGATCCACTTTTTGGGCCCATTGCATCAGAGTGTTTAGTGGCTGGACTTCAGAGGGGTCATGTTGGGGTCAAGGGTCCACCTTGGGCTAATGAGTGACCACCAGACTGAATCTACTTTTCTGGTCATGGGATTTGTATTAACCTAGAATAAGACATCGGGGATGGTAGGCACTGGGACTAACATGTCCACTGCTGAAGCTAACTCCAGTTTAAATTAATAGGAAAATTGGCTGGGAAAGAGGAGGAAAAGAGAAGGAAAAGAGAAATTAACAATGAGTGGCTACTAATTGTAGGATACATTGTTAGATCATTTAATCTCTAATGGTACTATATTATAAGTTTAATATTTCGATTTTAAATGTGGTAAAAGTTCATCTTTGAGATGTTAAATAATCTTTGAGAAGCCACTCTATAAGTATGTTGTGGAGTCTGGGATGTAAATCCAAGCCTCTTTACTTTCAAATATTTCATTTTGTTAAACTACATTGCTCTAGGAGTGCTTTAATCAATGTCAGTGGAAACATAATGCAAACCACATGCATAATTTTAAATTTTCAAGTAAATACATTAAAAAGTAAAAAGAAACAGGTGAAATTAATTTTAATATATTTTATTTAATCTAATATATATAAGATATCATTTCAACATGTAATCAGTACAAACAATTACTAGTGATGTATTATACATTCTTTATCTAGTACCAAATATTCAATATCTGGTATGTATTTTACACCTGCAGAATTTCTTGATTTGGATTAGCCACATTGCAGGTGCTCAATAGCCGTGTGTGGCTGGTGGCTATCATATTGGACAGCACAGCAGTAGAGTATGAATGCCCATCTAACAGTTATTAGTGCTGCGATCTGCATTGAGCCTTTCAGGGTATCAGTTACTGATTTGTTAAATGGGAGATAGTAATACCTTACATACCTGACCCGTAAGGGTGCTACATTTAGGTAATTTATATAGGGCTTAAATCTACAATGGCCCTCTGGGGATTCACTTTGGAGAGCATTCATAATTGAGTTCCAGCTAATTATTAATATTGCTAGCTGCTCTAGAGTGATTTGTCACTATATGTAAGATAATCTATAAGTCATGATTTGAGTTTCTTGAAAGACATTTTTAACATTTTGACAGCTTCTATAAGAAAAAAAAGGTTTGGTTCCTGAACACTTTTCTGTGTGTGTGTTTGGATATGTGTTGAGCAATGATCTTCAGATTGGTGTGTGTGTGTGTGCCCAACTGTGTGTGCCTAACAATGATCTGAAATATATGTATATACACATACACATATATTTCTCAAGTGTCAACTAATTTGTTAATTTAACTTATGGATATACAATAGGTCTATCACATTGTCATTTTGTCAGTTTCAGTTAATGCTAATGATTATAAATGAGGAAAAGTTAGTAAGCATCTCAGTGTAGGCATAATCTAATTTTTGCTACCTTTCAAGGGACATTTACCAAGGAACTTTGTTGATGATATGTATATTATATACCATTATAATTTGGTATATGTGTAAATATACATATACACATATATACACATATGCATACATATAGATGACAATACATGTATGTATATATAGAGTGAGAAAGATAAAAACTAAGATATGTGTTCATGTGTATATATATATAATAAAGATAAAAATACTAAGAAAGAATAAGAAGGCAATTGACAATGCTGTTTGTATTGCTCTTTGCATATTTGTACAAAAGTATTTATGGAATACTCACCAGTGTTCTAGACACTCAGTGATTGCTTGAACTCTGATAAAAATAATTCAAACAGTCTCCTTCCTCATGGAGCTTACCATTTTGTGAAAGAGATAGATTTGAATACAATTTTTTAAATACAGATGTGAGCAGAGTTATGAATTAAAAGTGCACTGTACAGGGAAGGCAGTTATGAGGAAATAAGATTTAAACTGTGACCTGAAGGATAAATAGGAATTAGCCAAGCAAAGTAGGGAAGAAAGGAAGGGAAGAGACATTTCAGAAAGAAGATCTACAATATGAAAATGCAGAATCTCAGAACCTTTAAAGAACTGAGAAAAACCAAAAAAAACACAGTGACATAAATACTATATTTTTCATTTTGAAAATTGGAGAACTGAAGCTCTATAATATTAAGTCATTTGTCTAAAATCACATATTAAACAGAGGTAATATGGGGTGCTAAGTTGCCCTCCCATAAGGCATTTATAATTCATCTAATGTGTTGTGTGTATCAATAGTTCATTTTTATTGGCAAATGGTATTCTTTTGTTCATTCACCAGTTAAGACATTTGCTTTTCTTTTTTTCCTTCTGTTTTTGGTGTTTATGAATAAAGCTACTATAAATTTTCATGTATAGGCTTGGTGAAATAAGTATTAATTTCTCTTGGGTGAATACCTGAAAATGGAATTGCTGGGTCATATGATAAGTGTAATTTTATGGTATGTTTAACTTTATTAGGAATTTCCAGACTGCTTTTCAATGTGGCTATACTAGTTTGCATTCCCACCAGCAGGGCTTGAGAGTTTCAGTTGCTCTACATCCTCCTTCGCACTTGAAATTGGGAGGGTTGTTTTTTTCTCATTCTAATATGTGTGTAATAAGAATCTCATTGTGAACTTATTATCATTTGCATTTTTCCAATCACCAATTATGTACTTATTTAGGCTGGGGAATACTGAAGGAAAAAGAAAAAACTCATTGTTGGTATTTTGAATTCTGATCTTTGTCTCTAATCCACCTGTTACTATTTACTCTTTAGGGCACTCAAATAGCTGCTCTATGCATTCTGCTCAGGTTTTATAGCTGCATTCAGTAGGAAAAACAGGGTAGAATATGCTTTTTCCATCTTAGAACCAGAACCCAGAAGGCACATAGTACTAAATTCTAGCTAATGGTTTTAGTGGAAGAAAAACAATCACAAAATTATGTATTTGCGCTTCATTGTACCTTTTACTTGTCATGACTAATTGCTTAATTAATTAAGAACTTCTGTCATGATGGGACTCTTGGCAGAGGAAGGTGAATTTTCACTTTTATAAATCTTTCAATTCACACAAAGAAGATAGACTTAGAGAACACATTTCCATGTGGTAAAGGATATAATCACAGTGAATGATTTGGGAACAATAGGCTTAAAAACTGCATGGCATTATTATGTTTTATGTTCTTTACTCATTATGGAAATGAGTATCACATGTATGCAACCATTCTGTACTACTGCCTTTACATAGAAGGCAGTTTAATGGAGAAATAATTTGGTTCACATTTTGCAGGATCATTTTGGAATGTTTCTGTAAGTTTGACCATGATACCAAATATAACTTAATTGGCATTCTATAAGAGAACTAAGGAGGTCCTGGGAACTCAAATTTGAATGATGCTGTCCTTGGGCTATATAGTATAAGTTAACAAGATCAAAGTCTCTAGAACCAGTTTACTTGGAATTAAATCCCAGTGATCTAGCTTTAGCTGTGTGACCATGGGCAAGTTATTTAATCTATTTGTGCATCGGTTTCATCCTTTGAAAAATTGGCCTGGTAACAGTACTACCTGATAGTGTTGTTTCCAAGATTCAGTAATTTAAAACCTGTCAAGCACTTAGAACAGTGCTTGTCGCTCTCACTACTTTGGAAAATTGGATCTGTTGGAGTTAAGAATAGTAACTAATATTTTATGATTATTTATGTGCTGAATACTTTGTTCACTTATTCTCACCACCACGGTACATTTTCTAGCTTAAGAGATTAAGGTAAAGAGAATTCATCCAAAACCGTATGGATACTAAAGTGAAGGCAGAATTCAAAGCTGGCAGTTTGATCTCAGAATTCATGCTACTACACCATGTTACTAGAAATGGATAATCAACAATATAATAGCTTTTCTAAACTAATGGTGTATGATCTCCAATACCATCTGTTATTAGTGAGTAGAGCTTTGGTGTATGGAGCATATTTTATTCATATTTATGAATGTTTTTAAGTTTTAAGTTCGCAATTAGAGACTTACCTGTTTAAAAAAATGGCAGAAAAAATACTTCTGTCCATTATCAGAAATCAATTAAAAACAACAAACAATAACAATAGATACGCACATTCCATCTCTAGTAAAACTAGGAGGTATTTCTAACCCTCATCTACAGGATGCAAAGATGGAAAGCAGTTGGAAGAATTGTAGCTAACTTAGCAGTGAGATGTCAAATCTAACCATCTGCAGAGGGACATACATACCAGTGATAAACAAATTGATTCATCCAGCAGAATCTGAGAAAAGCTCAGGAATCTAAGGTGCCAGGTGTTACAGAAGGTAAGGTGAAATTGTGGGGGAGGGGTGAGGTGGGATGCAAAAAGGTAGATTGTATGAAATTAATTATATTTCTAGACACTACTACCACTTCCCCATCTTTGCATATGGAAAGTATAATCTGTGAGAATTAAACCTGAGAAATGACAAAGGGGACATAACCACAGGAAAAAAAAAAACCAGATTATTTGATAGATAAGACTTTAGGAAAAGCTGTAATTAGAATGTCTTAGGAGCTATTGGAATGTGGGGGAAGATTTACCCAGAGATTGAAAAAGAACAATAAAGTACATGCAAATCATCTTTAGGAAAAAAAATATTCCAGAGAGAAGGGAAATATAATTATAGTATAATGTGTTAATCATAAGTAAGCAGTTTTTATTTAGTCTGAAAACAATGATGGATATAGCCCCAAATTATGTTTCAATCATATTGGGAGTCTGGAGTGGGGGAGGTAAAATGGGTATAAAGTAAAAATCCTTATAACCATATAGGATACCAGTATATCAATAGTATACACACATGGTTTAGAAATATGCAATTATATGCCAGAAGTAGCAGCTAAATAAGTGTAATGTGGTTACATCTGGGAATGGTACAGCCTTGATGGTGGAAAAGGGTTAACATAGGACTGCTACGTTTTAAGTCTTTTTGCACTGTTTGATTACATGTATTACTTTTATAAAAATAAGAAAGCGAAAGCTCAGGAGTAGAGGATCTCTGATACTTTTTATTCTTACACTTTTCCTGAAGATTATTTGTTTGTATGCTTATCTCCCTTCCGGGACTGTCAGCAATTTGAGAATTAGGGAGGGGTGTTTAATTTTTGCCTACTCTGCAGCAATTAACATAGTGCCCTATGATAGTAGATGCTCCGTAAAAGTTGAATGGATCTAGGATATAGAGGTCAGAAACCAGTATTTAGGTCTACCATCGCTTCTCTCTTTGCCTCTTGCTTTGATCAGAATACTTTACTTATTGATGCTGAGGGGGAACAGAGTTTGCCATCCCAAAATATGCCTTTTTTGGGGATATTGATTATTTTAAGCTAGTTATTAAGAAGCAAAAGACTCAAGAAGAGCCTCTTACCTCCCTCTTTACCTGCCTTAAGGAATTCAAATAGAAAAACCTGCTCTGAGAAGGGAGCTATTACCTTGGTGCTATATAAACTAAATGTGACAGACAGGGAAGAACCAAGCAAAATCTGTTTGTTAGACTCCCCTCTGAGTCTCATTGTTTCTGGGTGGCTGGCAAAAATTTGTTTACAAAATGTTCGCACTTTCTCATCTCCCTGTGGATTGCTTTCCTTCCTTTTGAAGTCCAAACCACTTTCTCCTTAGCTCAAGATGGCATACAAGCCTCATCTGTCTGATTTGTCCTCTGATCTCATGTTCTTATGGAACCCTCATATATGCATACATAATTAAATTTGGTTATTTTTTTTCCCTTCGTCTGTCTCATGTTGATTTGATTATTAGACCAGGCAGAAGAACTTAGAAGGGTGGAGGACATTTTTTCCTGCCCCACAATGTCTTAGGTTTTTCTTGGAAAAACTGGGTGTGATGATCTTCAAGGTCTCTAAGAATTTGAAAATTTATTATTCTTTTTTATTAATGGCCCTAACATTGCAATTTAAAATCTGTGTTTAAAGACTACTTACATTTTTATCCTTTCTAGCTCTTATCTTACTGCAGTTTGTAATTATTTTGTGTCTTTACTTTTTAAAAAATCTATTTTTGCTGCAGACTGTAAGCTTTCAGAAGACAAGGACATGTCTGTCCTGTCCTGCATTTTTTCCCAGTGTTAGAGAGATTTGTATGTGGAGACACGCAGTAAGCATTTGATGAAAAAATATATCTTGACAGTAATTTTATGGATGCTCTGAAGATCCAGTTGTTCTTCCAGACATTTCAGAAAAATATCTTTAAGTCAAAATCCGATAACTGAAATTTGCATACGGTCCTTGTCAGCTATTGTGTAATATCACTTCTGTCTGCATATTCGGAATAGTCTTCTATTTCCTGTGATTTCAGTACTTTTTCACTTCTTTAATTACCTCTTCAAAATTGCTTTCTTTCATGAGGCTTTTCTGAGTTAATCTCTTCTTCCAAGTCTCAGCAACTTAGTGTATGAGAGCTGTGGTTTATATAAGACTTTCTTTTTCTCTGAGTTAAACTGTAAATGATTTGGGGTAGAGTTTTGTGACTTGATAAAACACACTATACATTTTAATGAGTCAATTCTAAATGATTCAAATCTACAAGCTGGCTTTCCCTTCAATACATACAAGTAAAAAATTCAAGGAGTTAGCAAAATTTATTTAAGATTTTGCCAAATCCAACATTTTGAAAGGCAATTTAAATATTTAACCAAATGTTCAACCAAATTCTAAACATCGCTGCATTTATTCCTCTCTGGCTAGAAGTTGTCATTTGCCAAGAGACTAAGTAAAGTATTCTTCTAAAATATCGAATATCTTCTAAAGAATTTGCAGCCTTTAACAGTAGTCACTTACTCCCCTGTATGTATGTCCAAATTCCCCAGTATTCATTGTCATTATTCCAACTTGCGTAGCAAATGTATTCATCTATCTGCATTCTTTCCCTCCTTCTCTCCCTTCGTCCATCTATTTTTCTCTCTTCATCCTTTAATGCCAGGAGCAGCTAAGTGATTTAGGCTGTAGGCTGATCCAAGGGAATATGAAGTTGGAACAGATCTGACTCTTTCTGTATAATTACTGTATGTTTCAAAGGAGACACATGTGAAATACTTGCTATGGACTAGACATTGTATCAAGTGCTTTATGTGTATTTTAATCCTCACAGCAATCCTCTGATGTGAGTTTTATTTTTCCCACTTTACTGCAAAGGAAATTAATACTCTTTGAGGAATAAGAAAATTGTCCAGTTATAAAACTTGTAAGTTTAGTGGGAACACATGAAGCTAGGTCTGTCTGGCAATAAGCATCCTGCCTTCCTTGTATATCAAATCTCTGAGAACGTAAGTAGTGGCATATTTATGCCAAAACTATTTGAATTAAGGCTTTGTTTAAGGTTGATGATGTCAGAGATTTCTCTTGATCTCAGCTATATCTTTTTTAGTTTGAAAAAGACTAATATTTCATTAATATGAGAATGAGAGTATTTATAAAGATATTGAATAAGAGAATAAGGATTCTAAAAGATTTTGATGGCATCAACGAAAACTAAAATTGAAAGGGTAGAATTTAGTAGGAATGGATTTTAGGTACTGTGTGCAGGCCCCTCAGAATAATTGCACAAGGGCAGAGTTTTTCAGATGTGGCTTGGCAGCAGACTTTACGGGAAGCTAATGGCATTTTATCATGGTAAACGCAATATAAGTAGTGATGCAACTAGGCTACTCTGGCTTCATTAAAGATACAATAGTAGCTAGAATTAGGGTGGTGAAAAGTCTCAGTTTCTTTTGTTCTATTTTCATGTCAGATTGCATTTGAAATAGTGTGATTTAGGCAGAGTTTAAAGAGTTATGTGGACATAATGAAGTAAACTTAGATTGAGAGATTCACAAAGGTGGGTCATGTGTCCTACCGGCGTTCCTGGAACATAACAGTTATTAGTCAACGTTCTCCATAAAAACAGAACCAGACGTATATGTCTCTGTCTGTCTGTCAATCTCTTTCTATTGCGCACACACACACACACTAACGTTTATTTTAACCAACTGGTGACTGTAGAGGCTTGAAAAGAGCAAAATCTTCAGAACAGACCAGCGTGCTGTAGACTCAGGGAAGAGTTGCAGTTCAGGTTTACCGAAAGAATTCTCTCTTCTCCCTGGGAGGTCAGTCTTTTTCTATTAAGGCCTCCAGTTGATTAGATGAAGCTTTCTCACATTATGAAGAGTAATCTGCTTTACTCAAAGACTACAGATTTACATGCTGATCTCACTTAAAAAAATACCTTCCTAGAAACATCTAGAATACTCTTCGACTAAATATCTGGGTACTGTGGCTTAGTCATATAATATTATATTAACAAATAATATTAACTATCACACAGATATCACTAAATACTTCTTGAGTGAATTAATTTAAAAAATGAAGTATACGTACAGAGTTGCAGGAGACGGGTATGTCTAGCTGAAGAAAAGAAGACTCACGAATAAAATAATTGCTATCCTTAAATATTTGAAGACTTTGGGGATAGATATGAGGTACGGGTGAGGTCAGGGGATAAGTTTTGAGGCAGAAGACAAGAGAATAGATAGAAAGTTTATTTATAGAACAGTCGGACCCCTCTTTCTATTCCTTTGCACAACATCATCAACGAGGCAGCCACTTTCCAGGTCGGAGATCAATATATTCTTCTCCAAAAGAACCGAATGACTCTAAAAAAGACCTTCAGATACTGATATCTGGAAGCCCTCCAATGCAAGGTGACTTCTCAGCCCAGTCACCCCAAAGTGAAGCCCTTGTATCAACAATTTTCCTCATGCTCACAAAGTATCTAGTCAGCATTATAGCATTTCATATTTAAAAATAAGTAGGTTGGCAAAGATAATTTATCTAACATTTAAACAGTGCTAAGTGATTTACTTGTGTATTGTAATACTAATGTATTATTGCATTTAATCCTCACAACAGCCCTATGTCATAGGTACTAGAAACATCATCTCCATTTTCCAGATGTGGAAACTGAAGCACAGGTTAAGAAACTTGCCTAAGGTCATGTAGTTTGTGTGTGAACATATTTATTTATTATCTTCTTCCTTAAATCACCTTTCAATGAAAAAAAGAAATAGAAAAACAAAAATAAATGAAAGGTGATGCTAGGAATCAAGGCGAATGGCTTAAGGAGACCATAATTCCCTTATGTGTAAAATGACAGGCTTACAATAGGTAATTACCACTTTTTCAGATTTCTAAACTTCTATTCATTATATAGGCTAAATTACAAATTTAGATCTTCTTATGATAATTTATTTCATAGAGACGTGGGGAAGCAAGTACTAGTATCATGCCTTTAACAATTTTTTGACAGATTACTTTTAACACAATACTATCTACATTTTTGGGAAAAGTTATTGGAATAAAGGGTGATGGTGTTAAATACTAAGAAAATAATCAACAATAAACCAGAATATGAGCCACTTAAATTACTTCACTGCTTGGGACAGCAAATCCACAAACAAATCAATGCAGCTAACCTTAATAGTATACATCTAGGCTAGAATATGAAGAAAATTGAATAATAGGAAAATACGTAGGGAACAGTGGGAACAAGTGAATTCGGTAAAAATAAGGAAGAGTAGGTAAGCAAAAAACTCCAAAAAACAACAACAAAAACCACTCCTATAAGTTCTATATGTTTGACAAATGTACGCTAGGTATTTCTGTAATAGAGCCATAAACTATTCTAGTACGAGGTCGTTTCATTTAAAGTATTTCTATTTTTCATTTGGGAAGACCAGGCACAAAGTTAGGCGAAATGGCTTCAGCTCCACATTAAGCATACTTAGGTTGCCAGCAATAGAAACCAACTCTAGCTAAGGGAGAAGAAAAGGAATTTATTAGGAAGTTATTGGTTATTTCAAAGAATTAAGGAAAGGGCTGGAGAACAGCCTCAGGTATCTGAATAGCAGGGTCTTCTCAATAGTCTGCGTCAAAGCTCCATACAGTTCTGGGAGTTAATCTTTTTATTCTTAAGCCACTCTACTTTAGATCTAAATTTTGGCACAGCTTGTATTATTATTCATCCCTATTTAGGAAGAAAGAAGGGCATGTTGATTTATAGTCCCATCAAGAATGCATGCAATAGAGAAGAGGGAGTTCTCTGAAATGAAATGAGGGCACAGTTAACCAAAAGAAGGAAGAAATGGATTCTAAGCATCCAGATCCCCATAAATGTTCACTACGAGCAGTCCAAGTTGACGCGTAGTTCTAAGTAAAAGACCTTCTAATTTAGATTTGAATAGAGACCAAAACATACCTCTTTTTTGGATTTTTTTCTAAGCTACTTTTTTTCTGCCTACTTTTTTGAGCTTCCACTGAATAACTAGGTGAGTTCGTGAGTCTGTTTTATGTCAAGCTTTTTTTCCTCTGCTTTTTCCTTTCTTTCAGAGTAGAGTTCCATGTAAATAAATTCCCCAAAACTATGACTTTCAGCTTTCACTCGGATTCTAAGAGTTCACGGCTGCCAGGATTTCCTCACTGCTCTTTCCCAGTGTGTCCAGGATGTCTTGGCATTGACTGCTTCTGGAATTAAGACAGACTGGTGGACTTCTCCAAACACCATAAGAATAACCTATTTTTTTTCCTGAGATAATTTTATATATACAGGGCAGCT
Organism: Pteropus medius; assembly: GCF_902729225.1. NCBI lineage: Eukaryota > Metazoa > Chordata > Mammalia > Chiroptera > Pteropodidae > Pteropus > Pteropus medius. The sequence goes on from NW_024347791.1 coordinate 9,986,325, forward strand.
TGGAGTTCAGGAGACCAATCTATAAAGGATGTTAAAATATCAGTGGAGTAAATTAGAAACATGGCACTAGTTAGCTCAGTTTTCCATAAGGTGGCATAATCTAAATATGTCCCTTTCCCACTAAAGTAGACAGTATTTTAGAGTGGGAAAAAAATATTATAATTGGGCAATGCTCTTCCATCATGAAGTAAGTTTTGAACCTTATTTAAAGAATATAGACTTGAAGAGGAAACCAAATTACTTGCCTATCTAAGACACCCATAGACCTATCTGGCTCTGTCAGTTTCTCAAGCTGTCTGACCTCTTGTTAACACTGATGCTCCTTGCCTGAAACTGTCTAGGGGCACAGTGTGACGGTGTGGGAGAGTGGAAAAATCACTGGGCAATGGATCAAGAGCCATAAGTTGTGAGCTTTGCCTTAGTTGTCCCTGAAAATTTCAAATTTTGAGAGAAGAAGTGAAAGAAGACTGCAGTTACTCTCTGTCTCCAGTAAGTCAGGATCTAGGCAGGTTAGAGCTAACATGTTAGTATCTTCAGTGCATTCTGCTTTGGGAAGCTAATGATGATATCTAAGGATGGAGACTTTCTTATATACAGGACACTATATTAGGCTTTTTAAAATATATCATTTAAATCTCCTGGCAACTCTCCAAGGCAGATGATGTTCTTCTCCTTTCACATGTCAGGAGACTGTCTCTCAGAACTTTCCCAAAGTCAAACAGCTAGTAATTGCAAAGCCTAAATTTTGCCCTCTAGTCCTATCTAACTCCAAAGCTTATGCTTCTTCTTTCTCCAAGAAGCTTGGGATCTGAGTAAGATCTGTTGTTCATCTTTGTATCCTACTGCCTTGCTCATTTGTATCCTACTGCCTATCACAGAGTAAACTAGGAGGGAAGATTAATGGAGGAAGCAATGTGAACAATGGCACAAGGTATGAAAGCTCAGGTACATTCCACTTAATAATAGATAGTCCAATGGTTTGAACAGGGAGTGTATAAAGGAGATCGTGTGATGTCATTTGGAAAGTTAGATGGAGGTGAGATGAAGAAACCCTTTGATGATGAAGTCAAAGGATTTTCAGTGTTTTCAGTAGTCGGTGTGAAACCTGTGAAGATTTTTGAGCATTCGAGTGGCAGGATTACAATTGGGCTGAAGTACTATTAACCTGATTGTAGTGGATAGAATGAATTAGGGGTAAAGAGATTAAAGGTGAGGAGACCACTTCGGTGTTTGCAACAAATTAAGTGAGAGGTCTTGAGAATCCAGACTTTTGCATTGATTAGAGTGGAAACTGGAGGAGGGAGAGTATACATTCTATAGATCTTTTGCTATTAGAGTTTATATAATTTAACAATACCTTAATATGATGGCAGGGAGAGAGGGAAATTTAATCATCACTTTGAAATTTAAAGCTTAAAGGATTGGAAAAATGTCAGCCACAGGGAAAAAGTCAAGGTGTGGAAATTTTTTTCCAGGTTAAGAGAAAATAAGTATGTTTTGAGGGGATGTTGAGTTAGATGTGCAAAGAAGATCATTGGCAGGGCCTGGAAATGCATGATTGGATTTTGGAGAGAAGTCAAGGATAGATATAGAAATTTGAGAGGCATCCACATAGAAAACCAGCAAAAAAAAAAAAAAACCACTAGCAGTCAGCCTATATATGAATGAATGGTACAGCCCACATGAAATATGATGTTATATGTTAGTTCCTAACAAGGTTTGCCTCTCCATTCCTCATGACCGCTGGGTCTAGGGATTGAGAAATCTGTACCATTCTGTCCTTTCCATCTGGTCTGGAAATATTGAATGAGCTTTCTGGAGACGTTTGTTAAGAATTGACATCTGAATCCGAGAGAGCTGAATCCTGTTTTTCCTTCTCCACATCAGCTTCTCCACCTTTTTGGATTGTCTCTCACTCTCTTCCTCCTCTACTGGATTCTGTAGTTCTCACACTTACTGCTGCAGTAAAGATTTTTGGTGGCATGGTGTAAGAAAAAAATAGAATGGATTGTAGCATTTGGATGTTGAGTGGGAGATGAAAGCAGTGCATGAGAATAATTTGTAATTCTGTATTAAAGATCCTAGCATTTCCCTACTTGACTGGTACTTTACATCTTTGATAACTGAATAGCATTCATAGCTGCATTAAGCAAGACATATGAACAAGCTGGGCCAGTCAGCATCATAGAAAATATGAGACAATCTGAAAATATTTACCTCGGCACAGTAATAGCACTCTTGTTTAGGTGACTGTTAGACAAAAATAAAAAATTTTATAGCATAGGAGCTGGGTTCTTTAGCTGTCTTAAGGCTACCTTTGTACTTTTTCATAGTGTTAATATTATGACATAGATGTCCTGCTTTAAATGTTGCATTAGAAAAAAATTCAGTGCTGATTTTGACTATTGGAGAGCCTTTCATGTTTTTCCATTCTGAAACTTGCTCTGTACTTTCATGTTTTTTCTTTTTTAAATAATCCCTTTACAAATACAATCTTGAAATGCTTTGTTTCCTTTTTTAAGCATAAGAGCATGCTCACTGGAAGCATATTGTATGTGAAGATTGTCACTTGTTCCGTTTTGTGCACTGATGGTGAGCAGAAAATCTTTTTAGCCTCCTTCTTTGTAAAAATTATTTATACAGCACCACTCTAAAATTTTAGTGTTAACAGTAAAATTACTTCTAGATCTAGTACAATGAAGAATAAGAGAAAACCTACTATGTTAAGAATGAATAATGCATTTATTTTAATCTTTGGCTCCACTCTCCCACCAGCTTCCTATTTGTCTACCAAAAGGAATGCAGCAAAAATCCCCAAAAGTGTTAATTTTTTTTCTGGAGCTGATCCAGTAGCACGTCAAAAGAGTTTTGAAAAGAACATTCACTTATGTATAACAGCTTTTGAATACATAATGGGACATATTAGTATGCTTTTAAAAGGAGCATGGATAGAGCTTGAAGACCCTATAAAAGTGTGTGAACTCCTGTATTATCATTCATGATTAAACCAAAATTGTTTGTATGTGAACAGATTTAATTGTTTACAGAATCTGCATAACACTATCAACAGAATGGGATTGACGAGGGAGGGAGGCATAAGAATTTTTAGCCTGATTATGATTCATAGATGTTCCTTTAATAAATAGCTTTCCTTAAATATAATCTGAAAAAAAAATAGCAATGAAAACAGTTACTTATGGACAACTAAAAATAATTCTATGGATTCTGTGTTTTTAATTGCAGATTAATCTGAATCAGGAGGGTATCAAGACTCTTTGGAAAATAAATAAGGTATCTATATATATTCCTTAGGAGACTCAGTGACAGGGTAAATAGATAGCTCTTTTTTAAAAAATTGCCCTTCTTAACAATTTGATTTACTATTCAAAGAATTTTTTTTAAAAACACATTGATTTTCTTTTTTTTTAAAAAAGTGATTATATAAAAATAATAGAAAAGATGTAGCTATCTTTTTTTTGTTGGGGGTTTACCTAAGCTACAGAATTGAGTTTATCATACTTTACAGTTCATGGTACAATCAACATCATCATCCTCTTTTAAAATTTTATTTGTTGTTATTTTGCCCTTTGTAACTTAATACCCCCCTTTTGTTCCCAAGTTCTCTTACAGGTTTTCAATCTACCATGGTTGAATATGTATGGATCTTTAACAATATATGGACTTGTATTGTTTAGGGATGTGCCTAACTGTGAGGTAGTCTGATTGCTGTACTAATCTCTAGTCTCACCCACTTAGAAACCATTCTCCATGTGTCTCCCAGAGAGATCTTTCTAAAATATAAATCTGATCATGTCAGTCAACTTAAGATTCTTGAGAGACTTTCCCATTCATAAGGAGACTCTCCATCAGTTAAATCACTGTCCGCTCCTCCCAACCATCTCATATCAAACTCCTCACCTTCCTCACTAAATTTTTGCGGAACAGCTCCCACCCTTGTATGAAGTCTTTCCTTTGTTTGTATCGCCTGTTAGCAACCTTATACTTCCCTCTACCCTGCCTGGAAAATACTGTTGTTATTGTTGTTGTTGTTGTTGTTGTTGTTGTCATTAGAACACAATTCAAGCACTCATCTCCTTTATATGAAGCCTGCTCCAGACTTCGATAGCCTGGTTCGGCCTGTCTTTTGCCTCGTGTCTTCACTGTATTTTAGATAGAATTTTATCATAACACCTGCAATATATTTTTTTGGTTTCCATGTTTTTTGGTTTCCTTGTCTATGCTCTGAACTCCAAAGAAAAAGGGAAACTCTCTTAGTCAACTTTTTAACCCAAGTAGAGTTTCCAAAGTCCCAATAAATATTAATCTTTGGCATTGGGAATAAGAAATCATAATTCCTAGGAATTTTGGGAAATTCCTGAAATCATAAGTTGTTCTTAAAAATACTTCCAACAATCTTTATAGGCTATATTTATCATTATGAATATCTAAAATTTTGTTTATTATATGATAAATAATAAGTTTAGTAGTATTTATTCAAACAATAGAAAGCACCAGTGAATAGTTTATTAGGTAAGTATTCAAATTACATAACATTTAGACTTCCTTGAAAAGCTACCAGCACCACACAGATGCATGTGTCAAATTTGCCACGTAAGCACTCATTTGGCTTCCAAAGCCTTATTTCTTGAAACATCACTCATAGGAGTTGTATGAAGTGTATTATGTATATCAACGTGTGAATGTTTATTTTATTTGCAAGAGTAATTCATTCTTAGCATCAGATGAGGCCTTGAACACACACCCATAACTTGACAATAGCTACAAACAAGAATGACTGATTAAATTGTGATGACTTTGTTCCTGTGTTTAGCACCCTGGTTCCTGGAAATGTTGACCTTCACCTTTTAATCTGCATGTTATGTCAGCACTTCCTGCCTTTCCTTCCAACTGGACATCAGTATAGTCCTTTGAAGTACCAATATCTCCATGTTGTTAAGCTTTAATTCTCATTGAAGAATTATAATATTTTTCCTGTTTCTGATTTTCCCTATTTCTTAACTAATTTTTCCTAGGACTTAGAATTTAGAAAAACATACATTTTCTGAGAAATTCTGGAAATTAATTCTTGTATGGAAACAACTCCTATTACCTACATATTAGACATTCAGTAAAATATTTTGAAATACTTTTTAAGTGAATGTTCTTTTGTAGCCTCAAAGCATCTGAAATAAGATCTGGTACACTGAGATATTTTAAATACTTTCAGGATTGAATCTGTGGTTCTTTGGAATCAGTGTCATGATAAAGTAGGCCATCAGAGTTTAGATTTTGTCATTAACACCAGAAATGCCAGGTTAGTTTACATTATTTTGGTGACTTGGAAGCAGGTAACCTTAATTTAGTTAAAACCTATGAGAAACCCAATAAGACAGCTGAAATTCATCAGACTCCTTGTTATATATTTTCATAGCACTCTATGCCTACCTTTTATAGTGTTTGTACCTATGGACATTAACTACTTGTACTATTTGCTTAACGTTTTTATTCTTGACTAAATTCCCTGAAGGCAGGGATTATTTCTATTATATTCACGGGTGTGATTCCAGAAGGTGCTAGTTAACCACACAGTACAAGCATGTAATGGGCAGCTTAGTGAGCATTTATTGTATACATACGTAAGTGAATGAAGAAGACAGCAGTCTGAATGAACCAGAGTACTACAGACTGTGAGCCAGCTTTACCTGAAGTCTCTGAGAGATTCTGAAGAACACACTTTGAAAATTACTACTGTATTCCTTGACACAGACTGCATGGTTAATCATGTCATATGGTATTGTAAAAGATTTTCTGTCTCTATGACTGGTAGTGAAATGTTATTACCCCAACTATATGCCTGTTAGTTAGCCTGCATGGGTTAGCAGCAGCATCTTTCATTATAAGAGATAGCATATTATTAATATTGTTATTATTGCTCCTATTATTAACTTCCTTCTGACCTCTTTACAAAGGGCATTCCATCTCTTTCAAGTTATTACACATTTTGCTTAATTATTTTGCTTAATTAACCCCAAGGATAAATTTTAAAGATTAAAAAATTCCTTAAATTTTTAGTATCTCCTCCTTGATTAATATGACTAGATTTGTGAAATGGAATAGTAGATCTATTATTACTTCGGATGTTTTACCTATGTTTTAGTTTCATCGTGGTGATAAGGTGTGGATAGGGTGAGTACAGAAGAGTTGAGCTGGAGAGGATGGTAGTACGGGGCAGAAGAGGGCATCTAATCTTCCAAATAAATATTTTAAATAAAAATTCTCTGAACATGTTATGATTAGGACTTTCCTCAAACTGTTTTCAATATTTCTGCCATAGAAGACCAAACCAACATAGTTTTCTGTATTTTGATGATTTCTAGGGTTTCAAATGTTCAGGATCAAAAAACCTGGTCCAGTTCCACACAGGGCTAGTTTCTGGAGCTGGAAAATAAGGAGTTACAGAGTGGCTATCCAGTCAGAATGTTTGGTCATTGTCAAGTCGTAGAGAACTAAAACTATGCTTAGCGTGAACCCATAGATGTCACCTATTAGTGTGGATATATGGATAGTCAAACCAAAAGGAAATAGAAAGGAGGAGCATATTATTGAATTTCTCTTGTACCCTTTCATTTTCATTACATTAATTCTTGAAATTTTACCAGTTGTTCTGATTTTCGAGGAACTTGGACTAGTGTTTATATTTATGGCTGATTTAGAGTGTATTAAACTAGCTGAGAATTTTTCCTATATGTCTTTGTCTGAAGCAAACAAAGCTATCAGTTTTAAACTTGACATTAACACAGCCTTTGCTGAAAAAGAGCTATCAAGTAAATTTAATCTATTCATACAAAATCTACTCTATCCCTCGAGTCACTTAGCATAATTGGGGTATTTCTGCTTGGGATCGTAAAATGCTACCAACTATTTTGTAGGAATATAAAAGGAAGAAAAAAGTAGCTATCTTGTATTTATAAAAACCTGGAATTATTTATGCGTTCTGTGTATTGAAAATTCAAGTTAGGTGAATTTGGTTTATTTTGAAGTTACACATATAAAATAAAGTCTATAGCAAAAAGATGGAACTTTCAGCTAACTAGGAGATTTAAGATGTTAGAGAAAAGAGTTTACAAAAATAAGTAACTCAGAGACAATAAGTGGACATTTTGACGATGAAAAATAAATCAGTGATTAAAATACAGTTGCTTCAGAAGGCAGGGGAAAATACAGAGAAATAGAAATGAGAGAAAAAAGATGTATATGATATACCCAGGGGACCTAATATTCTAGTCATAGATGTTCTAGAAAGGGAAAATAAATCAGTAGAGGAAACAGTAATAAAAACAAAATAAATAATGTTTCCCTGAGATGAAGACAAATTTAAATCTTTCAATTGAAAGTGAAGAGAAAATGGTAACCCAAACTGTTGGGGAAGAAATGAGACTGCTCTTAGATATATTCCAGTGGAATTTCCAAATTCCATGAACAAAGACCATTTTACAGGATTCTAGACTGAAAAAGCAGGTACTGTTTGAAAGGAGAGATAATCAAATCGACACCAGTCTTCTTGTCTGTGTGGATGCTGGAAGATAGTGGAGCACTGTATTCAGAATTCCAAGGAAAAAAATTCCGACTCTATTGTATGTATTTAATTTATAGTTGTGTAGCTAGCTATTTCTTGTGGCACCAAGACAGATATTTCAGATAATTTCTCAAGGAAGTCCTCTTGTCAAATGAAGTTGAATCAGAATCAATATCTCAAGTAAAAGAAAGAATAATGTAACTGAAATGACTGAAAACTCTTATGTCATGAAGTGTAAACACAAAACAATTGTACTTTTCCAATTTCTACTAATAGTATGTTCTACAGAAATCCCTTTTCTTGCTCAATAGCACACTTCCTAATGACGTCTAAATCTAATTCCAAATTTTTCACTTTCTAGTATTAAAATGGTCATACTTTAGCTATTAAGACTTATTCCTGCTTGTTTTAATAAACCCACAAAGTACATGCATAAGTTAAAACATAATAAATTTTCAGTTATTATAGCTATGTAGTCAGAATTCAAATCAAGAAATAGAATATTAGCTGCATAGTAAATATACTAGTTTGTTCCTTCTACTATTGTTGGACAGTATTTGGCTATTGTGAATTGTGCATTTCTTGCTTGTACATGTCTTTTGGTGAACATAGTTAAGAATTCCTGCTTGTCATAGGGTATGCATATGATTTAATAAACATATGAAGTTTTAATAAATATTGCTAAGTAACTTTTCAGTGTTTGTACTAGTTGACATTTCCACTAGCAGTATGTGATTTTCCAGCTGCTTCATAGCCCTGCTAACGCTTGGTATTGTCTTTTTTTCATTTTCGTCATCCTGGTGGATATGTAGCAGTATTTCATTGTGGTGTTAATCTGCATTTTTCTTGATGACTAATGAAGTTGAGCAGCTATATGTGTGTATCTCTGTGTGTATGTGTACATACATATATACATATATATTTATTTGACTATTCTCTTTTCTGAAATGCTTGTTCAAATATTTGATCATTTTGTATTGAGATGTATGCCTTAAAAACTTTTTTAAAAAATTGATTTGTAGGAGTTCTTTACGAGTTCTGGTTACACATGCCTCATCAGATACACATGCACACACACACACGCACACATGCACATGGGCACAGTCTTCTATGTTTTGTCATTTTTTTTTTTTTCTCTTAATGGTGTTTATTGATGAAAAACAATTCTTACTTTTGCTGCCGTCCACTTGATCCAATTTTTTCCTTCATGGTGTTTTTTTGTATGTTTAATTTTTGTCTGTTTGAAGGTCACGAATGTATTCTATTATATTTTCTTCTAAAAGTTTTATTGTTTTACCTTTCACATTTATATCTGTAGTCCATCTAGAATTTATTTTTATATATGGCTCAACACAGGGGTTGAGATTCATTTTTTTCATGTGGATATCAAATTGACTCAGCATTACTTAATAAAAAGACCGTCGTCCCATTGTACTTCTATGCCACCTTTGTCATAAATCAAGGAACTATATAGGTTGGGATCTATTTCTGGGCTCTATTCTGTTCCATTGATCTATTTATGTATACTTGGGTCAATATTTTACTGTCTGAACTATGCTGTTTTACATTGTCTTGATGTAAGCCTTCCAGCGTTTTTGGTTCTGTTCATTTGAAAACTTCGTTCTCATGTTTCATTTAAAACTAGATTCTCCCTTTGCATAAGCAGTTTGGTGTGGATGGGAATACATAAACTGCTCAAACATACTCATTCCCTTGCTTCTTATTTCCTCCTCCTCTGACTCGGCTCCTCCACCTGCAGGGAGGAGGACGAGCAAAAAAAAAAAAAAAAAAAGTCTTTTTATATGATGAGACAACCCCGGGCAAGGTTTCTGACCCTTTTCTCCTTGTTCTTACTCCTAAACTGGTTTGTCAATAGCCTCCCACAGGTAGATCCTGTCACACCCAGCAGGTAGCCTCAGGTTGTGTTCCTCTAATGCCTGTTTACTTCCAGCTGCATCATTGATGGCTAGCCTGTGGCTCCCAATCTCATCCATTTGCTGCTCCAAGTCAGATCCCCTGGGTCTGGACAGAATCCATATTCCATATCTGTCAGAAAATATGCTTTCTGACAAGGAACAGTTTGCCATTTTGGTCTAATGTTTAGCCATTCCTTTTCCTCCACTTTCATTCTGCCTCAGCTCCAGATGCTCCGGGGTTAGTCAGATATCTGTCCACGGATAGCATTTGTAAGTTAGTCTTTCATGCAGACACTCCCCAGCTTTTTCTTGGTCCTCTCTTTCCCAGGGCCTTGGGAAGGGAAAACAGTTGAGCTTTTTGTCCTCTACACCTATGGGAGGGGAGAAAGCAGCCTCTCAACACAAAGATTGCATTCCCCAAAATGTGACCACATCCTGCTCACAATCCTTCTTTCATATTTCTCAAACTTAAAGACCCCTCAAAGCTCTGGGACGAGAGAATCTTATTCCAATACCTAGGCCTTTCATGAACATGGCTATCTTTATTGTAATCTCCTTACTTTTGGTTATCTCAAGGCAGCAAAAGATATCAACCATTTCTCATATAATTTTGTTAAATATGTAAGAAACCATGGTGAGCAATGAAACTAGTAAAACCTAAATCACTTTGGATAATATGGTTGTAAAATATAACTTAATTATTAAGAAATGTTCCTGAAATAAAAGTTGTAAAGAGGAAACAATAATATAGCATTAAAATTCTATTCTGTTGATCAAGGCTTTGGGGTGAAAGTGAGAAAAGAAATACACAAATTATACTTTGTTAAGGATGAACATAGTTATAATTTAATTCTTGACATCAATAAGAAATATAGGTTTAATGAATCTGCAGAAAGTAAAGGACAAATATAATAGAAAAAAATGTTAAGGAAAAATAACTAGAGAGGGATAAAGAAGTGAAGGAAATTTGATAAGGAAAACAGAGAAAAGATAGAGAAGACAAAAAGAAAAAGCACAGGAAGACGATAATAAAGACACTACATAAAATTAAGGAATAATACCAAATGTGAACACATTAAAAGACAAAGCTTCACAGGTTATAAAACAAAAAACTGTCAACTGCAGCTATGGCTGTTTTCAAGAGATCTAGCTAAGAGAAAATGACAAAAATAGAATGAAAATAAATGGGTAGTCATGTCAATTAAATGTAAACATAATAAGAGAAAGCTGAGGTAGCAATATTAATAACTGACAAATCATAATTAAAGATGAAGAGCATTATATGGAATTAAGCTGAATTTTTTGGTAATAATAAAATGTATTATCCATACAGATGATGCATCAATCTTTTGCTTCATATAACAACAAAATTTATGTGAAGTAAATTTAGAAGTACAAAGAAAATTTGATGATAATTTAGTCACAATGACATATGGTGTATGGTGACATTTCTCAGAATTGAATGATGAAGTAGACAAACCAAATAGAGTTAGAGATGGTGTAGAGTACGCAGTTAATAAGCTTGAAAAATATACATCTCACCTTTAAAAACAGAGTACACTGTTCAGTGCTCATGTAATATAAGAAAGCTACATGCTAGTTTTCAAAAGAAATTATTTGAAATCTTTTGAAGTTAAATATCCTCTGACTATAATGTGGTAAAACAAGAAATTGATCATTAAGAGAGAACGAATCTAAGCACTTACAAATTTTAAAACAAGCATTAATTTTGGGGGTAAAAAGGAAATCAAAACTGAATTACAGATTGTATATGTAATAATCGAAATGAAAATATGACTTGTCAAAACCTAAATGATGTGGACAAAATCATATTCAGTAGAAATGTAATAGCCTATAATGCTTTTACTTTAAATAAGAAAGAATAAAATTAATTGAGTTAACCATTCAACTCAGTGAGCTAGAAAAAAGAATATAATAAATAGTTGAATGATTGAATTCTTACAGTTAAGAACAGAAAGCAATAAATTAGTAAACAAATATGTGAATAAATAACACATTTAATAGGTATTTGATAAAAATAAAGTTAAGCAAATCTTCAAATATGCTAATAAAATAGACCCGCCTAGGCAAACCAAGAAGAGAAAAATAATTTGGAACATTAGGAATGAAAATGGTAATAGAACTGTAAATGCAGAAGATAATAATAAATATAAAAATATGTACAATTTTTATTTAATAGAATAGAAAAACCTAACTTGAAATAATTAACTTTCTAGAAAACATGTAAATTGCAGAATTGATTTAAGACAACGTTGACTATATTAATAGGTCAATATCCATAGGAGAAAATCAAAAAGGAAATTTTAATGATTTACTCCACAAAAGTACAAGTCCATAAAAGATGATTTTACAAGTTTATTCTTTCAAATATTCAAGTAATTGATAATTTCTCTGTTAGTTGATTTATTCTGGAGATTATAAAAAGGCAGAACACTCTGATACTAAAACTGAAATAAAAGAGACAAGAAAACTGGAAACTTATTTTACCAATATGAATATGGATGCAGAATTCCAAAATTCAAATAGCAATTCAGGATTATATTAAAAGATATACGTCATAGATAGATTTACTTCCAGGAGTGTAAAGATGGTTCTCATTAGGAATTAAATATATTAATGTATTTAAAGGGAAAACCCGTATCATCCGAATTATAGCCTAAATCAATTTAACAAACCATAGAGCATTCTGGATTATTCTTCCTACAGAAATGATGATTACAATGTGTCAGGCACTGTGCTTGCACTTTATATGGACTATCTAATGTAATCCTCATAAAACCTATGAAATAGTTATTACTGGTGTGTTCATTGTATAGATGAGAAAACTGAGGCACAGAGAATTTGAGTAATTTTCCCAAGGTCTTGCAGTTAGAGATGGAATCGGCATTTGAACTTACGCAGTTTGAATCCTGAGTCTGCTTTTATCCATTATGCTCTTCTGCCTCTTTTTATTACTGAAGGAATAAAAACCTACTTAATATGGTGAAAAGGTATTCATGAGAATCCAACCGCAAACATCGTACTAAATGGTGAAATCCTACCAGGCATTTCATCAAATTCATCAACAAGACAAAAATTATCCCCTTATTATTTTAGTGGTTCTAGCCAATGCAGTTGTATACGAAAAAAAATCCAGGATGAGGTCAGATGACTAGCAATTTAATTCCATCTACAACCTTAATTTCTCTTGCCATGCAACATAACATATTCACAGATTCCAGGGTTAAAGATGAGAATATATTTGGGATACCATTTTTCAGCCTACCACAGTACCCTTGGAAATGATGTTACTAAGAAGACAATATGAAGATAAGAAGAACAATTGCCATCAAAATCAGTGTTTGCATAATAATGAGAACAATTGCCACCAAAATCTGTGTTTGCATAATAATGAGAAAGCAAGCTGCCTGTCTGTTGGTTCATTTTTCAGGAACTATATTCAGAGAGAGAAGAAGAAAAGATGAGGGCTGGGAGGAATATGTTTTACTCTTTCAGCATTAGTGATGAAGGGAACTAGTGCTAAAAGTTGAAATAAACGCTCTAGTTTAACTCTCATGTTTTCTTCACTCTGTGGTTCTCTGCAAGGTTACAAATTCCTTCTTAAATTCTAAAATGCTTTGTCTCGAGGCCTATACTACATGTATAGTAGTGAAATCATAAGTTGTGTGATTATAACTCAAGGAGTTATTTCTACTTACAGTTAGCCAGTTCTGGTTTGCTGTTTGAGTACATGTTATTGAGGGTTGCATCTAACACTTCAATGCATATTATTCATTAGAAAATGTTTGGTTAGTACATTTTGGCTATGGTTCTCCCTGATGTGCTTGCTTATGTAAAATTGTGCATTACAGTCTCTGATGTGACTATATAGTAAGTCTATTTATTGTATATTTTTTCTCAAAAGGTATGAGATTTGTTAAATTTGTTAAATTTTCAGTGACTCAGTCAAATGGGAATTTATTTACTAAAGGCCAATATTTTCAGTTATTTTTAGAAAGCATTTTAAATGATCAGAGTTAACTTTAAGTTTTCTCTTTTTCCCTGGAAATAATTCTGTAGGACCTGCTTTGTGCTGTGCAACAGAGTAGCCACTGTCCAAAGGAGGCTATAAAGCACTTGAAATATGGTGTCTGAATTGCAGTGTGCTATAAGTGTGAAAGAAACACTGATTTTGAAAACAGTACAAAAAGAGATGTAAAACTACCTCAAAAATTTTTGTATTGGTTATGTGTTGAAATGATGATATTTGGGATATATACTAGGTTAAATAAAATATATTAAAACCAATTTCTCTTTTTTTAAAAAAAAAACTTTTTAATGTGGCTAATAGAAAATTTAAATTTACATATATGGCTCACATTATTCTAGACCCATTTGGCCCATATGAGACACTTCCAGCCCATGATAATAAAATTATAAAATCACTATAGAAGATGAGACCTTAACTTACAGTACTCAATAGCATGTGCATGTCTGTCCAGTTCATTAAAAAATGAAAGCCAACTATTAAGATACAAATTTTAAAAGATGAGGGACTTTGTTTTGCATTGCCTGAAATCATCTGATATGTCAGAAGATGATTCTTATATATTCTGACCCTGCCTGAGGCATTCGATATACTTTCTGTATGTGTTCCCATATCTGGAGCCATGGAGTGACCTCAGATGTCAAGAATCAGATAAGTATAAAGAAAAGCTGAAACACTCTTATGTTGCTTCTGATGGATATTTCCCATAGGTTCGTAGAAGGTATGATGATGATCAATTTGTGGAGTAGCTGTCCCTGTCTTGTTTGCTCTGTGTGTGAATATTGCCTCAGGAAATTCAGGCTTACAGTTTATTTGGGAATAATCTTCTGTAATATGTGAAAGCTCAGAGAATAAAACATTCTGACTAATGAATGTCCTGGTTATTTGAAAGTTCTGTGGAAAACCGATTTTGTTTGCATTTGTTCTAAAATATTCTAATCCGATTCGTTATATTAGTACAAATAGTATAACAAAGGAAATTAAATCTTTGGTAATTGGAGGTCTCAGATTGTTGGAAAGCATTCATTTTGGGCAAGAATTCTCAGACATAGAATTTAAAATACTGACAAGTAAGTTTAGGAGATGAAATTGTATGTTAGACTCAACCAAAGTTTTATAAATTTTCTCATTTCTTTTTTTGAATAAATATATAATGACCATTTAAAACTTTTTCAAGACATCCCTTAAAGGTACTTAGAAACTCTTGCATTTTATAAAACAGGCTTAAGTTAGTATAGGCTGCTTTTTTAAGTTTGAGGATTATCATTGAGAAATGAGCGGAGACCAGTACAAAAAGCTGGAATGAAGTAAAACGTTAACTCACAGATTGAGCTTTTAAACCTGAAGGTTTAGTTTTTAAATTATGTTTTTAATTGGAAAGTTTGGGTCTGGCTTATTTATAGTGTTTCAAATCTGTGTGGATGTTCTATGGATACATGGATATGTGCCTAGAGACTCTGTCAATAGGTGCAGTCAAATGTATTTATACGCATGCTCAATTTCTATTCTAAACCTCCTTGTTTCAAAAAAAGACGTATCCACATTCATTCTGATTGGGAAAGGAGACATGCATTGGAGATTTTTTTTCATGCTGTTATAATTAATTCCTTTTGTCTTTCCTGATAATGGGGAATTGAGATGGTATCAGTAAAATGAAATCTATCAATCCTGAATCTTATTTTAGTTACCAGTATCATCCCTTACTAAATATTTATAAGGTCTGATAACTTGCAGGAAAATTTAAAAATAATTTGAGTTTACAGTATTTTCTCATTTCTTTTCTGTCCTTTGCCGGAAGTATTCCTGCGCAGCAGTGTTCTAGTCAGCCTTAATGGAAACGTGGCTTTCCCCAGAAGAAGCCAATGCCCTTGCAGCTCTCTCTAATTGAGATATTTCATCATCTATGCATTTCCTTCATGAAAGAAACCTCAGCCATTCTTTTGCTCTTACCCTGTCATATGGATACCATTTCCCCTAGGTTTTATTTTAGACATAGCTATTTGAATTTCCTCCTCTTCTTTATCCACCACTTTAGCTCCATTAGTTCAGATTTGTTTCTTCCCCAGACTGTTGAAACAGATTACTAACCTGACTCCCTGCTTGTTTGTTCACTGTTTCCCTTCCAGCTGTCACTGGATTCTCATTCTAAAACACTGACCCGATCGTGTCAGAATCACACTTAATATCTTCCTGATAATCCTCTACTTCCAAGTTGCCTACAGAATAAAGACTAAGTTCCTTGATATGTTATAAGGTCCTTCATAATCTAGAGCGAATCTATGCTTTTCTTCCCTTACATTTTATTGTCTTTTTGTTTTCCTTGAGGAAATACGTGATGATTTTGATTATTCAAACAATTTAGAGGTCAATAATATATCTTTGGATGCATTTTTTATGTTAATGCAAATCTTTCTCATCTGTGCAGTGGGAATAAGAATGGCATCTGTTTTATAGTTGTGTGGATATAAATGAGTTAATACATGTATGTAAACATTTAGGATATTGACACACAGTATTCTGCAATTTACTTTTTACACTTGATATGTTTTGCTTAACTTTCACGGTCAGTACATATAGATCAAACTTATTATTTTAGTAGTTGCATAATATTCCATGGTGTAGATGAATCCTAATTAATTTTTTTTCTTTTTTGATGGGCATTATGAACTTTTTCTTTTATACTATTACATGTATACAATAGTTTGTATCTACAGTCTTCACAATAATACTTTTATTTCATAGGCATCTAGATGAGCTTGCAAAAAAAAAAGCTGTGAAGCAAGAAACAGTAGTAGGATCTAGCTATCGCCAATTATAAACAATACTAAAAAAATATGATTCTATACATAGAGTAGACTGTCTGGATTGTATGGTAGTTGTATGTTTAACTTTTTAAGAAACTGCCAAATTGTTTTCCAAAGCAGTTGTACTATTTTAAATGTCCACCTGTGGTGTGCGAGAGTTATAGCTGATTTATATGCCCGTAAATATTGGTATGTGAAGTCTTTTTAATTGCAGTCTTTCTAATCATAGTATCTCATGATTTTAATTTGCATTTCTCTAAAGACAAATGATGTGAGCACCTTTTCATGTTCTTGCCATCTGTATATCTTTGTTGCATCTGTTCAAATCTTTTGCCTATTTTTTTATTAGGTTGTTGATTTTACTTTTAGTGCATTTGAGGGTTTTTTAAATCTATTTTGGATCAAAGGACATGTCATAAAAAGTGATTTGCAAATGTTTTCTTCCAGTCTATCTTCTTTTAATTCTTTTAATACTGTCTTTGAAACTATTAATTTTGATGAACACCAATTTGTTAAATTTTCTGGTAGAGTGCATGCTTTTGGTGTCATATCTTTCCTTAACTCAAGGTCACAAAAATGTTCTCTTACATTCTTTGTAGAAGTTTTCTGGTTTTAGGTTTCACTTTTAAAAAATCCACGATTTATTTTAAAATTAATTTTTGTATATGGTATGGTGAGGCATGGATCAAGACTCTTTTTTATTTATTTTGGCCTAAAGATATTTGTTCTAGCACAGTTTTTTAATAATTCATTTCTTTAACGAATTACTGTTACAACTTTGTCAAAAATCAATTGCATATATGTGTAGGTCTAAATGTACTCTCTATTCCGCCATTCTGTTCTGTTGCTGTATCTTTACTCTAATACTGTACTGTGTTGTTTACTATACTTTTATCATAGTCTTGAAATTAGGTAGTGTAAGTCTCCAACTTTGTTTTTCTTTTTCAAAGTTTCTTTAGCTAGTCTTGGTCCTTTGTACTTCTATATGACTTTTAAAATCAGTTAATCAGTTTCTACAAAAAAAGCTTGCTGGGAATTCTGATTGAATTGCATTGAATCTAAAGATTAATTTGTGGAAAATTAACTAATATTGAGTTTTCTGATCCATGATCTTGGTGTCTCAACATTTGTTCAGTTCCTCTTTAATTTTTCTTGGTAATATTTTATAGTTTTCAGTGTATAGCTTTGTACGTCTTTAGTCAAATTTATTTCCAAGTATTTCATCTTTTTATCCTATTCTAAATGGTATTTTTTTAAACAAAATTTTGATTTCTTATTGTTCTTTGGAAGCATATAGAAATCCAGTTGATTTTTATGTATTGAGTTATATTCTGCAACCTTGCAAACACTCTCTATTTGGTTGGTTTCTTTTTTTTTTGGAGTAAGCTTTTCTTTTTTAAACCATTCATTTTCACATAATTTTAGATTTACAGAAGTATTGCAAAGATAGGTCAGAGAGTTTCCTGTATTTTGACAAAGCTTCCCTAATTAAGCACAATTTTAATTTTAGTAGTTTTTTCTGAAAAAATTCCCTAGGATTTTCTCCATACATAATTATGTTATCTTCAAATAAAGATAGATCTTCTTCTTTCGTTACAGTCTTGATGCCTTTTATTTCTTTTTCTTGTCACTGCATTTCTAGACACTACATTTGCTAGAATCTCCTGTATAATTTCTTTTTTTAGCTGGGTACTGTGTACTTATTCATGATACATGACAAAGTGGAGTTCCCTAAGCCCCTCTCCTTCAGGGAGTCTGGGATGGAAAAGGTCAAAGATGGGAGAGATTCTCAGTGTGTTGGAGGATTGAGTGGGGCAAGGACTTTCAGCAACTGAGGATTTCTTTCTTCCTCTTATGCTCTCACTGGAGCCTGTGGTCCAGGAGGCTCTTACTCCTTGGAAGCCATGTAGACCTACCCTCATGCTGTAGCCAAATTCATTGTCATACTAGGAAATGAGCTTGACAGAGTGGTCTTTGAGACTATTGCTAGCCCCAGCACTAAAGTTTGGAAGGATGTGTGTTACGGGTAAAGTTGCAAGAGACAACCTGGTCCTCAGTGTAGCCTGGGATCCCCCTTAGTTGGTCCTTGGATGCCTGCTTCACCACCTTCTTGGTGACATTATATTGGACAGCTTTCTCCAGATGACAGGTGAGACCCATCACAGTCACTTTGGTAGCGGGGGCAACAGGAGGCCATGTCAGTGAGCTTCCTATTCAGCCTTGGCAGTGCCAGTAAATGCAGAGATGATGTTCTGGGCAATCCACCCTGAAGTTTCCCAAAGGGGCCATCTGTGGTTGGTCTTCTGGGTGGCAGTGATGGCATGCACTGTGGTCATGAGTCCCTCCATGATGCCACAGTTGTCATGGATGATTTTGGTCAGGGAGGCCAAGTAGTTGGCGGTACAGGAGGCACTGCTGACAACTTGAGTGAGTTGTCATACTCATAGTTAATGCCCATCACAAACACAGGGGCATCAGCAGAAGAGGCAGAAATGATGACCCTTTGGGCTCTACCCTTCAAGTGAACTCCAGTCTTCTCCAAAGTAGTAGAGATACCAGTGGATTCCACAATATATTTAGCATCAGCACCACCCCATTTGATGTTGGTAGAATCTTGTTCCTGGAAGATGAAGATGGACTTTTTATTGAACACAAGTTTCTCATTCTCAGTCTTGACTGTTCCGTTGAACTTGCCATGGATGGAACATGTATACCATGTAGTTAACGAAGGAATCATTGATGGCAACAAAATCCACTTTACCAAAGTTAAAAGCAGCTCTGGTGACCAGGAGCTCAGTATGGACAAATCCATTTACTCTGACTTTGCTCATTGTGTCTTAAGGATGATGCACAAGTGGATGCGGCTTCTGTTGAAAGAAGACAAGCAGAGTGTCTTCAGCACAACACTGAATACAAGTGGTGAGAACAGATATCCTTACCTTTTCTTCCTCCCAAGGGGGAAAGCATTCAGTCTTTTATCGTTAAGTATAATGTTAGCTGTAGCTTTTTTGTAGATGTCTTTTACCAGGTTGATTAACTTTTCTTCTATTCCCAATTTACTGACAGTTTTTATTAAGAATCACTGTTGGATTTGGGCAACTACTATTTCTGTATTTGTTGAGATAATATGTGATTTTTTCTTTTTTAGTCTGTTTATATTGTAATTAATGTATGTTAAAACAAACTTGTGTTCCTGGGATAAATTCTATTTCATCATGATGTAGTATCTGTCTTATATATTGTTGGTTTCAACTTGCTAAATTTTTGTTGAGAATTTTTGTGATATATTGATCTGTAGTTCTCTTTTGTCATGTATCTTTATCTGTTCTCACAGAATGCTACTCTTATAGAATGTTAGGCACTGTTTATGCCTCTTCACGATTTTGGAATGATTTTTATAGAATTGGTATTATTTCATACTTTCATGTCTGGCAGAATTTCCCATTGAAGCCATATGGGCCTGGAGGTGTTTTATTTTGGTTTGTTTTGTTTTGTTGGAAATGTTTTTAACTACAGTTCAAATTCAATTTCTTTAATAGATGTGGGTGCTATTCAGATTATCTCTTTCTTTTTGAGTGTTTGGTAGTTTGTGTTTTTTAAGAAATTTGTCCATTTCATCTAAGTTTTCTAATTTATTAGAATAAAACTATTTTCTGCTACTAATTCATTTATTATCTTTAGAATATGTAGTGATATTTTCTCTTTCTTTCTGATATTGGCCTTTTTTTCTGATCAGCTTGGCTGTAGATTTATCAGTTTTATAGTTTTTTTTTTAAGAATCAGTTTTGATTTCATTGATTTTTTTCTATTATCCTGTTTTCTGTTTCATTGGCTCTGTTCTTTTTTTTAAAAAAAAAATTATTTTCTTTCTTTTGCTTATTTTGGACTTAATTCTATTCCTTAAAATGAAAGTTTTCTGTTTCTTAAGGTGAAAGGTCATCATTGGGAGCATTGCTAATATTGTCATTTTAATGCTATACATTTTCCTTTAGATACTGCTTTAGTTGCATCCCAAAAGTTTCAGTGTGTTGTGTTTTATTTCCTCTGAGTTTAACATACTCTCCAACTTCCTCTGTGATATATCCTTTGACTTATGTGTTATTTACTTATGATTATTTGTGAGCTTTTCAGATACCTTTCTGTTAATGATTTCTAATTTGATTCCATTGGGGTCAGGGAACATATTTTGAATGATTTGAATCTTTTTAGATTTATTGAGATTTGTTTATGGCCCATAATATAGTATATTTTGGTAAATGTTCTGTGTTCACTTGAAAAGAATATGTATTATATAAATGCCAGTTAGGTCAAATTGATTGGCATTATTATTCAAGCCTTCCAAACCCATATCGATTTTCTATTTACTTATTTCTATCAATTATTGAGAGAGGAGTGTCGAAATCTCCAAGTATAGATGAATAAGACTATTTCTCTTTTTTCCTTCATGTGTTTTGAAATTCTGCTATTATATGTATAAAGGATCATTAGGATTTTTATATCCTCTTAATAAATTGCCCTCTTTATCATTAAAAAATGACTTTCTCTATTTCTTGCTCTAAATATTCTGTGTTCTAAAATCTAGTTTGTTCAGTGTTAATACAGGTATTCAACTTTCTTTTGATTAATATTATTATGGATTTTCTGTCCTTTTACTTCTTATCTATTTTTATCTCTATTTAAAATGGATTTCTTGTAGTGAGCATATAGCGGGTCTCTCTCTTTTTTTTAATCCAGTCTGATAATTTTTTCTTTTTAGCTAGGGTGATTGGACCGTTTAGTTAATGTAATTATTGATATGATTGTGTTTACTCTCTGCTTTCTACCTGTCTCATCTATTTTTTGTTCCCCTTTCAATTTTTTTTCTTTTGCCTTTTTTTGATTTTTAAAAATGAGTCCATAGGTTATTTTAAATGAATACATTATATTTGTTTTAAAACTCTCGCCTATGGCATAAAAATAACCCTTTGTTTTTATTTATGTAATTCAATACTCATTTATTAAATAGCTATTGTATTGTTTAGAGAAAGAGTTTTGGAGTAGATGAGTATTGATCTGGGCTTTGGAGTAATGGTAAGCTATGACTGGTTAGAGAATCTCTTATAAGTTAGTAGGAGTGTGGTTAAAGGCACCGAGGTAGAAATTAATAGGGCAGGACTGCATGAGTTTAGGAGGAGGAACAAAATCACAAAAATTCTAAGACTATAATAGGAAATTGAAAATGCTTCAAAGATTG
The DNA here is from genome assembly GCF_902729225.1 of Pteropus medius. Classification (NCBI taxonomy): domain Eukaryota; kingdom Metazoa; phylum Chordata; class Mammalia; order Chiroptera; family Pteropodidae; genus Pteropus; species Pteropus medius. The sequence continues at coordinate 10,007,902 of NW_024347791.1, forward strand.
ATTAAAAAAATGTTAAAAGCCTAACCAACTTAATGAAATTTGTAAAATATAAACATTTTATCATTTTCCCGGTTTAACTGTCACATTTTTTATTCTCAGGAGGTAAGGTACCATTGGATTGAAATAAAGTTAAGATCAAAATAATGTTAAAACCTTAGAATTGACTAATTATATTTGGACAATAGTCTCCTCAAAACTTTAACTACCAAATAAGTTGTTTAATTTTCATCTAACTTGACCTCTTCACTTCTTTTTGGAGCAATTTCCTGTTTTAAATTGGGTAATGATTTCTCTTGTTTTTATTTCTACTCCTGGACAATTCTCCATGTTCTTCATATAAACTTCCCCTTGCTGGACTTTTAAATATTGTGAATTATCCATAGTTCTATTGTCTCTCCTGCATTTCTCTCATTTTTCTCTGAAAGTTTCAGTGAGGGTTGGGAGATTTTCACATTTTGAGTTGCCTTATACTTGGAGCTATCTAGCCACTTTAGGTTTGAGATTAAATATAAATAAATATAAAATTTTTAAACCTGGGATTTATAGGTTTTAACTAATATTGACCTTTGAGTAAGGTTTCATCTTGCACCCATATGCAAATTTCCCACTTGAGGATTTTGAGTCTAATGACCTCTCTCTCCCTCCTACAGAGTCTAATATCAGGCACTCCCATAATTTTTACCTTCTGTTTAATGATTAGTTCTAACAGTCTGTTGAACTATGTTCTAACAAATATAATACATACTAGTACTGTGTTCTAGTAATGTCCTAAGAGCTTGATAGGTATATATCGGTTCCTTAAAATTCAGTGTCTCCAAACCTGAAGTCATTGTTTGCTCTCCATCTGCACTGTCCTCCCAAGCAGATTTGCTCCTTTTTTTCACATCTTAGTTAATATTGTTATTTTCCTTCTGGTCAACTAAGCCTAAAAGCTGAGTCATCTAGATGACCACTTCCTCCTTCCTTCAGTTGGGCCCTGCATCTTATGGATTTTCTTTGAATTCATTTTTGAGTAAGTTCATTCTATTCGTTTTCATTGTCCCGCCTTAGTTTTAGTCTGTTATGATCTCTTGTTTAGAATAGCTATTTATTTCTTCTCAGAGATGGCCTCTGTGTTCTCTGGCACCTCAATTATCTTATTTGTCATTGTTAGTTTATGTGTTTATCTTCTCCATTAGACTCCGTTCTGGCAGAGAAGGACCTTGAATTATGAATTTGTACTCTCAGTGCCTAACTTATATGTGACATGCAGTTGGGGTGCAATAAATATTTTGTGAATACATGAATTAGCTTGTCATTAGATGTTAGTTTTGATGGCTTTAATATCATCATGAACATTATATAAATTCACTTTTTGGTCTATTTTTGGAAAAGTATCTTTCAGTGCCTTATTTATTAAAAAACTGAACATAGTTTCTATAATTTTAGTGATCAAGGATAAAATGAACTCTTTTATATAGCTGCATGTTGTCTCCAGAATATTCTTCCCACGGCGCAAAAATAAGTTAAAAGGGGCATCATAAATCTTTATTATTTGGTATATAATATAGTAGCTGAATGTTAATTACTTCCAACATTTAACTCATTATATAAAGTAACAGAGAATTTTTGGATCCAGATTTTAATATATGGCAGTGGACCTACATCTGCTGATAATTTCTGAAAGTAGTTATAGTCCCTAATAATTTCTTTGCATCAAGTAAATGAAGCTTTTGTTCTGAGGGGAATGTATGAAACATGGCAGTCGTTTTCTACATGACTAAAATTTTCATATGCAACATGCTGCCTGCTGTGGGACTATCAGGCTTCTCTTAGTTTTTAAAGCACGATTCTGCTTAAACACTAACTCTGCACTTGTGCTTTATTTGCAGCATCTGGCGAGGCCCGAACGTGAATTGCACAGACAGTTCGGGTTACACTGCTTTACACCATGCAGCCTTAAATGGACATAAGTAAGTGCCACTTATTTGGATTGGAATCCTCGTGTATTTAATTCCATGCGATGAAGTTAATTATGTCTGACGATACCTGTCTAATGTTGCCATGAGTCCCCTGGGCTTAGATGAATTTGGAGAGGCACCAGGTGGCAACAGTGACAACCTTGGTAGGGATGTTGCTGAGGGTGATTATGTGCAGAGTGTAAACTGACAGAATTGCTCTAAAATAGTCAAATATCACACAAGGAGAATGAAAGAAGTGACAGACATGTTAGTCATGTGTAGATTTATAGAAGGAATGGAATAAAACCACTTAATAAGATCACTCTACCTTTTTTGCTATCTTCATCTAAGATGGGATTATTCACGTAGGAGTGAAATCCTTATAGATTCATGCTGTTATGAGCCATGGGAACTTGTATGAACCACTTTGAAATCCTTCAAATTTAGCTAAAATACATTTTCTTTGGCATTCTTGATGGTCTTTCTGGTTTTAAACTTGATTGTTTAACCTATGGAATTATGTTTCAAATGATGTGATAATATACAGTATGTAGAGTGAAAGAGTGTGCAACCCTAACAACCTCTTCATTTCCAGTGTTTTAGCTAGGCAACCTAAAGATTTAGTTGCAGAGTCAAAGTATGAGGTGGCCTCTGAATGATTCAGATGTTCTGTCCTTCCCCATCAGATGAAAAGTGACCCTTTTCATGTCTCTCCCTCCTACCTCTTTTTCCTTTGCTCTAATGATTCAAGCTGGTCTTCCCAAATCTGGATCATTTCACTGCACTTGAGTTTTTCAGATGTGGTAATTACTGCCTAAAAAATGCTGGTTACCTTTTCCTTTCCCACCTAACATTTCCTTTATTTTGTGAATTGAGACACAAGGGACTTGGTCATACTTGATCATTTTTTATTGTCTTAAAGTTCTCACACAAGAAACTTATCATTTTGTCATTATTTATCACTATGACTTTCTTTTTTCTTAAAACTTATCACATAAATATAACATCATTCTCTCTGGAGAATCATCTAAGTTGTATAAAATATCAAAAACTTAATCTTTCATCACTTGAATTCTTAGTATCAGAATTCCCAAATTATATTTCTTTTATTCCAGTCCCTATTCTATATTATGTCATCTAACTTAGAACCCTTTTATTTTGCCAGGTCTTTTTCAACTATATTGCTGTACTTCTGTAGAGTGCAAAATGTGTCCAGATCCTTATCATCCTAATGTTTTAAACGAATTACTTTTTTTTCCCCCTGCTTTATACCTGCGTCATCAAGAATGAAGCCAAATTAAATCAGCCCAGGGTATACAATACTGATGGCTTCTTTGGCCATCTTAAATTTGGATTCAGGAGACATTCCAGTGGGGAAAACAAGCAATCAAATAATGGACAGAAGATCTTGGACCTGACCTTTTGACCTCTGCTACCTTTCTTCTATCTCAGCTTGGCATGATAAGCACGTCTCAAAATAAGGTTGCCCCAAAATGAATTAGGCTTCATATTCCTCCTTGATTTTCAATATTTAGTCAGTGTCATTGATTTATACATAATGGCCTATGAAGTTCTAATCATTGAGATATTTCCCTGTGGCCCACTTCATAATTTTTAGTTTCTATTGGCAATATACAAGTGAAGATGATTTAAGTGAATTGAATAGCAGTCATTAAGATCATCATAAAAAGATGGGGATTTTACTAGATATCTTTTAAGATCTCTTTAATTGCAGATATTCTCTGAGATTTATATATCTCTGCTTTGCTTATCTGAAGATCTCTTATCTTTTTAATGCTTTCTAGAAAGATTTTACTCAGTGTCATTCTATAGGCATTGGAAAAAAAAATTTTAATCCCATTTCCCCATCTCTGCTAGTTATGTGACCTCGAGCCATTTAATTAACCTCTCTAGGCCTCAGTCCATGTACTGAATACATAGGCTGGATATTTTTCCTTATTTCTTCCAATTTTAATATTTTATAATATACTGTTTTGGTATTATTTGTGGCTCTGTTATGTACTATGATGCTACAACTCTGAAATTTGGATTTTCATCTAGAGTGTAAAATTTCTTTACTTTAAATTATTTAAATTACCCATGGACTTTTAAAATTAGAGGTCACTTATTCTACCCTGCCCTCTTCACTTCCTTCATTTTATAGATGGAGAAACAAGGCCATTCTGGATAAGTGACTTAGTGGACAGTTATTAAGGTGATGCCATGTCTAGAGCCTAAGTGTTTTAGTTCCATGTGTATGCTTTACCTATACTCTACCTTCACTCCCCTTAGTGGTTATATGCACATCAATTTCCTAAAGTCTTGCTGGCTTTTCTCTGCCACATTATGTATTTCTGGGCTGCCTCCCATTATCATCAAGTAGTGTGTTCACATGGAATACTAATTTTACTATTGGCTTAAGGAAAGCTATTTGAAGGAGAAAAAAAATGTCATAGAATATATCTCAGAGCCCAAGAAGAATGATTATTCTTTTCTTTGCCTTTGCTCTTCTCACTTAGCATAGGTAATGAACAATTGATCATGTTGTATTCTTTCCAAGTAAGCCTGAGCAGTCAACATAGAAGCACATTTTTTCCATGTTTGTTGCTATTGTTGTAGCCATCAGCTCTAGATTGTTTCCATAAACATTATGATTTATAGGCTAAAGTCATTGGAATCATAGAACTAGAAGTAATGTTATAGAGTCCTGTAGTTTATTCTTTTGCTTTGAACCCAGGCTTTTCCCCTACCTCCAACATGTAATCTAAAGCCTTCATACTGCATATTAAACTTGTTTCCCCTTATTTTGTATGTTTTATTTGGAACACGTTTTTATCAACACTAGTTAATTCAAAAATGGAGCAGCATTTTGTACTTAAAAAACAGTATTTTATAACAAACTGTTCATCTTCACTTAGCCACATCAGGACACAATAGAAAATGTACTCTATTGGTGATTTCCTGGGTCATTTGTAATTACAGATTAGAAAATTATTACCTTTAGATGATAGAAAAATCAGTCAGTAGAACACAACCCACTAGCAACAATTACAAATAAATTATTTCAATAGATAAGATTGAGATCTATGTATTACTCTATTTTTCTTTTTTAAAATATGGAGAATTCATTGCCTCTCTTGGATTTCTACTACAAATTCGATTCTCTTAATTCTCTTCTGAATAGCAATTAGCTGGTGTGGGGGAGGAAGAAATTTTATTCTACCCTTCTAGATTCTTCTGGCTCATCTAAAAATCAAATCGACATGAGACAGATTATTAGTAAGAGAAAATAACCAAATTTAATTACATACATCATATGGGAACCACATAAACAGGAAATAATCAGAGACCCCACATACATGAGAGGTTCAAAGACAGAAAGTTAAAATGTGGTATATATTGCATTCTGAGCTAAGGATGAGGTAATGTGCCCGAGGCTTCAGAGGGAGGAAGGTCGTTCACAGGATAAGAAGAGCCTATGTTCAGTAGTTAGAAGTTTGCCCTGCCCTATGGATAGGTCATAAAAAGTTACTTCTGATAATAATTCCTATTATGGGGAAGTTCCCTAATTTGAATTCTTTAAGGGAAAGGCAAAAGTTTCTCTTGAGCCCACAGGGTCTCTTTTGTCTTCAGCTTAAAATAATCCACATGCCAAAGGAGCACACCTTGGGGAGGCCTGTTCTGAACCCCTATACTGGCCACCTGGCTTGCTTGTCTTTCTTTCTGCCTCTTCTCTCTTCCTCTCTCTCTGCTTTCCTTCCTTCTTTCCCTTTCTCTTTCTTTTTTTTTTTTCCTTTGCTTTTCTTTCCTTTTCTCTTTTTAAATGATAATATTATTGTTTCCTATAAGGTTTTTCTAAACCCATATATTTATATTTCATTTCAATTCGCCTCTTTATATCAAATTGCTCCTTTTTTTCTTCTTGAGTTTTTTATTTAAACTATATTGGTATATTGTGATTCTGGATGCTGTTTTGAAAAATGTCAGTGCTAAATTGTTATCATATCTTTGAAATATATATGTTCTTTGATATGTATGGGATTAAAATATTTCCTATTCTTGCTTCTCATTCTTTTAATATTTAATGCTTGAATCTAGACTGTAATTCAGATTATATCTCAAATTGGATCTAGAGTCTAGATAGTAAGCTATCTATACTTTTAATTTGCTTTTTCTTAGGCTTGCTAATGAAAGAAGGGTACTTCTCCCCAGAATTTGTATAGTCTGAAGTTGCTGTTTGAATAACCTAGAAAGATCTTTGGTTTGATTGCTTCTTTCCTGGATAAGGATATTAACAAACTAAAATTTGGCTTTTTTCCCTCTAGAAATCTACGAGAATAAATTTATCATATAAAGGAGCTCCAGTTAGAAAGCAGAGTGTATTGTCTTAAAGACTTTTGACCTGTCAAACATGTTGGCCACTTTATTCACATTAAAGAGAAGTAAAATCTTCACAAAAATATGAAATCAAAAAAGCCTTCAAGAATTTGAGAATTTCATTAGTTTGTTGATGTTACATCCATATGAAGATGATTTGCATTTATTTAAAAGTTCTTTGGACTACCAACAAGCAAGAGTGGATGGAACGAAATAAATGTCTTTGATTTTGATTTAATTATAGGGAAAATGTATAAAAAAGTTTAAATGTTGAACTTTCCCAATTTCATTTTGCTCAGAATGTATACTGAAACTTCTTTAAAAAAACATTTCATATTAATCAGAAGTATATATCGATCAGAAAATGAAACAAATTAAATATAGTAGCAAAAATCAATACTTTTAGAATTTCCATTTTACCCAAACTTTCATACATTAGCCTCAAGCTGCACAAGGTTGCAGTGATTTAAACTGGATTGTTATTAAATTTATTTGATATGTGTTTAGCTCCTGGGAAATGGATTTATTTTTCCTGTGATCCCATTAACCACATTTATTTTAGGATTTTAGATTATTTCTCACTTATCAAATTCTGCATATAAGAAAGAATGCCATTTTACATTTAAGATAAATAGGGATTACTTCTCTGCTTGCTATTCTATAGACATTGTTTGTCACTGTAGCTTAATATTTCATGCCAGGTAACTAAGCACAGTCAACATGTTTATTTGTTGATACCTCTAGAAGATATGAGGTTCAACTTAAATGAAAATAGAAAATAATAATACTGATTTGGTATGATCCTAGTGGTAACTATTCCTCTAGTTTCGATATTATAGAAAGTACTTGAAATTTAATTTGTTCTTAATGACTCTGGATGAAAAAGTCCAATTTAACACATATTACTTATAATGCACATGGATACATCAGAAGAGAGATAAATGACAATTTGTTGATTAATATTTTATTTATGATTCAGTAAGACTAACAGGTACTTATTTGATTAGAGATATAACTTTATCATTCACAAATATGTTTTCACATTAGAAATCCAAACCAAGCCAGTTCACTAGCTGATATCTCTGAATAAGATGACAAGCTCAACTTGAATAAAAATTAAAAAATAAACTTGAAATAATAAAGTGAATTAATTTTTTAAAAACAAATGAAAATAATAGTATTACATTAGGATCTTAGTATTCACCGAAGGCCATTTCACAAACATGTATTTTATTCTTTTCTGATTTAGATATTAAATGGTGGGCACAGGGTGGGCAAGTTTTTTCTTTTTCCCTTCTAGCTTATTTGGCTGCTCTAATAATTAAATGAATACAAAACAGTTCAACAGGGACAAAAACAAATTTAATTACATAGGTACAGGAGCCCAACAAAAATGTAAAATCTAAAAAGCAGCCAGGAAATTGAGGCTTATATAGCATCTTGAGCTGAGTAAGGGGTTAGGGGTTTGGGGACACAAAAGGAAGGAAGGCCATTCACAGGAAGGTGAGTGATGTTTGGAAAACAAAGGTTGCCCAGTTACACAGATAAAGTTTCTTGGGCAAAAATGTATGTCTGGTAGTAGCTATCTTTTGGGTAGTCAGTTTTTTCGCTATATCATAAATCTTGATAAATAACGAATTCATATTATGTACATTATTAGAAAATGCCAATAATTTTAGCCAAAGAACAAATGAAATCCTGAATGTTTGAGTGAGAGTGAAGACAAATAAGATTGATAATCTGTTACACTTTCCCCTTTCCCCTTTGAAAGGAAATGGTTTTAGAAGTTTCAGAATATATTTTTATTTGCTTAGGCATTGAGAAATAAAATTAAAACCTTTCGTATGATTATCTTTCCCTGGTATATAAATTTTAAAAAGCTATTTTGTCAAAGGATAAATTCTACATTCCAGATTCAGCTATTTAACTGTGCTTCCTTTGGTATTATTTTATCTTTTATTTAAGTGCTGAAATATTTCAGTTAAAAAATGTCACTGAGATTACTCAACATTGCAGCAGCCTGCCTTGAGAATAGTGCTTGATTTTATACAATTTTATAGTCATATATGTTTCTCATTTGATTCAAACCACAACCCTCTAAGACTGGCAGCAAGATGTGAGATCTAAATTTTATTTTAACAATATTTGGAAGACAGACAAAAGTTATTTGATTTGCCCAAGGTAAGCAAGTTTAGTAAGTGGTAGAGAGTTGGAACTTCAGATCATGTCTTTTAATTTTTAGCTTCTTTCACTATTCATAGGTATTAAATCCTTTTTAACTCATCATAGTTATTTATTCCAGAATTGGAGACCTTATATAATAACTCTTACATAGCTGAGAGATGAAGAGAAGTATATAAACTGAACAACCTTCAAGTGTCCTTCTGATTTTTACGTTCTTTTTTGCAAAGGGTGATTTGCTGGAAGCATTCTTACTTATTAAAGTATTTCAGTTTTACTTGGGGCACGAACTAATATTTTTATAGTGCTTTACTATCTTTCAGGTGGCTTCTCTTCTGTGATCTCATTTAAAAATCTTACTAGTCTTGACCAGTAGATATTATTATTATTATTATTACTATACAGAAAAGAAAAAGAACAATATGACTAAAAAATTTTTTTAGGGTCACATCATTAGGTAGTTTGTATAGCTGGGACTCAAATTCCAAATTTTCTAAATACAGATCTTATAAAATCATAGTGGTTTTTAAAAAGGATGTTAAAATGAAATTTATTCTTATAATCTCTGAAATCTTATTGATAGAAAATTTAGGACTCCTTGAAACTTTCTAAATATTTTTATAACATAGTTGTGATTATGTCATCATGGTTTCATACACTTATCAATTAAATCAAGTTTTCCAAGGGTGGGGAAGGAAAAATAATTTTCCCTCTACCCTTCCAGGTTCTTGGCTAAGGCTCCCCTCTCGCTTCTCTTTAATAAAAAGACACATTAACAGAAGAAAAAACAAAACAAAACAAAACAAAACAGAAGCTTAATAACATGTATACCTCCTGTATAGATGGTAGAGACCTGTGAAAACTGAGTAACTCCCCCCAAAGGCCCAAACCATCACCTTAAATACTATTTCCAGCTAAAGACAAAAGAAGATGTTGGGGTAGGGAAGTTGGGGTGGGGCAAGTCAGTTATGGGTGGTTATCAGAAAAAGCACAGGAAACAAGGTATGGGGTTGTTATGCAGATTTAAGTTTCTGCCTTCTCCATGGATAAGAATTTCTAGAGATTAAGGACATCTTTCTCCTGATACACAGAGGGAGATAACCTTTATAAAAAGAGATTTATCTTTTAAATATAAATGTCTCTTTAAAAAGTGTAACTTCTCAGTTTTCAGAATTTTTTTCCCCTTATATCATAAAAAATAGTCAGCCTAAAATAATCCTTTTGCCAAGAAGGCATGTTTTGGGGTGGCACATTCTGCTCCCTTTCACAAGTTTAGGCCACATTCTGGGCAATGTATTTTATGATTTACTCTAATTTCGTATTCGATTGTATTTATTTTTTGGTGGTGTCTGGGAGGGAGAAATGCTTTTCTATGCTTCTGGGTTCTTTCAAATCAATATGAGACAGATAATAATAAGAAAAGATAACCAAATTTAATTATATGTCTATGTATGGGAATCTCACATACATGAGAGTCAGAGACCCCACATACATGAGAGGTTCAGAGACAGACAGGTAAAATGAGGTATGTATGACATCCTGAGCTAAGGATGAAGTTTGGCACCTGAAGCTTCAGAAGGGAGGAGGAACATACAGATGGATAAGAAGAGCAGATGTTCAGTAATTAGATATTTGTCCTGCTATATAGATAGGCCAAAAAAGTTATATCTAATAATAACTCTTAATATGGGCAAGGCCCATGATTTAAATTCTTCTAGGTAGTTAAGTGATGGGGCAGAGGGCATAAGTTTCTCTTGAGCCCACAGGATCTTGACTGCCTTTTGCTCAAAGTAATTCACAAACCACAAAACCACATGTTTGGGTGACTGGTTCTAAACTCATACAATGGGCTAGCAGAGTTCTAATTTAACGTCTATTAAAACTTCCTCTACCTTTTCTCATTTGCTACTTCCATTAACTTCTGAATATTTAAACAGCTCTTTGTGTTACATTCATTCATTCATTGTTGATTCGTTACATATAAGAAACAACTTTAGAATATATTAAAATTATATGTATGTATGTGTGTATTTGCATATCTAAGATTTCATTTAATGAATTAATAGAATTTGCTTTTTAAATGCATCCAAATGAAAATTTTTTTTTGTTTAGAATGACAGTTTTTGATTGTTACAAATATCAATATAATGTATACTAATAATTTTTATTAATTTCTCCTGAGGTTGAGTATTGTGGTTCAGAATTTTTACTTTGAAAACCTGTTGGGGATTGACTACAAAATCTTGTAGGTAGAATACACTGAGTATGCACTAAAATTGCATGGGTAGTGGAATTTGCCTCATAAATGAATTTCTCTTTTGAAATATTTTTTTAGGCTTGGGAGGAGAAAGGTGAAGGAGTGCAGAAGTAAGAACATTACAGATTCAAAGTGTGTTGTGCTGAAAAGTTATTAAACTTTTTTTTTAACCTTGAGCTTGTACTGCAGGAAGCTTGTAAGGGTCTCTTTCCTATTGTGCTGTCTGCGTTCTCTTTTATATGCATCTTCAATTTCTTATTCCAATTCTCAATAGGAATGATGTATAAACTCCCTAAATGTCTCTTTGTAGTATAACTTTTTTAAATAAACAAGGAGTTTGTATCTCAACTTTTCCTTCAGGCTGAATCTCAGGCATGAGCTATCTGAAAATAGCTTCTTAAAAAAAAATGGGAAGAGGTACGCTTTTAAATTGCTTTACTTAATTCAGTTAATGAAATTAGACAATTTTGCCCACATGAATTCTCTTAAGTAGTTTCATTGGTTAGTCAGTGCTCTCTGTATGTATGTGTGGTGGTGGTGGTTTTCCAGGTGAGTAAAATAGGCAAATATTGAATAAGCAGACTTTTAAACCCAATTTTATGTCTTAGTACCTTGAATGATTACTCTAAATTGCCAGCCAATATCTAGTATTCCTTTAGAATTATCTGTTTAATAAAATCTGTATTATTCAGCATATTTTCTTTTCTGTTATATGTCTTATTCTTTTACTTTTTTTTTTTTCCTTCTTAGGGACATAGTTCTCAAACTTCTTCAGTATGAGGCATCAACAAATGTAGCAGACAACAAAGGTTATTTTCCTATTCACCTGGCTGCCTGGAAAGGAGATGTGGAAATTGTGAAGATTCTTATTCATCATGGACCATCACATTCCCGAGTCAATGAACAGGTGCACTTGTCAAATGTTTGCTCATGCTATAATTTTTCTAGAGTTTTGCGAAGGCAGAGCCACATTGAAAATTTGACCACGTCTGTCTTTACTCTGCCAGAAACCTTTCCAATGCTGAATTTCCCAAAGGAAAATTTGAAAAATTTTTTGGCATTTTTATATAGTGTGAAGGCAGTAAGCATTTGTAAAGATAGTTGTTAAGAAGAAAATCCCATATAACGGTAGTTATATTTTATAGTTGCTGAATGTTTAAAGATAGAACAGAATTCACATTTGTAATGCTAATTAGAGATTTCTTTAATAAAATTTTAAATACTAAAAGAATGATGATAGCTATCATTTGTCTAATGCTTTACCATTTACCTAGCACTTTCACAGTAAATAAAATTTTGTGAATCAAAATGAAATACAGTATATATAGTTGCTAGTTACATATTACATTAAAAATTTCTTATATATATAAAGTCAAAATATTTGCAAGTATATAATTTGCATATTACACATAAAAGATATTAAAAAAAGAATGCCATTGTTAGTATTCTAAATATATAAGACCACAAATTCCAGAAAGTGAACTAAGATCCCCTAATCGGTATGATAACAAACATCTTGAGCTCTGCATGCCCCCTACTGTTCCCATTTTGTAAAACTGTATTTGAAAACCAGCATGCAGTCCAACAGTTGAATTACAACCATGGCATTAAGCTGTAGTTTGGCAGTTGTCCAATATCAATGCAAGGAGGTTACTCTAGGGCAAGCACATCTAATAAGGTATAATTAGCATATTGTTCAAATAGATATAGACTTTGCAGGCCTTTGGCTGAAATTCAGACTATAGAGTAAAAAGAACACTAGCGCTAGCTATAACAGAAAAGGAAAGACAAATATTTTTTTCCCCCCAACAAAATGCAGTTGTAGAAAGAACTAATCAAGAAATGTGTTTTATTAATTGGAAAAGTATCTTATTAATACTTTTCACAATAAAAACTTCTGTTTACAGGTTACAAAATGCAGAATATTTTTTATGAGAATGCACTTATAAATTTGATCTTTAAAAAGTAACAGATACGGCTATCTTTATCAGCAGATCATGCTAAAGGGAAATTTAGGAGGATGCTGTTCTTCAGAAAACCAAAAATTGAAAGATCATTTGTGGTATGAGCCACCTGGTGGTTATTCTTAAAACTGTCTGAATGCTCCAAAGCAAAGCTGAAATAATAAGATGGAAAAACAATTCAAGGTTTTAAACACAAAGATGTTAGTTTTACAAATAAATATTTTTAAAAATATAATGAAAATAAGAAAAAACACCTCTAATTTATATTTGAAAGTTGAATATTTTAAATAGCATATAACTTTAACAATGGTATGTTTTAAAGAGAAATGCTTGTTTTCTGAGATGTTGAACAGATCAGTTAAAATATAAAAAAAGTCCTTTTTAGGGAGATTGGAAATCAAAATTCTTTTCTCACTTCTATTGCTTTGTATTGTGGTTTTCTATTGAAAATCCTGAGATTCTTAAAACCATGCTTTCAGTATTTTTTGTTTGTTATTATGTATATAGTCCCTTAGTGCTGACATAGTTCTCTCATTCACTGTCATTTCTCCTAAAAGTTTCTGATGTGGGAATTTTATTTTCCTAAGTAACTTTTGATTTTAGCTTTAATCCCCCACCCCTAGTTAATTATAAATCTTTATATATTTATGTAAGAGAGCTATTTAAGCTACTAAAGGAGTGAAAATGATAATTAACATTAAGATATAAGATAGCCAGGTATCATGCTAAGTACTTTCACCTGTAATATGTTATTTAATTAATTCTCACAACCCCCTGAAGTGATATCGCTCCCATTTTATAGAGGAGAAATCAGTCTCAGTAAAACTAAATGACTCGTCTAAGGCCGCACATTATTGGGTGAGTAAAACTGAGGCTTGGACTCAGCTCTCTCTAATTCCAGATCCCTCCACAATAGCACCTTGGTATTGTCATCCTAAATCCTGTCACTTATGGAGGGTTTACTATATGCCAGACATTGTGCAAAGTACTTCATCTACATTATTTTACTAAATGCCGCTGCAGTCTGATGAGGTAGGTATTGTTCCTACTTTGTGTATGGGGAAGCCACCTTAAAGAGATTATCTAACTTGTCCATGATATAGCTGCTACTAAGAAATGCAACCAGATTTGAACCCAGGTTTTTTCTGATCCGAAGCCCAAGCTTTTAATCACTAATACTCCAGGTTATGATGTTAAAATTATGCATAAATGTCAGGACTTGATTCTGATTTCTGAAAATTATCTTTGGTTTCTAATATCATTTTTTTTTAAACTAAAAAATAAAAGTACATTTTGGTATTTAAAGTTTATAAAGCATTTTCCTATATTTTATCTCTTTTGATTTATAAGCTATACTCTAAGGTTTATAGGGAGGGTAATATTCTAAATTCACACATAAGATAAGTTCAAAGAGATTGAGCAATTTACTGTTGCTAATAACCACATATTAGCACTTCAATCTAGGTCATCATTCTATACTGTCCTCGAATTAGAAGTCAGTTTAGAGTGAAAGAAGATTAAAAACAAAGTGAACTTTGCCTGGATTGTGGTTATTTTAATTGCCACATCTTTCCCATCATTTGTCAAAGGATATTATTATTTCCTTTCTTGGATGTTATGTTTGTTTTTAATTTATATTTCTCTGTATATTCATCTTTTCCACCTTTCACATTCCATCCTTTTTTTTTTTCTCTTTATTTTAATATCAGGGCAAAACCAGAGAAACCTTATCTCCTTAGTATATTCCCTTGTCATTTACCAAAACTTGAACCCAACTAGTGTTATTTCCATTAGTTTTATTTTCAAGCAAGATCTTTTGGTAAATAGCTTTCGTTAGTCAGTTTCATTCTGCCACCCATTGTCTGGAAGTGCCCTGATTTTTCAGAGAACACCCATTTGGTTAAAAGGAAGGAATTAAAAAACTTTAAAGAATGTTCATGGTAGACATACTAGCAATTATTAATCAGTGCTTATTCACAGTTTATTTATTTCAAATAAAATTTTATTAGATCACTAGTGAGCATGGACACAGGTATACAATCGTGCCTTTTATAAAGGTGTCACAGTTGTGGTTTTCACTTATGTGACAATCCAAGGACATGTCGATCATGGATAAACATATGAACATTTTCTCCTGAGTAAGTCTGGAATGATTGAAATAATTTTTCTTGAGATCTGAACAATTATTGTTAAAAAAAAGTTTCAATTTTGCACATATAATTTCCTAGGCTAAGGCCTCTGCAAAAGTAGAGAGGTCTTTGAGGAATCATTATTTTATGATTGGCTTTTCTTTTTCTCAAAGAGGTGCTGCGTTGAAAAATGAGATTGAATCTCTCTCTGGGCAAGAAGAAATTTGCACGAGGCATATTTCTAAATCATATTTTCATGGTATAGAGTAATAAGATTGGTTTTCTTATCAGGCTTATAAAACTTAACCAGGTAAGAAAATCAGGGAGCGTAAACCTGTATGTGGTCGGTGTCTGTGTGGAAGTAGACTCAAGCAACACATTCAAACTAAGAACGGGAACGACTTTGCCCAAAATGATGGAAGAAACACCTCCAGCTGGATTCTCCGTCTTCAGGTCTTAACTTTTCATTGACGAGTAGCTTTTTTCCTCTGGGTTTGGCCTTCAAATGCCATCTTCTGATTTAAAAGGTAAAGCAGTGAAAAGCCTTCCCTGGTGCCCATTTGAATTGATTTTTAAAATTACTTTCTTGCTACTCCTCTTTTTAGATTTTCAAATCCTCCCTCTACTCTCAACTTATCTATATTCTTCAGCCGGAGCAAGGCTGAGTTACCTTCTGGAATATTAAGATTTGTTTGTCTTTTTCTTCTGGTCGGAACAGCTACCTAAACAGCTACTTCCTATTCCAACACAGTTGGTGTTCTTTTGGGCAAAATCTATAGAAATTCTGCTTTCAGATCACTAATTTCCTATTCTTCTTCTTTGGCAATATAGCACCCATGGCAGGAGATGTGATATAACAGAGGGAGCATGAGTGGGTTTTAGATTCTGACAGATACAGGTTCTAAAATATCCGGATTCTGCCTAAGCATGTAATTTAACTTTTCAGCATTTTAGTTTCCTCATCCATGAAATAAAGATGAATACCAATCTTGTAGAATCTTTTGTAAGAGTTAAATGAGATAATGTCTGTGAAGTTTTTAAACAACCAGCCAATGGTAGTACTAGTAATAGTCGTTAATTGTGTAAGACAGTTTTAAGGTACCTACTTTGGGTCTAGGGTACCAAGTTTAAATCCTGGCCCCAACACTAAATGGCTGTCTAATTGAAGGACAGTTATCCAACTACTCAATGCCTCAGTTTCCTCATCTGTAAAATGGGAACAGTGATAATAATGTTATCTATCTTATAGTGAGGATTAAATGAGTAAACATATACAAAAGGTGACTGCGCCTGGTACATAGTGTTAGCTGTGATGATGACTCTGATGATGGCAGCCCCCCTTTCTCTCTAGAACCCTCATTCAGGATCATTTTATTTTTATAACTAAATTTTTAAATTTACATTTCTCTTGACCGACCCTTCTACCTCCTGATATAGTCATACCCGACCTATCTACACCAACTGCCCAAATATTTTGAAAGGTCTATATGCCTTGCAACTGGGTTCAGTTTTCTCCATTATAACATTTGTTTTACCCTGCTAAATTTCTAGGAAAATCTCCCTGATTTTCGACAGAAACACTTATATGCTGCCTATGTAGTACTGTGATATTCCTTGTAACTTGTCTGGGAGTGGGTCTAGGTCTGCCTTTCAATCTGTAATTATGTTTCAGAAAGATACTGTTTAATCTTAGGGTGCCAGTATTTCTTCATTCTCTTATACAGAAAATAGAATGAAACTTAATTTGGGATACCTTTCTATAAATCTTTAGCTATCGAGAATTACTAACTTGTCTGTCTTTTGGAAAGCCAGTCTGTTAAAAATGTGTTATAATTATTATTAATCTCTGTCATTAATAAACATCATAGAGTTGTGATGCACAGTACAGATAACACTGACTATCTGGGCCCAGCAGCGCTACTGACTAACGTGGCTAAATCACTTATCACTCTTGGAAACTGGAATAAATAATGTAGGGAAAAGTTCGGTTTTTCCTATTGAAGTGACAAATGTGATATTTTTGACGTAATAGATAATACTTACTTTTATCACAGTAAAATTTATTAGGCATACTTATCAAAATAGGTAAACCTTAAACTTATATTTTCAAAGCATCTCAGGTTTTAAATTATTGTGTTGAAATTTTGATGACTAACCGAATTTCTGAAAATGTGCATTTTCTACGTTTGTCTTAACAGAACAATGAAAATGAAACTGCCCTGCACTGTGCAGCTCAGTATGGACACTCAGAAGTAGTGGCTGTTCTCCTAGAAGAGCTCACTGATCCTACCATCAGAAACAGCAAGCTAGAGACACCTTTGGACCTGGCGGCCCTCTACGGAAGGCTCAGAGTGGTCAAAATGATCATCAGTGCACACCCGAACCTAATGAGCTGCAACACGCGAAAGCACACACCACTACACCTTGCCGCTCGCAACGGTCACAAGGCCGTTGTTCAGGTGCTGCTGGAAGCAGGCATGGATGTGAGCTGTCAAGTGAGTCTTCTTCAGCGACACTTTAAAAGCGACGTTGCTCTTGCTTTGCTTTGAGATGCACGTTAAAAGTTATGTGTAGAAATCATATAATGAATTACATTTTTTAATTAGTCAAACTGTTCACGGGTATTTTTGTAATGACAAAACTCAAGACACTTTTGGGAAATATGAAGAGATATAAGGCATAATCTCTAAACTTCATTCTAATTTGAGGGCTATACACATGAAAACTTATTACGAGATGGCATTTGTTTGTGATGTCATTAGTAATTCTTTCCTTTCTCCCTGTATCTAGCACACAGCCTGACATACAGTAAGAATCCAGTCAAAGTTGAATGGATGAATTAGTGAATGGATGAAACAAAATTCACTTGAATATTTTGAGTATGTACTTTGTGTTTAATATGTTGACACATTTAGAATTGAATTCTCACAACTGTCCTGTGGGATTGAGAGCTATTAAGTTCCAGTTAAGAGATGAGGAGTCAGATTTAAAAACTTAGGAAACTTGACACAGGACACACAGCTGATAAACTGAGAATGTGAATTTAGACTTGCTGATAAAAGTCCCGGCCTCGTTCCATAATAATATGCTGAGTGTGCATGACTGATGAAGGAAAGCTCTTATGCCTAAGAGCAATCAGAAAAAATTGGAGAGGTGTGATTTGAGTTGAGCTTTAAAGAATGGATAACATTTAGGTCAATTTTTTTTCTCCGGAAGGAAAGGGTAATCTGCATTTTTTAACTGTCTCATGTTAGCCACAACTTTTAAAAAACCATTTTCTCCTTTTGTGAATGTTTTCTGGCTCCCAAGTCAGTGGCAGCATTCTCACCTTCCAGAGACCTTTTTGGTTCCTGTCAGGTTGTGACCTTCTCCCTGTGTATTAGTAAGCTATTGCCACATAACAAATGATCCCAAAACTTAATGTTTTATCACAATAACTGTTTTATTTAGCTCATAATTCGGGGGTTGGCGATTTAGTCTGAGCTTAGCTGGGTAGTTTTCTCTTGGCTGGGTTCTCCCGTGTATCTGGGGGCAATTGCATAAGTCAGGTAAGTGACTCTGCATCAGGAATTGGCTGGATGTTGCCTGGAATAATGGGTGAGACTGGAATGTCTTCTTTATTCGACACTACCTTTCTCTCAAGGAGTGCTGAGATTTCAGAGAATATGTATGGATACATAAAATGACAGAATTTTTAAACCTGTAAGCATTCCTAATGCAACTGTGCTTCTTTTTCTTTCTCTCTCTCTTTTTTTTTTTTTCCAGACAGAAAAGGGGAGTGCACTGCATGAAGCAGCTTTGTTTGGAAAGGTGGATGTTGTCAGAGTTCTGTTAGAAACAGGTAACTATCATGATTCCCCATGGAGCTTACTCAGCCAAATACTATTTCCATTTCAGGAGTAAAGGGAAATGACATAGTTTTTTACATAACCACCATTCTTATCTTCACTCCAAATTGCAGATATATATTCATGTCAGGTAGAATTGAGCCTCAGTGTTTAGATACAATTGAATAAATGTTTACCTTCTTTCATTCAATGGATTTTTTAGTAAAAAGCTCTTGGAAATTACAATACATTTTATACATTTAAATCACATTAAAATGTACTAGAGAAACTTTCAAAAGGAAAAGGAAATCTCTGGCTTCTACGCGAGGGAGGAACTGATCTCTGTGATGTTAGGACAATTGCTTTGTTTATTAAAGAACATAATATTTCCTTAGGTTTTTATGTTGTGAACTATGATAAACAGGAATTAGAGTTCCCTGTTCTTAAGGCAAATTCTCCTTCTAGTTACTTCATCAACTGAATAGCTATTGTTTGTAAGCTGCGGTGATTTAAAGGGAACCTTTTTAGAAGGAATGCTTTGAAGGAGCAACAAAGTAGGCTTATTTGTTTTCATATGAATATTCTGATTGAAATGAAATAAAATTGAAACTGAGATCAGACTATTTTTTAGAATCAAAAGGCATGGGTACAAATTCATACTCGGAAACTATCGATGTGAGTCTTTTGTGTTATGGACTATATACAATGTGTTTATTTTCTTCCTCTGTAGAAATATAAAATGTAAAACATTGGCAGACTACTGCATTTTGATTACATTTATTCAAGAATAAAATTTTGTATATATTTAACTTTGACATGGAACACAGTGATATAATAAATGTTTTGAGGCAGTCAATTAAATCTGTGCTAATCACACATTCCTACACAAATAAAAAACAATAAAAATAATTCATAATCTTATTATGACGAACTAATATTTGAGGCCTAATTGTGAAAACTGGCTTCGTTTGTGGTTAGATGTTTGGAAAGTTTATAAACTTTTTTGGGGTGGTGAAAACTATTTGCTACATGACAATAAATTCTTTAATACAATATATATTTTCAGAATTAAAATAATTCTGAAGGCGTTTCAGTTACATACTTCAAGAAATTTGCTCACCACATAGATGATGAGTGTTGCTGATACTGAATATAATCTTGCATAAAAAAGTATGAAATATTTGACTTTGTATTTGAACAATAGTTCAAAACCATGCTCCTTCAACTTTTGTGAATATACAAGTATTATATATTCTTATATTACTCATATGATACATTATTATCATTTAAAAATATTTTTATGATATTATACAGAATATATAAATCACCTGACCATTATACTTTAGGAATTCACACTCTAAATCAATAATATTTTTCAGCCTGATAGTGTACCATTTAGATTACAACCCAAGATAGCTATATTCCTAAAAAGCAACCTTAGTGATTGATTGTGTCAGTTCCTTAAGAGCTAATTCATTGCCTAGAATGTTCTAATCTTTGCTAGCAGTAGACCCCCATCTTCTGTCTTACTAAAATCTGTGGCGTGTGTGTATGTAGCTTAAT
Organism: Pteropus medius; assembly: GCF_902729225.1. Taxonomy (NCBI): domain Eukaryota; kingdom Metazoa; phylum Chordata; class Mammalia; order Chiroptera; family Pteropodidae; genus Pteropus; species Pteropus medius. Next base: position 10,028,140 of record NW_024347791.1, read on the forward strand.
TCACCTTCAGTGCTTGGTCTGTATACGTTTGAATAGTGTAGGAGCTATATATTAACAGTATATAGCCCTCTTTCTTTCAGGAATTGATGCCAACATAAAGGATAGCTTAGGCAGAACTGTCTTAGACATTCTGAAAGAACATCCATCTCAGAAATCTCTCCAGATTGCAACACTCTTACAAGGTAAACAATATTGAATGATGGATGAGTTTGCTTTAAAGTTAAAATTAAAGGAAGACTGTCCTAGTTTTCTCTTGGGTTTTGAGTTAATGTTTACTTTTGAATGACCTTATGTTTTGCATTTTTTGGTGGACTTTTAAACTAAATAATAATACTTTAAATGTTTTATTTATGTTTTTCAGCTACTCAATATTTTAAGAAAAGCTAAAGCATTTTTTCACTTACTTGATATTAAAAAAGTCTTTTTTAAATCTGTGTAGTAATATGTAATTATTAACTTGAAGGTAAGAAGGCTATAAAGTGATGACGATTAAGTATTGTCTCACATATAAATACTGCTTTCAGGGTTTTCAGGGATTTTCTTTAGTTTTGTCTGATTTCTATAACTCTATGACGTAGGTAAGTACAGATACCGTTATTTTTCTTTTTGCACACGAGGGAAACTGAAACGACAACAAAATTGTACTTATCTGAAAGAATACAGATTATTTCCTCCCTAATCCTTTGTTTTTGATAAAGGTCATTTCAGTACCTTTGTAGTCAGTTGCAGTCAGTAGGTCTACTGAAAGTTTGACAGCCATCTAGTTACTACTTTTGCATTTGCAGGATTACATCCCTGTTTGATCTAAAACTTTTATGAAGGATTTAGATTCAAATACTTTCCTTCTGCTTAGTGATGAGGGCTGGCATGTAGCATGTTTCCTTAAAAACCTCGATGTTCATTCTTTCCTTTCCAGTTAGCTTCTACACTATTTAGCGTGATTATTCCCTATAATCATTACAGATTAGCTACCTGCAAGTGTAGCAAGTGAGGAGGGAGGCAGGATGGGTTTCATTGGTTATCAGTTGGGAAGCTGAAGGACAGCTCTGTCCTGCTGAGAGATAAGTGGATTAAAACTAAGTGGGCCGGAGATATGTACATATAGGAGTCAACAAGGCCAAAGAGGGCTACAGAAGGTTATTATGCTCTTTTCTTTCTGTATTTTCAAAACCCCTCAGGGAAGTTTAGGTCTCTCCAATTTTCTTTTCAATAAAGAAGTTAATTCCAAGTCAAGTGCATATAGAGACAAATCAGAGAAGAACATAAGAGAGAAGAATATAAGAGTGGCTCTTCATATTCATTCAACTTAAAACTAACTTGAATGAGAGCTAAAAAGTAAATGCATTACACATTTTTATGTTTGTCCCCTCTAGGCACTTTGTATTTCATATTGGATTTTTGCCTCTGATTGAACTTACAAAAAAAAACAAAAAACAAACAAACAAACAAACAAAACCTGAGGCTTGTGCATGTCTTCTGGGAGAAGCAAAATAAATGTCATCCACTAAAAAGGGGACATGACATAATTACCGACATTTTTTTGTAAGGTACTGCATTAGTTCAACTTAGATAAAAATGTAAGGAGTAACTATCTATGTTCTTTCAAATGATAAAGATTCGTTAGGTATACCAATTTGTGATAAGGTATGGGACATCTTTGAATTTTTGAAGTTATTGGCAAATTTTAGAATGCGAATACGTTATCTGTATTCTTTACATTCCTGGATTTCAAGACACTTGCACATGTTAAATCTTATGAAAAGGTTTATTATTGCAAGCAAGTTGATTTATAGTAGGCAAAATTACTATTTGTGTCCTGGAGGAGGAATTCAGTTTACATAATTACTTTGTAGGTCAAAACTTTTAAGGATAGAAGCCCATAGGTTACTTTCTTTTTGGAGTACAATCTGCCTATAGCAGAATTGCCCTTATGTAGAAACTATTTGAATGGTATGAGGACACAAGTTGGTGTCATGAGGGCCCAAACTTTCTTAACTGGGTCTTAAGAAAAAGGCTCCTTCTGAATAAAGAAGTGCAAGTAAAATATCCCTATGTGGAGGGACATGCTGTTATAACCCATTAGATGGAGACTATATACTAGCCACCATGAGCTGAAGGCTTTTGGTAGATGCATATATGTTTTGTTTAGATCAATATTTTTGGCCTACACTATGTGTGCATAAAAAAAATTGAATTAGCTTTCAACGTTTAAAAATCTAGAATTTCATTAATACTCCAGAGTTTTGATTTCTCAAAAAATGCAGGCTTTCGTTTTACTTCATTGCCTAACTTTAGATGGGGCACGTGCTTTCTGGTTACTCATGGTCCACGTGCTTTCTGTTCTTTCTGTAACTCTGAGGCTGAATATTAATTGACATTTTCCCCTGCATTCAGGTGCTGTTTTCCTTATGCTTAAAAGTGAGATTTTTTTTCATCACATGTCTATCTGGCTGTGACACTTATTAGCTGTATGAATATGGCCAAGTTAAAATCTTTCTTCTTTAGTTGTCATCTCTAAAACTGAGACAGTAATAGTATATTGCCTGTGTCATAGTTTAGTGAGGATTGAGTGAGTTAATTTATATTAAATACTTAGAACACTGCTGGGTACATAGTAAGCAATATTTAAGTTTTAGCTGCTATTACTATTATTATATCTTCATCAAAGTTGCAAAAATGAGAAATAGACTGAGTGTGGGACATTGTTTCAGGAATAATGGGAAAGAACATTATTTTTTTGTGGAAATAAAGTTTAATATGCACTTATGTTTATCTTACAAGATTATGGTACCATTATAACATAAACTTATTCCACTTCATTTATTTGTATTACCCAACTGTTTGTTGTGTGCATCTGAATCTGACATTTCTGTTTTGGCATCAAGTCTACTTAAAGCATCTTTCAGAGTTTAAATCTTCAGGTAGAACAGATTTAAGGAAACCAAGGATGTTGCTGTATCTTCAACAGGCGAATTTATTTTTAAAGAAGAAATGTGACAAGTTTAGTTTTCAGGAAAAGGGTTCATGAGTTTCTTCCAAAATACCTTTTTTATTTTAATTCAAACCTTTAAATTAATAGCTCATCATGAAGTTCTTTGTTTTTTGTTTTTTTTTTTTTAATTTCTTTGAAAAATTTAAGATATATTTAGAATATGAGGAAATAAGTGAAAAACTGATCACTGGAAATAAAACATAAAGTTTACTTAAAAAATTTCAAATAAATTAATTCAAATATGTAATTCTAAAAACTTATATATACACAGAATATTTAGAAGGCTTGGGAAGACCAACAGTCCTTGAAGAACATGTACAAGAAGATACAGCACAAGAAACACACATTTTATCTCCTGCTGAGTCTCCTTCTTCCCAAAAGACCAAAAGTGAGTAGCTAATTATAAAGCCCGTGAAATGATACTAGACTCTTATGTACAAATTCATCCTACATATTCAAAATTGCTAAGACTTGTGAAATTTCAAGTCTAGTAAGGTATGTTATATTCTACATTTGATCCACTTATTAAACCAACATTTGTTGAGCTCCTGCTTTTTGTCAGGCACTACTCTTGACCCTGAAATACAGTGGTGAGCAAAGTTGATAGAAATCCCTGTTATCATGAAGTTTTCATAGAATGAATATTTTAGAGGAGATTTTTTTTTTTCCTAAAATGCATTTTTAATACAGAATAAAAATATTGATATCTGGAATGTAACTGCTGGAATTCTTTTTCAGAATAAATTATAGCTATGAAGTACCTTTATTAAAATGATTAGAAAAATGAATGTGTGTAACCGACAAAATATTTGTGTTTTGACATATGATGCATATAATTTGTGTTTTTGCTTTATATCACATACCATAATTCTAATTTATCAATTATTTGTTTAAATACATTCTACTATTTCTTTTTATTGAAGCTAGGAAGTAGGCTCCCAGCACCATTTTAAATTTGCTAATGAATTATTGAATAAATTCTCTCAGTGAAGTATAATGCTAATAAAAGATTATGGAAGATTAAATGCTATAATAAATGAAACTTTGGGAATTGTAATTCCAGATGCTTTTATGTACTATGTCTATGTAAACCTTCAATACTTATTTCCATTTTGAAAAAAAATAATAATAGGCAAAATTGGAATTTCTTTCTTTTCTTTTTTTTTTTTTTTAGTATTATACTAATTATAGTTTACTACTTTGTTTTCAGGAGAATATTTTCTGACTACTTAATCTTGTTTGCCACATTTTGAGTTTTATTACCATACTGGTCACATTTTTATTATTCAACATTAAATTTTATCAGTGGCCTTTCTTGAAATTTTGAAAAATTACTGTTTTCTTACAGGTGAAACCGTGACTGGAGAATTATCGAAACTCTTGGATGAAATAAAACTCTGTCAAGAAAAGGATTATTCTTTTGAAGATTTGTGCCACACAATATCAGACCACTACTTAGATAATTTGAGCAAGATTTCAGAGGAAGAACTTGGGAAAAATGGAAGCCAGAGTGTAGTAAGTAAGGGGGGAAAGAAGACAATACGTCTGTCTTTGCCAGTTCAGTGTGTACCTAAGAGGCATGGGATTTGTGCATTATCCTATCTTCAGATTCTGGCAGTGTGAAATGTCAAGCTCCCTATTGCTCCTTCCCTGATGTTCACTGGTATTTTATTCTCACTGCATGTGTAGGGGAAGGGATGCTTTGATAAATCACTTATAGTTTCTGATGGTCCTGTCACTGTTAGACTCTCGTAACACACAAATTCATAGTTTCTTTAATAACTATTTTTCATTTTATTTTATTTTTTAGTTTCACTGGGTATAATGATATTGATTTACAAAGAAAGTAGAAAATCTTCCTTTTGTCTTTTCCGCCATTTTGTCTGTCACCTGAGTCTAACCCAATCTTGAAAAAGAAAGAGCTGAGCCATGTGTGTATGTATAGTTGCTCTGTATGTTGTAGCAGGAGAAAGATGTTATGGAAAGTTTGACCTCCATATTTTTATAATCTTATGCAAATCCCAGGGGATTTCCATGCAACCTACAAGCTCAGATTCTAAATCATGAGTAAGAGATTCTTGCTCATTTGGATTTTTAAGTGAGCACAATAGCAAGAAAAACTGTAGAGAATCGATCCGTTTAAAGTTAAAATTTGTATATCTATTTTGTGTCCTATAAAGGAAGGATTTATAGGATGCACTGGTATTAAAGGAAATACATTCTTATGATACTTTTAGAACTTAATTTGTTTTAGAAACATGTTTTCTTCAAAAGTCGATAGAAGAGTGAATTGTGTTAAGTACGTCATGTTACTTTATGAAAACTAAAAAAAGAATAGTTGAGTATAGTGACTGTTATACTTTTACTTCACTTAGTTACTAATGTGAGTTGTGACACCACTTCCCAGGGTAGTAATTGCTGGTCTAGTTCCATGGCTAGTCTTATCACATAGGCCTGTTTTTGTTTTTGCGTGTTTGCTGTGCTGCCTTTTGTAAAACATCACATAATTGGCTCCATTAAAAGGTCTTTATGAATAATTATGATTAAAGATATATCCTGAAGTAAATATTTGTTGGTTTTACCAAATGAAATTTTTATATTAATGAAATATTTACCGTAGTTAACTTTAATGTCAGGGAAAATATTTCCTATTTAAAAATCTAAAACAGATATACACTGTCTCCAAATTATAAACCAGTTACATTTTAACATTTCCTTGAAAGTTGGTTAGAAATTAGAACATATTTATACAATGTAAATAATACATGGTGTTTAGGTTTTTAGGTCTGTCCCTAAAGATTTCTCTAAACTGGCTGTATCTGGCCCTCTACTTCTGAATCCACAGATTTTCTTAAAGCCCCAATTTTTTACATCAGAAGTTTCTAAACTCTTCTCGTATTTATCATAGTAAACAAGTTTTGAGCAAACATCCCAAATGCATTTATTTATAAATTATATATATCTACCAGTTTTCTAAGAATATATGATGTAAATTATGAAGCATATACTGCAAAAGAAATTAAGGTGTGTAGGATAAAGAATAAGAGTAAATAGAAGGTCTAATTTTTTCTTTCACTGAGTACGCCATGGGGTTTGTTCACTTATTAATAACACCATGCTTATTCAAATTTATAGCTTTCAGATAGTGATGGCAGGGACAGGCTTATAGCAGGGGTGATGTAATTTGGGAAATGATGACCAAATTTTTTTTTTTTTTTTTGATAAGTCAAAGGCTGTATTGTCATAGTAGCAAGAGAGAAATTAATACTCATAAATTGAACTTAATTTCTTAAAATTCAAGTTCACACTTTTACACAATTACTCTTTGTTCCTGTGACAAATCTTTATACTTTGCTCTTTGAAAATATCGTCATATTAAATATTAAAGGTTATATGAAGCAGAAAAGCAGAGGGTACATGTGAGTAAGAGCAAGTAGTTCTATTTATCTCGAATAACAGAGTTTATAAATGGGGAAAATGGGAGATAAGATTAGAAGGATAGGTTGAGGTCACGCCATGGATGATTTTGAATGTCAGGCTAGGAATTTGGGTGTTTATTTTTTAGAAAATGAGAAAAATCAAAAGGATTTTTGGGCAGATAAAAGACATCATTAGAAGTGGCCTTTCAGAAGATTAATCTGATAGAAACTTGTTATTGAATGTTTAAAAAGTAATCAAATTATTTTGACCGTTCTACAACCTGTGTTTCATTTGGGTTCATTCCATTTTGTTGGATATTTGTTTCCATTCATCAAAAAATTTTTTTCAGAGTTCTGTTATGAATTATACTCTCAAACTATGCAAAAAATTAATCAAGTACTTAATATACATGATCTTTATCATGTTGCGAGCTATAGGATTTATAATAGTAGCAATAATGAGAGACAGTTCCTGGCTTCAAGGAGTTCAGAATTCCTATTCCCAGGAGTCCTTAGTTGCAGTGTATAGACAAGGCTAACATATAAAACAACAAAGATATAAGACCTATATTTATTATGTGCTTGCTACTGGCCATTCTAATGCCTTATATGATTTAAGCCACTTAATCTTTATAGTAATCCTAACAAAGGAATTATAAACTTGGGAAATGACTCAGCTGGCAAGTGGCAGGTCTAGGATTCAATCTCAGAGCCAATGTCTTTAATTCCTACTTACGTTTTTCATAATGAACTATTTTGTGTCCAGAGAAGTTTTTTTGAAAAGGGAGAGATTACTATAGATTTATTGGTATTCATTGAAAACTTCATGGAGGTAGGAAGAGACTAAACTGGGCACTGGAGGAAGAGGAGATGTGCCTAGTACTTGTGTTGGAATACATGAATTAGCAAATGAATAAGCGAATGAATGGGAAAGGATTCCAGCCTGCAGAAACGGTATTTGCAAAGCACAGAGGTGAAGCATAGCATCTAATTTGAGCAGAATAGTCCCATGAGTTGATTTGGGAATATTGTGGGAAACAAATTTGCATAAGGAATGATAATACCTAACACTTAGGGAGCACCTTATTTATATTAACTGTATAATAACCCTATGAGATAGGTAGTATTGTTCCTCCCATTTTGCAGATGAGAAAGCAGAGGAACAGAGAACTTTTATGATTTTCCTAAATTTACATAGTAAGTACCAGAGCAATGGTCTGCACAGAGGCAGTCTGGGGCCAGAGCTGTACCCCTTACCTCTCAATTTTTTTGCTAAGTCAGGTAATTAAATTTGGGAAATTAGTCAGAAGTTTAATATTGATGCCAAGGAGAATAAACCATTGAGTAGGAGAGAGTTGTATTGTTTTGGGAAGGTGACATTTTGGGAAGGTGAAAGTGGTAACTGAATGTCAGATGTTGTGGGCAGAGATTCTCAGCAATAGTTATACATTAGACATATCTGTAGAGGCTTCAAAAAATACTGAGACTTTCAGGTACCATTTCAGACCAACTAAATCAGAATTGTTTTCGGTGGCTCTGAACACTGTTCTTTTAAAAAACGTATTTCTAACATGCACACAGTTAGTCTAGAAAACCAAAAGCCTGCCAGGACCTACTGAGATAATTCAGGCCTGAGATGCAGAGTCTGAATTGAGGTCTTGATAACAAAAGTAGAGAATTTCAGAGCTAGACTAAATCTCATAGATCCTTTAGTATCCAGCCTAATTCTTCTCCTCCTCAGTGTAAAAGCTTCTAAAAATCTCTTGAATTAGGGAAGGTTTTAGTTTCCCATCAAGCAAAATTCCAACTGTAGTCCAGCCATAGTCCTAGATTAAAATCATTTCTATTATGTTGGAATGTTAAATGTGGACAGATGTTTTTGGTTATTATTCACCTTACTGGATGAAGGATGGGCATTTAGTTTCAGTAAAATTTAATTTTAGATGATATGAAACATCTAACTTGTTCATCATAATATGACAAATAAATCTAAAAGCAATTTAGAAAAATTTAAAATGTAGAGAAAATATATTGTGTAGTATTTGTACCTATTAATTAATGATATGGCTTAAATTTTGGGGGCATTTTAACTATTCTTAGTTCATTTTAGCTTTTATTGCCTTTTTTCCTTCCAATAGAGGGCACTCTAATTCAGTAATTTAAAATACAAAATCAGCCAGCCATCTTATGTAAGAACTTTTATTTTTGAATCAGAGGTTTTGGTTTCATTGAAATATAATATTAGCCTTAAGGTGGTACTTCGAACAATTTTGCTAATATAAGTGAATTAAAAAATTAAATTTTTATTATGATCGAATGTATTCAATTAAAAGTTTTGCATTTAATGAGAAAGCCAGCTCCAGTTAAAAATACATTTTCTCTTGCATAAATTTTAATTCAAAAGTTAGTCTGTTTTAAATACTTTTATATATGCATTTGGAGCCATTTTCTAAGTCAAATTAGGATATTATATAATCTAGAATGTAAATTTTGAAGAAATATAAATATCTTCACATTTTTTCAACCCGTGAAATTTAGGTTTTTGAAAGAATATAAAATAATCTGAAAAAGAATCTATATTCTTTTCACTTGTTTTCTCAAATCATATATTCAGTTTTTTTCTTCATGTGTATAAAGAATGTATACAACTTTTAAATGTGAACACACCATGCCATATAGAAATTTGAGCAGATTTTAGAATCTAGGTTTCAGGAAAGCATATTTTTAAGATTTAAAATGGGAAAAGCATTATTGTCTCATCAGCCTATGTCTCTAAGAAATAAATAGGAAGCCCCAGGGATGAAATGCATTAAGTATATTTTCTCCTGAGGGAAAACCTAGACACAAGCAGCATCTAGACTTATTGTTTGAAAGTGTTTTGTATAATCGTAGATTTTGTGTAGTTTATTCAGCCAGTAGATCTCTTTTCTGTTACTTCACTTTCTTTTCTAATGCAAAATTCTAAATTACATGTAACCCTTCTGAAGAGTGAGATATTTTACTTTAGTCTTTCAAGGTTTCAAGATTCAACTTCTCAGTTTTTATACCAAGCTTCTAAAAATGCTTCTGAGAGTTGGGAAGGGCCAGTCTCTATAAGAATTTATTTTGGTGCCAGAATTCATCAAGTCTTAAAGGTCAATAGACTCAAATTAGGTTGCCTATAATCCAAATGATGTTTTTGAAACAAAGTTTACTTTCAAACACATTTAAAACAATATCTAGAGCTTAAAATAAAATAATACTCCAGTTTGAGAATTGTGAGAGACTTTAGTGGTTATCTCATCCAATTCTCCATCAGATTCAGAACACTTTAGGAAGTGAATTTCCTGAAATATAAATAGAGGGATCTTCTTGAAGGATTATAACTGATTCTTTAGCATATATAAGCTACTTTATAGTGGAGCTAAATCTTAAGCAGTGGTAACTACTGTCTTATTGGGAATATAGTGTTCAGGGACTATTTCTAACTTCAGTGATTCATGTCTTATACAGTTAGACAAATTTTTTGGAAGAGGTGACTTAAGGCTGCTGTGTACTAAGCCCACCCATTTAGATTGTCCTAAAGGATGTTCCAAGATTTAGGGAATGTGTAGATTCTGTTGACCTATATTAACGTTTTGAAACTAATACCTTTAACCATGTATGTGTACTAGATGTACACGGAAGGAAAAATCCAGAATCAGAATGGTAAAATTCTTGTTTCTTCTCTCACCCGATGAAGAACTTTTATACCTATATTGAATCTAGGAGGATCCTTGAGATAAATAGGTACTAGGCTAAAAGAGTCGTTCTTCTGAACTTTCAACACAATTGCTTTTACCTTTCATGACACATCTCTTTGTTCTGCTTTGTCATGTAGACTCCTTGATGATAGAATCTATATTTGATTGATCTCTGTAATCACATCCTGCCTAGCACAGTACTTGAATGTGCTATGTGCTAATGAGTGGTCTCTCATGAAAGTTCACAGAATGAATAAATGCATAAAAAGTCAAACACTGCATGTAAGAGTGCATATAAACCATTGTTGTAAATAAACCATTTCACTGAAACACATATTCAGTTATTTGAGGATGAATTACAGAGTCCAAGGACAGGTTTTTCTCATCAAGCATGGAGTCTCAATCATCCTTCTTAGGGAAGCAACTGTGTCTGGCAGCTAAGAGCATGAGATTGGGAATTAGTTACAAGGCTTGGGTTTGCATCCCTTTCTGTTGCCACATAATAGCAGAGAGACCTTTGGAAGTTGCTTGATCTTTCCAAGCCTTAGTTTCCTAATCAGTACAAAAAAAGAAAAAAGAAAAAAGAAAAGAAAAAAAAAAGAAAAAAGTTTAATATAGCTTTCTGTCAGTCACAGGAGAGCTATTTTCTTTCGTGCTGCTGATTGACTTCTACGTTTTATAGACTTTGTCCAACTTTGTTTAGACTTTTGAATAATCACTCAATGTTTACATGGAAAAGATTTCTCTAATGAAATGCTAAATATTCTGTTCTTGGGTTGGTCTAAGTCAATATTTTACTTTGTAAAAGACAATCATCTATCACAATAAGGTTTGCAGATGTTAGGGAGGAATAGCAAACATGGCAAGTAATTGAACTTATATGAAAAATTATCTCAATAAATTAAGATTCTTGGCTCAAAGTAAAACCACAGAATTCAGTGGAAGATATAATAAAATATTATATTTAGATTTCTAAAAGTTTAATGGTATAAATATGAGATGGGAGAGATTTAATTGGGGGAGTAGTTCATACAGAAAGTTGTGAGGTCTTTAAACAACCACAATTACCATATGAACCAACAGTAAGATGTGACTGCTAAAAATTAATAAATACTTGCTAAGCTATGATCTCTGAAAATAATTATAATACTGGAAGCTAGACTTATATTGTACTAAGTTTTAACTATGTGCTAGACATCGTGTAAATAAGCATTTTAAAATCATTATCTCCTTTTTTCTCACAATGATGCCGTGAGATAGCTTTTATTACCCTCAATGTGGAAATCAAGAGTAAAAAAAATTACTTGCCCAGGGTTATAGAGACACCAAAAAGTAAAGCTGAGATCTGAACTTAGGTCTGATGTCTTACAAAGTCATGATCCTAACCATTTGTGGTCATTCTGTCTGTCATTAATATCGTCCAGATTGACCCCTTCACCTTTCCATTATTTCTGTCATTTTGCAGGTTCAGATTCTCATTACTTCTTACTTGAATTATCAAAAGAGCCTCTTACAGTGTCCACCGGCTTCTGGTTTCTCCTCTTCATCTGCTCCAGTTTATTCTTGACACTGCTGCCAAATCATAATGCCTTAAGTGCAGTTCTGATCATGTCACTCACTCTCTTTCTCAAAACTAGATCTGGTCCTCACTATAAAAATTCAATATAGACTTTTAACTCTGGTGTTCAAAGCCCTCTATGTTCTAGTTTCACCATATATTTTCAACTTTTTCCCATTAATGTCTCAGATGAACATAATGTTAAGATGGATTACTCGCAGGCATGTCTGTCTTTCCTTATGTCAACCCACATTCACAAGATTAGTGGACATTTGGTTCTATCCAAAACATCCATAGAGACATTTGGTTCAGGCCAAAAGGTCCTTGAAATTTGGACCTGTCCGAAGCATCCGTGGAGACCTTTAGTCCACAGTTAATACAAATCCAGCTCTTCTGCAAGATTCAAACCCCAACCAACTACCTGACACCATGTGTCATTACCAGCTAGGCCACCAAGAGAAGAAGGGTTATTATTGATAATGCAGCCACAGCACAATTATTGGACCAATAAAACATGGTAGTGTTTTTTATATAATAATTCTGTAAACCAAAAATAGAAATAAACATTATGAGCTATTTGAACCCAGCTACATCTTCTAAGCATGGATGTTTTATACAGGACCAAATACCAAGGACCTTCTGGTATGGAACAAATGTCTTCGTGGACATTTTGGACAGGACCAAATGTCCTACAGTGGTTCACACTGTTTCATCCATATATAATTAATTATTTTCCCTATTGTCACCACTTATTGAAAGTGGTCTTTCACAAAACTTTTTTTGATCCTTCTATTTAGAACCAATTACTTGGATTGAATATCATTACTTTTAATTTATAAGTCTGTGATGTAAATGTCATAATCTGCTGTGTATTATTTATGAACAAATCTTTTTTGGTAAGCCCCTTAATGACAGGGGATATGTTAATCTCTCTCTGGGTGTATCTTTAGCACCGTTTTTCACTTACACACTTAATAAGCATTTGTTGAGTTGATATGATAGGCCATGGACATCAAAAAGTCTGTCCGATAACTGAATTTAGGTGCAGACCTATAGGAAGAACTCTAAAGTGGAGTCATTCTAGTCCCAGAAGAACTTCTGTTGGTTGTCATTTCAAATAGTGCACACCTCACCATTTGTTTTAAAGATGAAATGACATGCCTGGTTAAACTATATTATAAACATCCTCGCAACATAAAAATATCAACATCAACATTAGGTCAAGTTATATCTTTCTTGTGTAGTAATATATTTCTGTCACTGATAAAAAGGTAAGCTTACATTGCAAATTATGTTTGATTCCTGGCAACTGATATAATGGAAATCTTTTGTAAGAATATAGGAGCATATGTCGCTAATTTTTAAGTTCTTCAATATTTTGTGCTAAACATTTTTGAATTTGTCCCTGTTATTCTTTCTGTATAAGTTGAGATGGGCTATTTTTGAAGCAGTTTATTCCAGTCAGTTATAAAGACAGTGAGCTTAAGCCAACTGTCTTTGTTTTTCCCTCTCGATTATTAATGATTCTTGCTGCTGCTGCTGTCCAACTGATGCACAGTATTACTGTGTGCCCGTTCTTAAAATGTTTGACACCAAAATATCTCTCAATATTATGAGCATTGTGTTAAGGTATCCAAAGGCAGTAAACTCTCTAAAAATTTTTAAATATTTGAATTTTACAAAGTTTGTGAAGTTATTGTTTTATCAGCTCTGCAAATATAACAGCAGCCAGTTCTTGTTCTGATACTTTCCTTCTGATCTTTCTATAACCTCTGACTTGAATTTAATCTTCCTAACAGAACTCGACTGTTATGATTTTCCCTGAGAATCTCCACTTTACACTCTGGAACTAATTTTAAAGCTTTTTTTTTTTTTTTTTGAAAGTTTAATAATAATTAAACTTTCTTCTAATCTCACCTTCCAGATAATGAGGAAATTAATTTTTGACAACTCTCAGCTGCATGTCACATTTCTGTGTTCATTTACCACAATGCACCTGATTTGTAATTCTATTTCGAGATACACGCCTGAGAATTCTTGGTTCTCCTTTGGAGTAAAGGCTTTGGACACCTTGCCATTGTAAAAGAATCCCATTTTGCTTCCTAGTGCCAAAGGAAATCAGTCCAGAGCCTGAGCTCACAGGAGCACATAGTGGCAACAATCGCTTATCTCTGTGTTCAGGGAAATGTTTTTCACTTTGAAGAGCAAATTAATTCTAATGAAATAGTGGACTAGTAACCCAGAAAAATTACTGAAATCAATCACGCTTTTAACATATTTTATCATGAGACCATTTGGGACGTGACTACTGAATATTGGAATTCCTTTAGCCTCCAACAGCTGAAGAATTAGGGTTCTCTATGATACAATCAAAATCGGTAACAGTAATGGAAAAGATGTGGCCTGCTTTAACCTGAAGCTTAGATTTTTTTAATTGTCTGGTTTGATTTTCATTTTCTTTTGCCAGAATGTTTCTTTCAATGATCTATGCTTTTTAAAGCTCAAATGTTTTGGCTTCTTACAGTTTCACAACCATCCCATGTGGTTGATAGCTACCAGTCTATGCTATCAAAAAATTAATAATGAGAAACAAAATCAAATCTTAATTTGGAGAAAGAGTGAGGTATTAAGAAGATGAATTTGATGTGAAATGAAAAGCTGAACAATGGATAAAGCTAATGAACCAGTGAGAAGTATATATTGGTAAAGTGGAAATAGCTTGCCCTCAAAATAAATGAGACAAATATTGACATGTTATATTTTTGTTTCCTGTAATCATCCATTCTATGTTGCTGAAATAAATCACTTCTAACCTTGGAGAAGATTTTCTTTCAGCCCTACAATCCTACTTTTACAAAGGCTGGTGCCACTTTTTTATACATTTAAAGTACTTTATTGTCATAGTTATTATCATCACCAAATTACTGAGCCCCTGCATTAAAGAATTATACAAAAAAATAAAAAATAAAAAAATAACGAATTATGCTAATTTCATCAATAACATATTTGTAACTTGAGGTGGCATTACAGTGTAAAGAATAGGAGTTTTGAAGTCAAACAGACTTGTATTTGGATTTCAGTTTTGCTCCTTAGATAAATACTACCCTGATCTTTATATTTCTCATCTGAAGGATAGTGTTTCTAAAAACTCTCACCTCAGCCTACTGAACAAGAATGTCTGGAGGATGATTATTTTTAATAAACTCCCTAGGTAATCCTTATGCTCAATAGTTTGTGTGCATTGCACTAGAACATTTTTTAAATTGCTGATTTCTTAGATAGTCAACTACTGAGACCCAATTTCTTCTTATTCACACAGAACTGTGAATCTCAGATTCCAGTGATCTGACCCTAATTTGCCTTTGCCTTTCTTTTCTGCTCTTATGGATGCAAATTTGGTCATTAAGGCAAAATAACTTATCTTTTAAGGATTCTATTTTTTTTCTATTTCTGTGAAAAATGCCCTTAGATTTTGCTAGGAAATGCACTGAATCTATAGATGTCTTTGGGTAGTATGGAACTTTTACTAATATTAATTCTTACAATCCATGAACACAGAATATCATTCCATATATTTGTGTTTTCAGTTTCTTTCATCAAAGTCTTGTAGTTTTCACTGTACATATATTTCATCTCCTTGGTTAAAATTATTCCTAAGGATATTATTGATTTTGATGCTATCATGAATAAGATTAATTTTTTTCCAGATGTTTCATTGTTAATTTATAGACACACAACTGATTTATGTACGTTGATTTTGTATACCACAACTTTACTGAATTTATTGATTAGTTCTCACAATATTTTTGATGGAGTTTTTAGTATTTTCTATATATGAGATAATATCAAAGGCAAAAAAGACAAACTTACTTCTCCCTTTCTTATTTGGAGGCCATTGATTTCTTTCTCTTGCCTAATTGCTCAGGCTAGGACTGTTGAATAACATTGGTGAGGGTGGGCATCCTTGTCTCATTCCTGATCTTAGAGGAAAAGCTTTCAGCCTTTCACTGTTGAGTATGATGTCAGCTGTGGTTTTGTTTATGGCCTCTATTATGTTGAAGTATGTTCCTTCAATGCCCAAGTTGTTGAGTGTTTTTATCATGAAAGTATATTGCATTTTGTTAAATGCTTTTTCTGCATCTATTAAGATGATCATATGATTTTTATTTTACATTGTATATAATTTACTTTTTAGTAATTTTTATACCTGAAATTAAATGACAATGGTGTTAAAGTACTAAATAAAGTATAAAGTGGTATTCAAAAGAATATCCATCCTTATCATACTTTCATTTTCAATTCTTCAAACTCATAGACTATATTCATTGCTGTTTACTTGTTCCTTGAAGTTCTGTCTTCTTCCTCACAACCTACCCCGCCCGCCCCCCGCCCCGCCTGCTTCTCCCTGCCCTCCTCTCTATTTAAATAAAATTCTATAAGCATGAAATTGTGAACTCAGGGACAATGTTTTATTTTTTATTGTCTATCTGAAGTGCCTATTATTCCTAGCATACAGTAAGTGTTCAATAAATGTTTTGTGGTCATCCAACTATCTTTTTATTAATTTTTATTTTTCAATTAGAATTGGCATTCAGTATTATTTTGTATTAGTTTCAGGTGTACAGCATTTATATAATTGCAGTAGTTAGACATTTATATAATTTACGAAGTGATCCTCTGATTAGTCTGGTATCCACCTGGCACTATGTATAGTTATTACCATATTATTGACTAGCTTCCCTATGCTGTACTTCACATCCCCATGAATATTTTGTAACGGCCGATTTGTACTTCTTAATCTCTTCACCTTTTTCACCTAGCTCGCCAACCACGCTTCCATCTGGCAATCACCAGTTTGTTCTTGGTATCACTGAGTCTGTTTTGTTTGTTCGTTTGTTGTTTTGTTCTTTAGATTCCACATATAAGTGAAATCATATGGTAGTTGTCTTTCTCTGTCTGACTTATTTCACTTAGCATAATACCCTCTAGGTCCATCCATGTCATTGCATATGGTAAGATTTTATTTTTTTATGACTGAATAATATTCCATTGTATATATATTTATATATACCATATCTTTATGCAATTGTCTATTGATCACCACTTAAGTTGCTTACATATCTTGGCTATTGTAAATAGTGCTGTAGTGAACGTAGGGGTGCATATATCTTTTCAAATTAGTGTTTTAATTTTTTTTTTTTTTGGAGAAATGCCTATTTAGATCCTCTGCTCATTTTTTAATTGAATTGTTTCTTTTTTGGCGTTGAGTTGTATGAGTTCTTTATAAACTTTGGATATTAACCCCTAATTGGTTGTATCATTGGTGAATATCTTATCCCAGTTAGTAGGTTGTCTTTTCATTTTGTCAGTGGTTTCCTTTGCTATGCAAAACCTTTTTAGTTTAATGTACTCTCATTTGTTTATTTTTTCTTTTGTTTCTCTTGCCCAAGGAGATATACCAGAAAAAATATTACTAAGAGCAATATCAGAGAGTTTACTGCCTGTATTTTCTTCTAAGAGTTCTATGGTTTCAGGTCTTACATTGAAGTCTTTAATCCATCTTGAGTTTATTTAATAGACTGTCTTTACTCCATTGTATGTTCTTGGCTCCTTTATCATAGACTAAAGGACTGTATAGACATGGGTTTATTTCTAGGGTCTCTATTCTGTTCCGTTGATCAATGTGCCTGTTTTTATGCCAGTAACATGTTGTTTTAATTGCTGAACTACTCTTTTAAAATTTGATATTACCAATATCTTTCTTCTAGTTAATTCTTTTATATCTAATCAGAACTCATCCCCTCATAACTATGATCCCCTAGGTTCTTGACAAAATAAAATTTTACCAGGATAATATTAAAAGATTGTATTGGCTCAGTAGCATTCTTCATGAAAGGTAAGCAAAGTTCCAAATAAGGCCTCAGGAAGAGAGATATTCAGAGAGATTATGTTTCATGTTCACAATAACTTATTAATTGTCCTACTGGTGTCATTCCCCTTCAAATAGAATACATAACCAACACATCACACATGACAAAAGTGTGTGTGTGTGTGTGTGTGTGTGTGTGTGTGAAGAAGGGGAGGGAGAGGAAGGAAGAGTGGAATAGAAGAGAGAGATCATAATATTAGTAGGGACTTATATCTTTGCCTTTTGATTTACAAGTTCTACAATTTTATCTTACCGTTTGGAACAAGTGGCATTTTATGGTTGAGAATCCAATCATAAGCACCAAAGAATGTGATGTTTTCTAGACATAGTAATGTCACAGTCCAAAGCACAAAAATTCTATATTCATAAATAAGGTATAAGAAGGCATACTTCGAAAATTTTTTTCTAACCTATAACCTGATTTTAAGAGTTGCTTTGATTGTTCCTGAGCCTGAAAGCATATTTAATTAACCAAAATATTCTAATTTACACATAATAATGAGATAGAGTAAGTGGGAGCGGAGTGTGGCTGTTTATGTACAGTAGCTAGAGGCAGCCTCTCTGGGGAGTGATGCACTGTATACACTGTAATCTGAAGGAGGAGAAGGATCCAGATAGAAAGTACCAAGGAAAGAAAATTTGGGATAAAAGGAAGCACTCTTTCCTGAGGCGAGAAAGAGCTTCTTATATTTAAGTACAGAAAGGAGGCCTGTCAGGTAGGCTGGAGTATAGCGAACTAGGTAGAGAATAGAATAGAATGAAATTGGAAGCCCTGATTACAAAGGGCCTTGAAGCTCATAGAAAGTGTTTGTTGTTGTTTGTTGTTGTTGTTGTTGTTAAAAGTTTTAAAGCAAGAAAGTGAAATGATCTGGTTTATGGAAGCAAAATTGGAAAGTCTGCCTCCTCTAAATTCTGCTAATTTTATTTTAGTATCAGATGTCTATTTATAGCATAATACCTTTAATAATATGTGAAGCAATTACTTATTACATATCTACTATGTGTCAGGTTCTGTGCTAGGCCCTGAGGTAGATACAACGGTCAAGATTGATAGGGCCCCTGCTATCACTGAACTTATAGTTTAGTGGTAAATACAAACATGGACATAAGTAATTATGAAATGGTATAATAAGTATTATAATAGGAGAAATACCAGGTAGTATTAACTATATGGGGAAGATACTGAACTCAGATATGGATGATTAGGGGTGACTTTCCAAATTTACTTTTATTTCTTCCTTGATTCTTTTTGTATCAACCAGGCAAGCCCTGACCTTGTTTGTGTTTTCCTGGCTGGCTCCTTTTCTTTTCACAGTCCTTGGCTTTCTGTCCTTTCATAGACGGAACTGCTTTTTGAGTTCAGGTAGCAACTCAATGTTATTTATTTCCAAATCTACAGTTCTATCTTCAACTTCTCACTTCTCTCCAGCCAGCAAGACCCCTTTCCTCAAATATCCCACTGTAGTTTCAAACCCAACCTATCAAAATGTAAATTGATCACCTTCCTACTCAAATCTATATTTATATCCATTTTCCACCTTTCTTTCAGTAATAGAACAGTTTTTTTCAGTCTATAAGATAAAAGCTTTGGGATTATGTTTGATTCTTTCCCATTTCTCTCATTCTGCTCATCTATTATAGAATTCCCCTTTGTTTATTCTTACCATCCCCACTTGACCCCACTTCACCTTCCAGGAACTGCTTCATTTCTTCATTCATTTTTACAATTAAACTCTAGAAGAATTGTCTCTTTTTGATGTTTCTAATGTTTTTCCACCATTTTCTCTTAAAACCAGCCCAATCAGGCTTTTTCCTTCACTAGGTCCTGGAACTACCCTGTCGAGGTCTCCAGTGACTTCCATATTGCTAATACCGCTAGACATTTCTTACTTGATCTTCAAGGAGCATTTGACAGAGCTGATTATGTTTTCCTCCTTCACATGCACACTTTCTCCACTTGGTTTCTTAGACACTACACTCCCCTGGTTTTCTTTCTCCTTTCCTGGACACTCCTTTCCAGTCTCCTTTGCTGGTTCTTCCCCTATCCCTGACCGCTTAACTCTACAGTGCCTTAGGGCTCAGTCTGTGGACTTCACTTCCTTGTCTGTACCAACTCTCTTGGCCAAACATGCAAGAGTCTCACAGCTTTAAACACCTACTATGGACCAGACTATCCCAAGTTTATAGCTACAACTTGAATGCTCTTCTGAACTCCAAACTCTTGTACTTAATTGTATATCTGACTTTTCCACTCGTGTCTAATATCCTTCTCAATCTTAACATGAATAAAACTGAACTTCGATATTTCCCCCTCAAACCTGCTGGACCCTTACTTTTTCCATTTCAGTAAATAGCAATTCTATCCATCCAACCTCTGACCTCCAAAATCTTTGGAGAGCTTCTTTACTCCTCTCTTTTCTCATGTCCCACAGATGGTCTTCAAATCTATCAGCTCTTTCTTCAAAATTTGTCCAGGATCCAACCGCATCTAACCAGCTTCACTACCTCCACTCTGGTTTAAGCCTCTGTCATCTTTTGTCTGGATTATTTGAGGAGCCTCCAAACTGGTGTTTCTGTTACCATCATCGTCCCCCCACCCCCATACAGCATATTCTTAAAAGAGTTGCCAAAGAGATCCTTTTAAAATGTAAGTTAAATTATGTCACTTTTCTACTCAAAACCCTCCTGTGGTTTCAGGTCTTGCCCTGAGGAAAATATAAAATCCTTACACTGGCTCAGAAGGCCCCGCGTGACCTGCATACCTACTCTCGTCCCATCCTAACCTCTCACACCTCATTTTCACGACTACGTTGTTCCCTACTCACACTGTTCCAGCCACACTTTGTTCATTGCCATTCCTGTAAAACACAAGTCATGCTTCCAACTCAAGACTCTTGTACTTGCTATTCTTTCTGTCTCTAGCTCTCTTTCCCAGATATCTTTATGGCTTACTCACTCAGGTTGTTGTCAAAATCCATTTCTCAGTGTGGCTTTGCTTGACCACTTTATTCAAAATTAGCCACTCTGGCAATTCCTACCCCCCTCTTCTAGTACTTATTTTTTTTCCATATCATTTATCATCTAACATACTGTACATTTTACTTATTTATTATTTTTATTGTTTGACTTCTTTGATTAAAATGTAGGCTTCCTTTTTTTTAACAGGTTATTATTTTATTTTTGTTATTGTTGACTGTCGTCATCCCAGTGCTTAAATTTGTTGACATACTAGACACATAGTCAATATTTATTGAATAAAATAATAAATTAGCTCTATTAAAGGCCCTCAGCTCTCTACATTTAGATTATATAGTTGCTGAGCTTGTCATCTGTATACTGGAAAGAGCATATATTTTGGAGCTGTGCATATCAGAATTTGTATTCCTGCTTCTATTTAGTAGCCATGTGCCCAGGTTAGTTGCTTCCTTTCTCTGAGCTTCAGTGAACCTTTTGTAAAATGAGTATAGTAATTCTTTCTCTAAAGAGTTGTCATAGAGACTAATATGTGAAAATGTATAAAAAGTGTTTAGCAGTGTGTTGGACACAAAAGATGCTAAACCAGTTTGTTTCTTTCTTTGTGGTCAGTCTCTCTTAATTCTGAGCTAAACCTATATAACACTGTCAGATGAGCCTTCCTGAAATGAGGTTGTCCTTCAGTGACCTCTGTGGTCAAAAAATAGGTGGGAACCTTATCTTGACTATTATATGTTGGCCAAATTTCTGTTCCTGGATTTCAACAATGTCAAGGTCTTCCCATTCTGCTCCTGTTCTTATCCAACGATATTTCTTACTACTGTCCCTCTTTCCACCAAAACACCCTATTCTTTTGTCATTTGCCTAAACATGTAAGAGGCATTTCTTTCTTGGTGTCTTTGCTCATTCTCTTTCATTCTCCAGTTTTTCCTGTTTGTTTAAGTGCTGTCCATTTTATAAGGTGTAGTTAAGTTTTACAGTAACATCCTTACTTCATCTCAAACCAGTTTTTCTTTGAACAGACGGAAAATCTCAGAAGAGAAATGAGAACTATTCTTTATGAAATAGAATGATAAATGAAATTGTTCTTTTGTCACAAGATCTGACTAGGGCTTAGTGAAGGTATATTTTACTTATTACATTATCATTATCATATTTCATGACAATGAAGTATAAATGATAGGTAATTCACATAGTATTTTGCCCTGCAAATAGCAAGTGCTCAATAAATATTTTTTGTATAGGTGAAAAAATGAATTCTATTCATATCTTTAGTAACATTGAGTAAGGTTCTAATATAAATATGTTTTTAGAAACTATCAAAATTATAAATTATGTATATAAAAGATATATTGAGAAAAGGTGCTACAGTAGGAAAATATTTTTTACCAATCAATTGGTGTAAATATTCTACAAAATATAAAATATATATTATGACATTTAATATTCTTAAAAAGTCTCATCATATATGGAAAAAATTATAAAGATCATTTTTTTGTTTTAAAGCTGATCCATTTTTTGCATTACTTCAGTTCATCCACTCAGTAAACATTTATCATACATCTACTATGTACCAGGTAGTGTTTTAGGGCAGATAAAAAATAAATGAGGCATTTTTCTTGTTTTCAGGAGCTTGGGGCTTGGCAGATACATCACTAAATAATAGAAATACAGAGTGATAAATTATTTTACTGAACAATCCGGTAAATGATACTATAAACTGTTGTAGAAAAAGAGAAAGAGGAACTATTTATTTTTATATCCCCAGAATAGCTACATTGTAGCTATTCAATAAAAATGTGTTGAAAAAAGAAATAGCTGTATTTCAGTTGGTGAAAATGAAAAGGTGATTTTGTCCTGTTTGAATAGAGTGTGAGAGGGACATTAAAAAGTGAGATGGCAACGATTATTTGATTATGAAATAAGGAAAATGAGGGCATGTCATGAACTGACTCATGTATAGTTCTGTGTTCTCATCTCTCATTACATGTCATGCTAACTACTACTTCTGTGAATTTTTCATATCTTTTTCACCTGTCTTTACATATCTAAAGTTCTCACCCACTCCTCCACCCCACACCAATTTTATTATTTTTAATGATCATCATCCATCAAAAATTTGACACTGATATAATATCCTTCCAATCTTAGCCCATCCTTGAACCCTCTCCTTGGTCTGAATTAGATGCCCCTCCAGTGCTTTCCAATACTCTGTAATAGTACTTATTGTGATTGTAATTACAGTAAGTAATTGTAAATTTTGTTGCTTTCTTATTCCTGAAAATACTAAACTATGAACTCCTCAATGACATTATATGTATATTTTATCTTTATATTAGTGGATTCTAATACCATGCCTGTCATATAAAAGGAGACCAATATACTTTTATTGAATACAATGAACCAAAGAATTAATGAATAGATGGATGGATGGATGGATAGATGGATAAATGTTGGAAAGGTAGCACAAAGACTTGACTGGAAATTGAGAAAAACTTCCCCAACTTCAAAATCTTGTCTAGGGGTGATTTTCTTTTGTTTTCATCTGTTTGTTTTGAATGATTGTATATTCATTCTTACCAAATAAGACCTATACTGATAGGATCATTTTTGCTTCTTTTAATGTTAATCTAGTTATTTTCTGACAGTGTTCTTGAAACATTTTCTTATTTTTTTAGATGCTGTATAGGAATGTGATAAAACTCATAGGACTGGTTCCTATTTTTATTTTTTGTTTTAGTAGAAGAGGTTACATGATCTGATTTTTTTTAAAAGCCAAATCTTTTGGCTTAAGATTTAATTAATCACTAAAGCCATTATTAAGGTTAATGTTAATTAAATGTTAAAGAAAGTTTAGGATCTGCTGGGATTAAGCAAAGAATAAACTTTAAAAAATAATTTTATTTAGGAAGTTATGATTCATATATAAAATGGAATATTATTCAGCCATTAAAAAAATGAAATCCTATCACTCACAACGACATGGATGGACCTAGAGGTTATTATGCTGAGTGAAATAAATCAGACAGAGAAAGAGAAATACCATGATTTCACTTATATGCGGAATCTAAGGAACAAAAAGAACAAACTAATCCAAAACAGACTCACAAATTTAGAGGACAATCTGATGATAGCCAAGGGATGGGGAGCTGGAAGAAAGGGGTGAAGAATTAAAGAATCGCAAATTAGTAGTTGATAGATGGTTGCTGGGAATGGGGAGCACAGCATAGGGAATGCAGTCAGCATTAATGTAATGGCTATGTGAGAGCCAGAAGAGAGAAAGAGCATTCAAGGGGATCATTCTATAAACTATATGAATGTCTAAGCAAATGTACTGTATACTTGAAACTGAAAACAAAATTAAATTATAAAAATAATTTTTTAAAAAATGTTGACTACTTATGAACATTAAAATATTTCTCAATATGAGGTTAACACTGGGATATTAAAATTTTTAAATTAGTAATGAAACAAATCATAAATATTAATGGCCATATGTTAGTGATATAATAATAAGCTCTATTAGTTAAAGTAATGCTAGCTGTTTTAAAAAAAGTCATGTAGTAATCGATCAAATATAATGGAAGTTAATTTGTCATTTGTTTAAAGTTTATCATACATGTTCCTGATCAGCAGGTGGCTCTCCTCCAAGTGGGAATTCAGGAACTTAGACTCCATCCATCTACGGGCTCTGCCATCTTGAGCACAGGCTTCCAAGATCACCTGGCTCATCTGTAAAAGGTAGCAGAAGGTAAACACAATAGAGGTACAGGTAGGAGGTTTTAGGGGATGGGCCTGGAAACAGTGAACATCACTTCTACTCATATTTCCTTGATTAGTACTCAGTTATATTGTCACTTGGCCATTCCAGTCTGTGTGGGCAGTTAACAAGTACAGTCTAGCCCATGTGCCCAATAAGTAAAGAAAACAGGTTGATAATCATCTAACCAGAATTGGCTGCATAATATATTTTATAATTTAAATAATTTTTCTCCATATACCTACTGATCTTTATAGTTCTCTTTCATAGAAACATTTGCCCATATTTAAACATGCACTTATTAAAATCTTTTCAGTTAAAATTGTGGAATATTTTTTATATAACAAGAATTAGGCCTTTATGCAAGACCATTTCAAGTTTTAATTTTCTCCAAAAGAATATCATAGTTATCTCTATGTATTGACTTATTATAGAGATAATAGGTCCTTCTCTTTTATTTACTTATAATTTATTTACTTACACATCATTTTTGATGTGTCAAGTTAAAAATAAGTGCTTCATTCACTAATTCACACATTTAGGTAAATAAAATCAGCAATGTTAATATGCTTAAATGAGAAAGAGGCTGAGGTCATGGTTGCCAAAAAATAAATGGAAATGACTTGCTTTTTTTCCCCCTATGACATTAAGAAATTCTGCTGTGAAATAAAATATTAGTGGTTTTTTTGAGATGTCTGGTAGATAAGTCAGTAATTACTTATAAATATCATAGTTGAATTACACACCTGTGTATGTGATATCATATTTGGTTATGCTGTTTTTGGTGAACTATATTTGTCTTCATTGGTTTGTTTTAAAATTCCCCTTATTCTATATAATGAGTCCTCTTTAATGTAATATTTTTTATCTATCTTGATGTCAAGATCTTTAAATCCTGAGACACCATAATGCAACACTAGTTTCTATGGTCACAAATATAGCCTTGAACCTCATTTCATTCTCTTCGTTAAAGAGAATTAGGTATTGCTTCCAAATGACCTTGTGATCACACTTTAGGTTCCATAGTGAAGCTTGGTCTGCTTTCGTCAGACATGTGTCGAGCAGAACGCTGTGCATGAGTTCCTAGTGCCAGGGAAGAACTCCCACCACATGGAGGATAGCAGAGATCATCACCGCAAACCATCAAGAATAGAAGTCAAACACTCCTGCCCATTGCATGTTGATATTGGAGTCTCCAAAGAAAGCACAACACAGTCAAGCACTGGATGGAAGAAAAATTCTACTTACATGGAGAAGAGACAGAGCAAGGTCAGCTCCAGTAGTATATTGGTCCCCCAAGGCCAGCAGGTTGTCCTCCTGGCAGCCAGCACAGAGCCATGTTGCAACTCCTCTTGTCCAACAGAAGGATGTCAACCCCTTTCCTGTAGAGTCTGAAATACTGAAAGCTGAGGGCATGCCTGAGGGCCACTGGTGCTCATGCTTAGTAGAACAGAGAAACACTCATGGAGCCTGAAACAGGGAAAGATATTCCTACACAAGGCCATAAGCCTGGCATAGGCTGTGTGGGCTCTTTATCTCTTCATAAGGAAGTGTTCTAGGCTCAAGGCCCATTCTTATGAAGCCAAATGGGGGACAAAAGACTGTGCACGTGAGATTGCCTTTTCCAACAAGGCGACACCCATGTAAAGATTATCCTAGGTCGGTGTTGAAAATAGGAAGACAAAATTTTCGAAGTTTCTACAATATCTGATTTTCTAATTTTCCGTGTATCTCTTCAAAACCAGTTCAAACTGACCTAAGCAAAAAAGGAATGTATTAGCTCCTAGAAATGAAACATCCAGGCTTTTATGTATGGATAGATGCACGTACTCAAATGGGTAATCTCTCCATTCTCAGCTCAGTTTTTCTCTCTTCTATAGAGAGTATAATATTATACTATTATACATTCTCAAGCAACCTTTCCTTACAGGATGACAAAGAATGTAAGTAGCCTAAGGTTTTTGTTGTTGTTGTTTTAATTTTTTTGCTCAATAACCCCAGCCAGAAAAAGTCTTTTTACTCTAAATTCCAGCAAAATTTCCAACTTTGATTATATTTTGACACCTGACCCAATCATAGTGGCGAGAGAGATGGATACCCTGGTTAGTCAGTCCTGGATTTTGTGCTCACATCAGAGCTTGGGTGGTGAGGCCATCTCTACTCGAACAGAAATGTTCAGTTAAATCTCAGTGGTTCTGTTTGAACTTTACCCAGAAGCCTTGAAAATGGCTTATGGTTCACGTGGTCAATACAGACCAGTTTTGAGTATGACTCTCTTGCTTGTGAACAGAGCTTGGGAAGACATCGTTCCTATATCAGATGATGGAGGGTGGCTGCAACCTACTCTTACCCCTAAGCTTTTATGCTTGCTTTGGTAATTATTTTAGTAGCACAGAAAATGTTAATTGAAATAACTAGGAATCATTAGATTATTATGTCTGTCTCACCTGAATTTTGACTATTCTAATATTCCATATTTTATGAATAGTTATAATCCTTAAAATCTCTGCTCAAATCTGTCAATGAAGGCTTCTTTACTTTCCTCTCCAGTACTATATCCACTCCCCTGCTTTTTCTTTCTTCAGAGCACTTATCACTATTTGACATATTAGAGTTGACCCTTAAACAACACGAGTCTGAACCATGTGAGTCCACTTATACACGGATTTTTTTTCCAATAAATACATGTTCTGTTTTTGATCCGCAGTTGGGATTCTGCAGATGTGGAGGGCCGACTGTATGCATTGATCTATACCATTTTATATAGGGAACTTGAGCACTCATAGATTTTGGTATCTGTGGGGGTCCTGGAGGCAATCCCCTGTGGATACCAAGGGACAACTAAGTTTTTGGGGAGTCAGAAGTTATATGCATATTTTCAACTGTGCAGGAGTTGGGGTCCCTAACTCCCACATTGTTTGCTTATTTATTTTCTGTCTCTTTCTACTAAATGTAAACTTCTTGGGGACAGCAGCTGTATCAACTTAGTTTATTGCTGTATTCTTAATATCTAGAAAATGTCTGGCACATAGCACGCACTCAATATATATTTGCTAAATGAATGAACAAATGAAGACTGAAAAATTAGTTTGATAGGAGATGAAATCCAATTGGATTATTTCTAATTTTTTTTATGCTGAGAAATTGGAAAAGTATTTATTACCATGAGAAATATTTGTCCCAAAGTCTAAGGAAAAATCGCTCTTAAGCAAGCCTATTTTAAAAAGATTTACTTTATGTTTTTATAAATGTCAATAATATTTAAAGTAACTAATAGTAAAACATATGATTTCAAATCCAATAAAGGAAATAAAATCAGGGGAGCATTCACTTTAGGTTGCTTTTACTTTCATCTGGCCACTGATATTACCCATGACAGTCATAATAGACATTAATAATGTTTCTGGGAAAAATCAGGGTTGCAATTGATGGCACCCAAATAAAATGAAGTTATCTAGTCCATGTGGACATTTAAACTTAACCTTAGTACCATGATGCTTTTTCTAACAAGATAAGGTAGCTAGTCACAATAATAAATGCATTATCAACTTTTAAGGGCTGCAGAGGAAATAGAATTAACTCTACAGTTAAGAGTAGAAAGTGATCATATAGGGGCAAAAGTGCTTTGAATATAGAAGGAAAAAACGTGCATTTATACATCATCATTCTTTTTACTTTCAGATTCCTGGTGTGCCCATCTGTTTCTTTTTGATGAATTATTTGGGAGTTTAGATGCTTCTTTTCAAAGATTGCTAGAAAATGGCTATTTTTTTATATGTGTAAAATCAGAAAGACTTTACATGTGTAAAATCAGAGAGACTTGAGATAGCAATGCAGTCTTGAAAGATAGAGCTTAGATACGCCAGGAACCTTTCTGAGAAACATCATATAAATGGGACTGCATACTGTGTTTGCAGCAATTTGAATTGGATGGCTGATGTATAAATGAGAGGGAAATAGTTATAAAGACGGGAATCCAACGAGAACTTTGAATACTTGGCTAAGTAGTGTGAGTGATATTTTATAGATAATGGGAAGCCATTAGAGATTTTTAAACAGGAGGTTAAGTGTGAAATAGTTTGAACAGAGGGAGAGGAAGATGTAGTTTGCATAGAAACCAGGAAGGTAGCAGTTGCATTTCTCTGGGAAAGAGGGCCCAGGTGAGAGTGGGGTGGGGCGTGGTCAGGAAAATAAAATTATGAAGGCCAATTGTACAAGACTTGGTGGCTATGCAGGAGAGAGGGAAAAGAGGAATCAGGGATCACTCTCTTCTGCAGCCCAGAAAACGATAGAAATGAGGCTAGAGACAAAACTGTCTTTTTTTTTTTTTTTGGTAAGAGAGTTCAGTTTCAGGCATGCTAACCTTGAGGTGACTGCAGGATTCCAAGGCGTGATGCCTAGTGCAGGAAGAGGTGTTGGAAGGAAGCTTGGTAAAGAGTTCAGGTCATGAGAATTGACTTTGGAATGAGAAATACAAAAGTAAAAACCTGAGATTTTGGAGTAAGAAGAGAAGGGAGTTCAGACCTGGACCTTTTAAGAGTCTCACCTTCAGGGAATATGGGAATAATATAATCTCTTCCATGGCACATATCGAAGAGGTTATAACAGATTATATGGCATGACTCCCTGAGATGTCTTGATCCACATCCATGACACTGAGTTTAGCAATTTACAACGTTAGATGGTCTAGGCTTTTCAAGACTATAGAGTCTGAGTATGAGGATTAAGGATTTTTAAAGTACTCGATTGTATTATATATAATACTTTTGCAATCATGTTGTATGTTTCACGACTTGAAGACTGATGAGGTGCACCTGCCTCAGACTGCAGGCTGGATTGCTTCTGAATAGAAGGCTAAGTCCCAGCATTACTGCTTCCTCAAAGTTTGGTCTGATATGGCTGCCTCTAACAGACTCATCTGTAACTATGCATCCTTCGTGAGAATTTGGAGACCTAGAAGTTTATACCTCGGTCTGTCCTGGATAATGTTGCTGACTCTGTTGCATTTTTGTTACAGTAATCTCCTTCCATAATATCTATATTTAATTAAATCGAGCGGTGTCTGTTTCTGGAGTTTCTGTCAATCTGAATTTAACTATTGATATTTGTCATTATGGTGATTGATAGAGACAAAGGAATAAAGAGGGAGGAAAAAATTCAGGATAGTGTAATATGACAGGAACCAAATGAGAACATTTGAGGGAAAACGGCCCACTACTCAGGCCAAAAGCAATGAATACTAAAAAAACGGCCTTTGGAATTGATATGAGGACTTCATTGGTGACCTTGGGAAAAGAAATTTTAGTTTGGATTTGTTGATGGCCAGATTGCTATTACAGTCAGTATTTCATTTTTGAATATTAAATGTATGGATAGGAATTAGTTATATCATTATCATTGTTTGATATTGGCTCAATAAAGCCATCTACTGGATATGGATATAACTTGTTATTAAGAAACTTTAGGATAATAGAATTCTTTCATTGATGTTGTGATTTCATAGGATAAACTTAATAGTCTCACAACCCTGGTTTATATCACAGTCTTGCCATGCACCAGCTCTGTAAGCTTGCATGCAAATTACTTATATTTCTGAGTCTTTTTGTCATAACTGGTAGAATGGAAATAATCGTGCTTATCTAAAAGCAAAGTTTTTCAAACTCATGAACCCATGTGATTTCTTGAACACCATTAAGTTTTTAAAAAATCATTGTCGTTTTTTAAGGAAATGTATTTTAAAAATAATAAGGGTGTATTTTAGATCAGTAGTTAAATATTGTATCATAAAGTTAATTAAGTATCATTATGAATATTAAAGGTGAATTTTTTTAATATTGCAAAGAAAAATGGCATTTACTTTAAATTAGTTAGATTTTTAAAGAATAAAATGACAGGTTATATTTTATGTTTTTTATTAAAATGTGAATCACATTTTTGTTATTAGATTATAGCATCAAAATACTTTTACAATCTGATGCTTACATCTTGTGCTTACTAAATGAACAGTTTAAAAATTATATTAGTGCTTTTTCTCGTGTGACAAAACAGAAAATTGTAATTGCTGTTTGTACTAGTCTGCAGATTGCAACCATGGAGAGACTTTATTCTCATTAAGTAAAAAGCTCATGGATAGATTGCAGGTTGCAATCTGCAGCCATGTCTTTCTCTTTTTAATATTGTTTTTTTTGAAGTGCTTAGAGATACTTTTCACATACTGTTAATTCCTTCTGAGCAGAATAATATAAACTCCAGACAAATTTGTACAATATTTGTTTTTATGCTTCTCTTTAGTTTGTTATATTTCAACATCAATGTTTCTTAAGTTGTTGCCATTAATAAGTGGTTTTTTATGGTATAAGTTAGCTAATAATACTCAAGATTAGACATTTACTCATGGTAGAAAGTGCCACAGTGGATTGATAGCAGTGTTCTCCTGAGAATAAATCAATTAAGTGACAGAATCAAAAGTTCACTTGTCAGATCTCAACAACACAGTGCATGCACCTTTTATATACACTATAAGATTTTAAACTTTTCACTTTAAAGTGTAAAATTATTTATATGGTAGTTTTATTATTTCAAAAATAAAATCAAAACAGACATCATATTTGTTTTAACATGAACCCCTTTGAATCCCTTTGGGCATCTGTGGGATTAACAAATCTATGTTATTGGATTGTTACAGATAATCACAGTGCTGGAGCACATGAAGCATTCTTTAATTATTAATTATTATTTCTTTAAATTATTAATAATTAGTTGAATCTCACTGTATTCAATAACAATTATTAATTGTCAACATAAGGAGTACAAGGCTTCTCCGTGTAACAACTTTTCTGTGTAATTCTATATACTGATAGTATTAAGTACTAAACCAGAGACTTTTGGTTGAAAATGGTGGATTGAACACAGATATTTATGTATATTAACTCATTAACCTTCAAATCATCTCTATGAGAGAAGTTCTACAATTATTCCCATTTCGTAGGAGGAAATTGGAGTACAAAGAAGTTATGTACTTTGCCAAAGTCATTCAGCTGGCAAATTGAAGAGCTGGGATATGAACTCTTGCTGTCTGGCTCTGGCAACTGTGCTCTTGATCATCATGCTAAGTCACTTTTCATGTCCTTAAGGTCCTTTATATGCTTAAAGTCCTAAAACTATATACTATATACATATAATGTTAGTACTGCTGCTTTTTATCTATTGGTACATCTTTATTACAATATGAGTAACATTATTTATATTATATTCTAGGTATAAATGAAGAAAATTATTTTATTTCTTTAGGACATATCATGGGCATGATTTTTTTTTTTACCAAAATTACCATATGATCTATTGACATTTGTCTTTATCAATTTTCCATATGATTCTAAAAATAAAGTGCACCTATCAAGGAATCGAATAAAGTTTTAACTCTTTTTTTCCTTGACAAATTTAAGTTCATCAACCGCAAGTTATCAGACGTGGCAATAGAGGGTGCCGTGTTGAGGAGTTTAACAATATTAAAGGAAAATTAGAAAACAAAGAAAACTTCACAAATTCCATCACCCTAACACAGCTATTTTTGTTTTTGTGTGTTATGTTCCAAACCCTCTGTCTCCATGCATTTGTACTCAGACACAATTACAGTAATCATTAATCTAACTTTCTTATTGTTCTTTTTGTTTATTTAATTAGATGTTATAAGTTAGTAATACTTTGAAGGTTTTTAAAAAATGTTTAAAGTGTTTGAAAATTCTGACTTTCTGCAAGGCCTCCTTAAATAAACAGCTTTGTCTTTTCTTTAGGAGGACTTCTGAAGTTCTTAAAGATACTTTTTAAGCGTCTTCTTATTGTTTTATTTACAATATTTTTTCTCATTTGGGGGTTTCTAACCCTTCAAGGATAGAACATCTACTTGGGATGTGAAGCAGTTCTATAGCTTTAATTATAGTACTGAAAAAAGAGGAACCAAGCAGAGTGAAAAAGGAATGCCTGTAGCTGTAGTGTTAAATTTATTGATTTCAGATTCCCTTCAGAAGTTAATCAGAATGTAGAGGGAGAGCAGAACATAAGGTCTTAAGGAGGACAGTGTGAAGAATGCTTCAGAATCTGTATTCTCTCTTAGGGTCACAGTTGTAAGTGAAACTTCTAATAATGGTCTTCTACTTTAAGTTAGAAACTTCTGTTAATCAAGTCCAGGGAATTTGTGACTTCTTTCAAATTCTATACTATTTAGTGTGTGTTGAGAAATTTTTCATTGAGGATATCATGTGATTGACTTTAAGAAAGGAGAAATTAATCTATTCATATGAATTTTTTAAAACTCTTCATCCCACCTTCCTTTCTTTGCCACTATATCTCATTCTTCAGATGTTTTAATATTTTTCTGTTACCACCACTTTTCTCATTAAGATTGTTAATGACAGAGTCAACACAATTAAAGCTGTCAAGATGTATGAAGTGTTTCCAAAACTCATTATTTAAAGATGCATTGATGCTTTGGACCTTCCTAAAGCATAGTTCAGTATGGAGAACTTTAGTTGGAATTAACACTACTTTCTTTTCTTTTTTCCCCCCTTTTAAAATTTATTTTTAAATTAAATTTATTGGGATGACATTGGTTAATAAAATTATATAAGTTTTAAGTGTACAATTCAGTAATATATCATCTGTATATTGCTTTATTTTCTAATGGCTGTTATCTTGGGAATTGTCCACAAAATACATCTATTAGATACCAGTTTAGTTTTTGTGGTGTTATTACTTTAATCATTTTTTATAGTTAATGACAAGTACTTTACCTGCCATCAGAGTTTCAGGGGGGTAGAAAATTGCAGAATAAAGTCACATAAAAGTTTAGAATTATTCAGTACAAGTGGACATCTATAGCCACATACAAATTCTCATTTGTACTGTAATAAGATTTACTTGATTAATCGTGATTTCCAATCCATCCCATAAAAGGTTAAAGTTGTATTTTGTATTGTATTCTGAGAGAAAAGATCAGTTTTTCTTTCCAAAGAAAAAAACCGTGGTTTTAGAAGTAGATTTATAAAAAATATATTTCTAATAAAGATAAATAGTATACTTAGAAATCATTTTTTAAAGAATGAGTGACTATATTAGATTTGTGATAAATTGCATATACATTATAATGAAACAGTACTCACAGGGACTCAGAGATATTTTTCTCTAATCTCCTATTATTTTAAGTAAATCAGTGTATTTTGTTGTACTTGGGACAAAAGTCTTCTTTCGTATTTGTAGGCTTACAGTAATAGAAGTCCTTTTTGTAGTGAGACTCTTACTATAATTAAGCACCTGCTTAGAAGAGGTTGCTTAAATCAGACACTGCTTGAATAATTAAGGCAGAGTTTCTGCCACTTAGGCTATAAATTAGGGGAAGCACTTAGAGGAAACTGATACAATATCATGAGGTCAAAGATTTGTTATCAAGGCTTGGCAAGTTTAGACCAAAGAAGACGTTGATAGCTATTGCCTGGAAAAGTACAAGGATGTGAAGATAAGCTTGAAAATAGCTTCTAATATCTTTAGAGAGAAAAAAAAAAAGAGTCTGAGAATAAGAACTGAAACAGTAGTGTGCATGTTAATGTATATTTTCCTGGTTTGCTTTTTTATCAATTTAGTAAATAGCAAAATACTTAGATTTTTAAAAAATTATGCACCCTCCATACCACAGTCCTTGTCTTACTGTTCCCTAAGTTGTATGGTGAAATCTAGCTTTTAATGCACTGAGCCTGTTTTGATACCCTTTCCCACCTAAATCAGCATGTAGATCTGTGGTTTACCTTCTGAATTATCAAATCTGTAATTTAATGCATATAAATTCTTGTCACAGTCTGTAAATCCTTGACTTTCTGACATTTAAGTCCATTTTTAGATTCGCTCAAATATTTACTCAATATTTAAAACTTGAACTTGATCAATTACTTTTTCAACTAGAAAAATATAGGGAAGGAATAAGTTCAAAATAAACCGAAAGGTTAAAAAAAATTTTTTTTCTACTTACTATGTCATTTCTGGCTTCTCTAATTTTGAGATGAAAACTTCAGAAAGTCATCATTTTTTGACTTTATTACTTCATTAAATAAACATTTTTCTCTTCAAAGATATGAGTACATGTTAGACGTTGGGAATGCAGACATATATAGGATACAGACAGTGACCCGTAAATCCTCAGTGCAAATAATGACATATATCTGAATAATATTTGTAGCCATATTCGTAAGTTCCAAGAATCTGTTTCCTAGTAGCTGTAGTCTTTTGGGGATTACTATGTATGATAAAGACTTGGGAGTTAATGGTTCACAATATTTCTGTAAATATTTATATAAAAAACTTTCAATAGTGGCTGCCTGTGACAAAGGAACACATTTCATTGCATGCATTAAAAAAAATCATATCCATATATTACCTTTTCAAAGAAAAATTAGTTTAATTAAAAAAAAATTGTATCAAGGCAGAATTAGTTGTCACTTGAATCAGTGTCATGAAAAGATTGTGCTGTTGGCATGTGGTATATGCTCCGCTTCTCAGCTTCCCCAAGTCACCGCATGCTCTCATGCTACTCACGAGCTTCCCATGCCCACCATCCGTATTTATAGCTTTAACTATATCCTACAGTATGTTAACAAAGCATATTTGTACCACTCGTGTTTAGATGTTCTGTAATATTTTCATGACCCTCTAAACTTCAAGGAAAATTTATATAACACTATTTGTTGTTACCTTTAGTTGCCATTTGTCCTCCTTTCTCTCAGTACGTGTATCTATATTGAGATGAAGTTTGAGAGTTGAGGATACATCACTCTTGAGATACTCTTTTCCATCTATTTATTATTATCTTTAGAAAAATGGAGCCAAGAAATATGTATTGGAGGAAAGTATTTGAACTGGGACTTGAAGAATGGACAAAAATAACTAGAGAACACTGGGGAGATGAGCCAGGGTAGTCCATTTGGAGAGAATGAATAAAGAAAAAGAACATGTTGTATCTGGGTAATGAGTGGTTTTCCTGGAACAGTGAATAAATATAGGGAAAACGTGGACATTAAGACCTCTCTCTAGTTCTTAACTGACTGGACTAATTTTTGCTCTTCTTCATTTTTGAAGGCATTTTCTCTGGAAACTTTTTATTCCCTCATTATCTCTGATATCACATTTCCTTTTCACTTTTCTTCAACTGCATGCTTCTTTGTTAAATTATCCTCTAGCCTTAGATGCTGTACCTTGGTGATATCTCTGCTCTTATGACTTATACTACCCAGTTCTACATCATCAGCCATAGCCTTCTCTTGACTTTCATATTTATACTTCCGAGTTCACCCTGGGCATGCTTATCTGATGGTTTCTAGGCATCCAAATTCAGCATTTCTGAAACCGAAGTCAACCTGTTCTGCTTTTCCTCACTTAATTTTAATTCAGGTAACGTTATCACCATAAACACAACTGTACAAACTAGAAATCTTAAAATAATTCTGTATTTTTTTCTTTTCCTATGCATTGTCATTTTGCTGTCTTACTGATTTTGAAACTCTATTTTACTTCACTTATTTGATTTTCTTTGGCAAAAAGCCTGCTTCTCATTCTTTCCCTCTGATTTCTAGGTAATAATCATATTTTTGTCACAATTTAGTCTGTTTTTGTTGCCATTTGTTATTGCTTGTCTTTGTCTCACTGATGTGGCTTAGAGTACATTATTTAATGTGTTCAGATGATTTCACCTATTTGTTAAATTAACTTGGTTTTGGGGGATGGTATTTATCTTCCTCTCACACTGACCCTCTTCTTGTGAATTACAGTGTGCTCTCATATTAGCCAGTGATTTGCTTGTCTGACACGTGTTTTTATCTGGCATGCTCTGTGCAAGCCAGGAATTAGTGCTGTAGCTTGATCTGATTCCTGAAATATTTCACAAAGGTACTGCATTATAGTATGTATCATTACAATAATAATCAATGTATATTGATAATATTATTCATGGAAGTTACATTTAAGTTATGGGAGAGAGAGAATAAAATAAAAATGCAGAAATAGTATGACAGAAGTTGATAAGTGCTATGAGGAAAAATAAAGCAGAGAAGGAGCTGAGGTGGAATGAGGCGTTTGAGCTTAAACTGATTGCTCAGGGAAGGTCTCACCAGCAGGTAATATTTGAGCAAAGCCCTGAAGGAGGTGGAGCAGTTAGCCATCAAATATCTGAGGGAAGAGTATTCCAGGCAGAAGAGAAAGCAACAGCCAAAGGCTTGAGGTGGAAATGTCATGAGGGAGAGATGGGAGATGACATGGTTAAAGAGTTAGGAAAGAGGCAGTTCTTTTAGGCCTTTGTGGGCCACTCTACGTATATTTAGTTTTATTTATAACATTTCATTTCATCCTTACAACAACCCTATGAAGACCTATTATTATTCTAATCTCTAGTTTTATGGCGAGATTAGAAAACTAAAACTTAAGGTATTTAAGTGACTTCCAAAGCTCACACTATTAGTAGTAACTGTGAATCAGGATTTGAATAAGCCAGTCTAACTTCACATGGTATTTGGTTAAAAGAATTTTGGATAGAGGTTTAATCTTACCTTTGAATTATGGGTGGGCTCTCTCTCTCTCTCTCTCTCCCCTTCCTTCCTTCCTTTCTCTTTCTTTCTTTCTTTCTTTCTTTCTTTCTTTCTTTTCTTTCTTCTTCTTTCTTTTCTTTCTTTCTTTCTTTCTTTCACTCTCTTTCTCTCTTTCTCTCTTTATCTCTCTTTCTCTCTTTCTCTCTTTCTCTCTCTTTCTTTCTATTTTCTTTCTTTCTTTCTTTCTTTCTTTCTTTCTTTCTTTCTTTCTCTCTTTCTCTCTTTCTCTTTCTCTCTTTCTCTCTTTCTCCTCTTTCTTTCTCTCTTTCTCTTTCTCTTTTCTTTATATATATCTTTATATTTCTCTTCTCTTCTCTTCTCTTCTCTTCTCTTATAACTTCTCTTCTCTTTCTCTTCCTCTTCTCTTCTCTTATCTTTATAACTATATTTCTCTTCTCTTCTCCTCTCCTCTCCTCTTTCCTCTCACTCTCACTCTCCCTCTCCATGTCACTCATATATATACTCTCCCTCTCCTTTAATAACAACAACTTGAAACAAATAGGGAGGAATATTACAGACTATTAAGTATAGAGATATTAAATTTTTTTAAGCTCTAAGATAATAGATGCCAGACTCCAAAGTAAGGCAACAATGATTTAGAATTTATAAAGAAGTTAGTGTGGAATTGGTTAAACAGCATTTACACCTAGAAAAGATATGGAGGGTGTAAAAGTCTAAGAGATTGAGAGGGAAATTTTGGAGAGAGACCTAGAGTATGTGAATACCCTTTCCAAATTGGGTGAGGGAAGTGGTTCTTAACCTTTGCAGAAGGTAACCTTAGACCACCCAGAGAGCAGAATGTCTGCCCTCATATGGGAGGTTGCTGTCTGATGTCCACCTGGGCCCTCAGCTACAATACTATGTTGAATCATGTAGTTTCGGAACACCCTGTTTTCTCCTTCAGCCTCACATCTCCAAATTTGATCATATTCATGGGATTCTGCTAGTTCTTTTTACTCGGCTTCCAGATAATTTACTTCTTAATTATAAGTGAATCTCGGACAATATTTTCTTCAATTAGGTCCTATTGGCACTATAAGCTTGCAAAAGTTCTGCAGTTTTGTGATGTAATATGTCATTCTTTGTAGTTTCCAGTTCTACTTTTACACTAATTTTAAAATAGTTTTATTGGCCATGCTAATTGAAATCTTAGGAAGTAGAGAAGGGAATTGGCCATATTTGCTCAGGCAGCGATCATGTCTAGAAGTCAGATTCATTTACAAAAACTCTTAAATAAATGGAATTTAAGTTGGAGGGGGCAGGACTGTGGAGAACAGTGAGATAGCTACTGGAATACTGCAATAAAGAGGCAGTTGTGATTCCAGAGATTTTTAGATGTAGGCTATAGCTGAGTGACCAAATGAATATGGGGAAGTTAGATGGAGGAATTAAATA
Organism: Pteropus medius; assembly: GCF_902729225.1. Taxonomy (NCBI): domain Eukaryota; kingdom Metazoa; phylum Chordata; class Mammalia; order Chiroptera; family Pteropodidae; genus Pteropus; species Pteropus medius. Next base: position 10,066,511 of record NW_024347791.1, read on the forward strand.
TGACTTGGAAGACTTCAGTATTGTTCCTCGTAATAGTAATGCCATGAATGGAGGCAAGAATCATAGAAGCAGGAATGATTTGGGTTTGGAAGTAATAAAATAAGTGTTGAACATAGAAGCATGTTGAATCATAGAAGCAGGAATGATTTGGGTTTGGAAGTAATAAAATAAGTGTTGATTTGGAGAAATCTGGTAAGAAGTAGTACATATTGTAGCAAAATGGTGCTTTTACTCACTGGGCTTAAATCCCAGCTTTAATACCTTCTAACTATATAACATTGGGCAACTTATATAAATTTCAAATTATGTAAATTTGTCTATTCTAAAATGGAATAATTGTACCGACTTTATAAGATTGCTGTGATGATTAAATGAGAACACATATATTAATGGATATGTGTTCCAGTACAATTGCTGGCATGTAGCAGTTTTTCAATAAATGAATTATAATTATTGAGAAGACTAGAATGTCTGTGGGACTGTAGTTTAGTTAGAAATTGAGGGTTGTAGATTATGGAAATTATTGTTCATTGGAGGCAGCAAAGTAGATGGGAAGGGACAAGATCATCCAGGATAGTTGAATTGATAAAACTGAAAGAGAAGAAAAAGCAAAGACCCGAGACGTTGAAAAACACTTAAGAAAAATGCCGAAATTGGTTATACAAATAGGGACAGAAATAAAGGATGATGTTAAAGGAACGAAGGGGGAAAGAATTTCAGCATACATTGAGGATGCACTCCGTATTAGCCATAATGCTGAGCATGGGCATACATAGGTAACAAAAGTATAATTTCCAAGAATCTTAAAGTCTGGTAGGTGGAGACAGACATGTAAAGCAAATACGACTATAGAAATAATTACAGACATTGTTGTGGACATGAAGATAAAATTGATATGAGATAGGGAGCAAAAAATGCTTCATGGAGAGTTGATGCTTAATTTGAGTATTCAAAGTGTTAGGTTCTCTTCCGATAAACAAGGTTGAGGAGAAGTATTAGTAGTGCTTCACATAGAGAGGGCAGTACAACCAAAGGCACTAAGGCATTAAACAACATGACTTGTATTGGAAAATTGTAAGAAGTTTTGCATGAATGAAATGTAAGATGCCTAGGATATGGTACAGGGCGATGATTAGGAGATAATGCTATAGAAGTAGCCGTCAAAACACCTTGAATTCCCTTTGGAACTCATCGAAGGGTTTTAAGCATGGGGGAAAGATGTGGGAGGGAGATGAGATGTGTTACTTGCTTTAATTGTTATTTTTGAATGATTATTTTTAAGAATGTGGAGAGTGGATTGAACGTGAGCTAGACTATTTTCCAGAAAGACAATCAGAAGACTTTTCGAGCCGTCCAGCTGAGAGATTATGAGATGTGAACTAAGATAATAATAACAGAGGTTAGAATCTTGGATATGTTGAGTCTAGTATGGTGAGGGAGGAGAAGAATATGTTGACTTTCAGACCTCCAAGTTGGGTGACTGAATGGATAGTGGTACTGACAACCATAATGGGGAACACAGGCTGAGAAACAGGTATGAGTGAGTGCGGAGGCACAGAGTTGATGTATCTAGCTCAGCGTCATTTAAAACTGCAGAAGTACTTGATTAAAATGATAACTGAGAAGGTACCATTGACTTGGGCAATTTGGAAACTGTGTGTTTTGAGAGAATAATTTTGGTAAAGATCATAGAAGGCAAAGCCAAGTTGCAGTGCATTAAAGATTGAATTGGAGGTGGAAAAGCAAAGATAGATGATGTAGATTGCTTTGCCCAGAAGTTTCATAGTGAAAGCAAGAAATATGAGTTGGTTTTGTGGGAGAATAAGGTTTGTGGGAGGTTGACGTAAGAGGTGGGAGAAATGAGTATGTAGGTTTCCCAGTAGAAAGTGAAAAGGAAGATGTTAAATGACTACGACAAGGTGGAGGTAGGAAGAAAGGGAATCAAGAATATGGGGGTGGGAGTAGTCATCTCAGGCTTGAAAGTAAGGAGTAGTGAGAGGTAAAGTAGGGTGCAAGGCTGAGAGGAGAAAAGTTGATAAATTTCATGTTTCATGAATATTCTCTGTGAAACTGGAGGCAGGTCTTCTGAGGGGATAATGCTGAAGTTAGGGGTTGTTAGTGATTAAAGTTAGGAATGGATATTGTGGGTAATCATAAAAGGAATGGGCATGGATAAGTGCAGTATTATACGAAGCAATACGGAGGGTTTTATCAGAATTTTGAATAACGCTGTAATGGAGTCAAGGCAGTGCAATTTTCCCAGCCACTGACAACCTACGAGCTAGGGTAAATAGATGGTTGTTTAGATACAAAAATAAAGATTGGCAGGTTAGGTGGGAAGGATAGAGTATGTGGGAATTGAAGGGAGTTATAAACCATTATTTAGAGTGTTATCAACCATTAGCTAGGATAAAAATTTTAAACCCAGTTGGGTCTTGACAATCAGTGCATTTTCTGCAGTCTGATCATAAGCTATTTTCTTACATATGAAAATACCATCTTGAGTAAAATTTTATTTTTAAATTACTGGTAACACTCTACTGTTAACATTTCGGGCACTGGTTAAATTCTCCATCTAACTAATGCAGCACAGTGAATAGAGAGTGAGTACTAGAGTTATAATATCCTGGGTTTAAATCCTCCTTGGTCACTTACTAGCTCTGAGTTTTGGATAATGCGATTAACCTTCATGCTTCATTTTTACCATGTGTTAGAAAAAGACAAAAGTATTCTCCCTTACAGATTCACTGCGATAATTAAATGGGTAGTACATGTGAAGTTTTTAGCTCAGTGCTCATTGTAAATTCTCCACAGATGTTGCCTATTGTGTTAGTCAGCTATTGCCATAGCAATGTGTAACAAACCTCCACCAAACTCATAATCATACCAAGGAAAACTTAATTTTCTCACTCATAAGTGGCTCTACTTTAGGCTGTGGTTCAGTTTAGGCTTTGAAACAAGTTCAGAGACAACTTCATTCTGAGGTCCAGTTTAAAGGGGCACAAGGTACCTAGGTTGTATTCACATGTTGATGTTTGAGTTCAAGAGCAAGCCGAACTTTGTAGGCACATTTAAAACTCTGCAAACATCCTGCGTGCTTATATTTCAGAGGCCAAACCAAGTCACATGGCCAAGCATGAAGGAAATGGGGGTGGGAAGTATACTCTATCCCAAGGAGAAATAAGTGAATATCTGCTGAATAAAACTCCAGCTTTTATTAGCTATGACATTTTAATACTTTTTTTAATTAACAAGGAAAAATAACACCCAGCTGAAATAATTATTTTTAAACCTAATTTCCACAAATCTGGTTTAAGAGAAATGTTGGTTTTATAACTGAAAGAAAATGACTAATACAAGAAAATTTTCACTTGTTATCTGCTAACATAATTTCAGAATCTCTGATATTCAGCATATTAGTTTATACAATGCATTAAAACTGAGTAGCTTAATCTCAATGATCTTTTCCTACTAGAAAGACATTTAATATTTTCCTTCTGTTTCTCTTAAAAAACTTTATTGAGATATAATTTACATATAATAAATTCATCCACTTTAAGGGCACAGTTAGATGAGTTTGATGGACATACAGTAATAGAACTAGAATTACGATAATGATGTAGAATATTTCCATCATTCCCCAAAGACCCCTCATTCCTCTTTGCAGTCAGTCCCTACTGAACAGTCTGACCCCTACATGGCCGCTGATTTGCTTCCTATCACTATAACTTTGTCTCTACTAGAATTTCTTATAAGCAGAATTGTACACAATCTTGTACCTGGCTTCTTTCATTTATATATTTATTCCTTTTTATTGCTGAGTAGTATTCCATTGTATAGATATACCACAATGTTTATCCATTCACCTGTTGATGGACATTTGGCTATAATGGCTATAATGAATAAAGCTATGAACATTTGCATGCAAGTCTTCGTGTTTTTATTTCTCTTGTAAAAGTGGTAAACATTTAAGAGTGGGATTATTGCATGGTATATTACACGTATGTTTAACTCTTAAAAAATTCTTCAAACTGCTTTCCAAAATGGCTATGCCTTATTAACTTCCTACCAGCAATGTATAAATATTCCAGTCGCTCCACATTCTTGCATGTATAGTATCACCAATCTTATTAATTTTAGCCATTCCAACAAGTGTACAGATAAAAAGTATCTCATTATGATTTTAATTTGCATTTCTCTGAAAACTAATGGTATCGAGCATCATTTCATTTGCTTATTTGCCATTTGCATACCCTCTTTGGTGACGTGTCTGTTCAAACTTTTGCCCATTTTAAATAGTTTATGTTCTTAATATTGAGTTGAAATAGTTCTTTATATATCTTGAAAACAAGTTTCTTATCAGATTTATGGTTTGGAAAGTCATTTTTACAATCTTTGGCTTGCCTTTTCATTTTTCTAACAGTGTCTTTTGAAGGAGAAGCTTTAATAAATTTTGATGAAGTCCGAATTAACAATTTTTTTTGGTGTATGTTCATGCTTTTCGTGTCCTAGTTAAGCAATCTTTGTGTATCCCAAAGTCATAGTCATGCAGAGATTTTCCTATGTTTTATTATATAATTTATTTAAAATTATTTTGTATATGGCATGAGGAAGGTTGAGTGTAATTTTTCCATATCCATTGTCCAGCACCATTTTTGAAAAACGATTCTAGTTTCCAGTTTTAGTATCTGTGCTGCCTAAGCAAGCACTCTAATTTCCTTATTGAATTACCTTGCCACTTTTGTTAATCAATTGACCAGAGAGGCTTCTGGCATGACTGTATGAGGAGCTCAGTGGACCTACTCTCCAACAAAACTGGTGAAAATCATTAAAATTAGTCATTTAATGTCTTTCAAAGTGGTCCTAAGGATATACAGTAAAGAAATGTGTATTCAAGAAAATCTGTATTTTGTTAAGAACAGTGAGACTCTATGGCTTCTGAACAGAGATCCATAACCTCACTTCCCATCCCAATTCATCAAGATGGGAACTTAACAAAACAAACAAAAACACAGGGCTTGCTCTCTCCCCAGCTCCTAGTCAGAGGGCTGTCATCTGGCAAGGGCAGGACATCAGCATTCCTCATCCTTCCCCAGGTACCTGTTGCTGAGGCTAAATTCTGAGAGTGTAGCCAAGAAGTGGGGCTCCCTTCTTCTGCCCAAACCACATTCGTGAGTTGAAATCTATTTTGTTTGTGGCACTGTTGAGAATACTGTGGCCTTGATCACCCTGGCTATGGCCCGTAAGGTGATAACTTCATTTTAGGTGAGATAACTTAAGAAGATTGGAAGCTACTGTCCACCCTCACTTCTCCCTCCCTTCAATGAGTACTCAGCTCTTAAAATGGAAGTACCACTCAGAAGTGCGTTACTGTCTATACCTCCAGCTCCAGAGCTTAGGCCGAGATTTTGCCTGGCAGGAGAAGCAGAGACTCTAGGAAAGAGATAGTTTGGAGGAGTCTACAAGTGGCTAGAACAAATTTCAACCACTGAATTACTCCTCCAAGGAACCTGAATTTAATTGGATTAGTCTATAGCACAATTTAAGCACTAGGGCGCTGTTGAAAACAGCTTGGCGTGCTTAGAGAAAAAGACAGCAAAGAGAGTCCTGCCAAAACCACTGTCATACCAGAGTGACTGTGAGCATACATATGCAAAGCTGCACCTCCTTGAGGAACAACATCAGACACTTAACACTGCAGGGTGGAATAGACTTCACTATAACAATCCAGCCAATCACTAAACAAACATGTGAATAACAGTAACAAACTGCAGGTTGGCAGGGTTTAGGTGTACCTAGAATTTTTACTGTATGTTACCTAAAATGTACAATTTCTAATGAAAAATTGCAAGACATGCAAAGAAGCTGGATAACATGACCCAGACACTATAAATAAAGTAGACAAAATAAAATACCTGTGAAAGACATTAGATGCCATATTAACAAATGACTTCAAAGTAGCCATTATAAATAGATTCAGGGAACTAAAGAATTTATTAAAGAATTAAAGGAAGGTATGGTGACAACGTCTCACTAAATAAATAAATAAAGAGAAATGGTAAATAACCAAATGGAAATCATGGAGTTGAAAAATTACAAAAACTGAAATGAAAAATTCACTAGAGGGGCTAGACAGTAGATATGAACTATCAGAAATACAAACCAGTGAATTTGAAAATAGATCAATAGTTCATGTAATCTGAAGAGCAGAGAAAAAAGGAACGAAGAAAAGTGAATGGACCCTCAGAGAAGACTGGGATACCACCAACCACACCAACATGGGAATACCAGAAAGAGAGGAGAGAAAAAAGCAGAAAAATGTTTGAAGACTTAATGGCTGAAATTCCCTAAATGTATTAAAAAATAATAATCTACATGTCAAGAAAGCTCAACAACTCCAAGGAGGATAAACATAAAGAGATTCACAAATAGACATATCATAGTAAAAATGATGAAAGCCAAAGGTAAAGAGAAAATCTTGAAGCAGTAAGATTTAATATAACATATATAACAAAAATTATAAATATATACTTGCTCTTCTCTCAGCTTCTTTAAAAGACAAAGTTATATGAAATAATAATTATAGCACTACACTGAGGGATTTGTACTATTATGGATTATATATATAAAGTATAATTTTTATATAGGAGTGGCATTTGTATATGTCACTGGTATTAACTTAGTATAAATTTAGAGTTGATTTTGATAAGATGTATATGATAAGCCATAGAGCAACAGAGGAAATAATTTTTTAAAATTTATTCATTTTATTTAGTTTCAAGTATACAGTTCATTTGTTAGACATCTATATAGTTTATAAAACTATCCCCCCAATTGCTTTCTCCCTCCCCTGACCCTCCACCTAGCCAATGTATTCATGTTAATTGCATTCCCTATGCCGTGCTCCCCATCTCTGTGACCATCCATTAATACTAATTTATACTTCTTTAACCCTTCAGCCCATTATCCCAGCCCCCAAGTCCCCCTCCCCTCTGTCCATCACCAAATTGTCCACTATATTTGTGAGTCTGTTTTTGATTAGTTTGTTCTTTTTATTTCTTAGATTCTGCATATAAGTGAAATCATATAGTGTTTATCTTTCTCTGACTTAAATACTTTCTAGGTCCATCAAAGCAATATCTTTTTCCATCCCCTTCCTTTTAGTCTGTGTGTGTCTTTTAATCTGAAATGAGTCTCGTATAGGCAACATCTAGGGGTCTTGTTTTCCTTTCCATTCATCCACTCTATCTTTCAGTTGGAGCACTTAATTCTTTTCCATTTGAGGTACTTATTGATAGGAATGTAGTTGTTACCATTCTTTATCTCTGTTTTTGATACATGTTTTTTCTTTTTAAAGAAGTCCCTCTAATATTTCCTGTAATACTGTCTTGGTGGTGATAAATTCTTTTAGCTTATTTTTGTCTGGAAAGCTCTTTATCTGTCCTTCAACTCTAAATGATAGCTTTGCTGGATAAATTATTCTTGGTTGTAGATCCTGGGCCTTTGTCCTGTTGAATATTTTTTGCCAAACCCTTCTGTTCTACATAGTTTCTTTTGAGAAATCAGCAGCCATTCTTATGGGTTTTTTCTTATAAGTAACTATCTGTTTTTCTCTTGCTGCTTTTAATATTCTTTCTTTGTATTTAACCTTTGGCATTTTAATTAAGATATGTTGTGGTGTGGGCCTCTTTGGATCCCTGATTTTTGAAATTCTCTGAGCTTCCTGGGATTTTATGTCTATTTCTTTCACCAGGTTAGGGAAGTTTTCCATCATTATTCCTTCAAACAGCTGTTCAACATCTTGATTTTCTTCAGTTACACCAATCAGGCAGATATTTAGACCCTTAATAGTGTCCCATATGCTCCTTAAATTATTTTTATAGTCTGGGCATCTTATCTCTTGCTTTTCTGATTGAGTGTCCTTGGCTTTTCCATTCTCTAGATAGGGCATTTGATCCTTTTCTTTATTCACTCTGTTTATTCCTTTGTTTATGCCATTTAATATACTTCTCGTCTCAGATAATGTATATCTTCTTCATTTCAGGCTGGTTCCCTTTTATAATTTCCATTTCCATTTTTATGTTTTTTATCTCTTTGTTGAAGTCTCATTGAATTTATCCAAAAGTTCATTGAGCATCTTTATAACCAGTGTTTTGATCTCTGCATCTGTTAGATTACTTGACTCTATTATATTTGGATCTCTGTTTTGTTCTCTCATATGGCTTCTGCTTCTTTGTCTTCCCATTTTGGCTGCCTTTCCATGTCTGTTTCTACATACTAAGAAAAGCTCCTAAGTCTCCTGGTCTTATTTGTGTGGATTTTGTGAAGTAGGTATCCAGTGGCACAGTCTTGAGAGGGGTTCAGCTGCAGGCCAAACTTAGTCAAAGCCTCTGCCCCTCTGGGGTCACCTGTTAAGATTCAGCAAGCAATCCACAGATGCTGTGCTTATAATTGGCTCAAAAAGCCACACCAGAAACTGAGGCCAGCTGCCTCCAGTGTGAGTCTACGTGCTGCTCAGCAAGGAGCACCTGACTCACTGAGGATAAGCCTGGATGTGGCTTGGGTTGGGGGGGTCAGTTGGGGGAAGCGGGGTTTCAGGGAATCCTCTGAGCGGAGTGACCTTTGTTATCCAGTCTGATGACTTCACGGCTATGGTGGTGCTGTGTCTGGGGCACTGGTATGGAGGAGGGCTCTACAGGGAACAATGGATACCACCCACACTTCTATACAGAGTGAGTCTCCCCTCAGCCCTCACTCTGACAATGTTTTCCTGTAAGTCCCTGGTGCCCCCTGTGTGCAGCCAAATCGGCACTGGTGCTCAGAGCGAGCAGGTCCATCACTGCAAAAATCCACTTGCAGACACAGCCTTTTTAAGAGGTGTCTGCCGCTGCCTGCATCTCACTCAGCCACTCGGGACCAGGCAGCTCTGTGTCCTCGCCCCATCCTACCTTCTGCCATTGCAGGGTGCTTTCTTGGATTTCTCCCTAGTTGTATGGCTTGTTCCTCTAGATCCCAGGTGATTTTTTTCTTTGCTGCTGCTCCTTGTTTCCAACACAACTTTAATTTTGTTGTCAGAGGTATGAACAGAGCCTCTATCATCTATGCCATTTTGGTATCTCAACAAAGGAAATAATTTTTAAAATGTAGTGAAAAAATCATTAAAGACATTAAAATGTTCTATTAGGAAATATTTACTTAATGCAAAAAAAAAACCTCATACAGATAAAATAAAGGAACAGAAACAAAAGCATGAGTTATATAGAAAACAAAGTAAAATGGTGTGATCAATATACTTGCAATGAAATTTAGAAAATAAAATAATTTTATTAATGATAGGTTCAAGAGAATAAAATACTTAGGAATAAATTTTGAGAATATTTAAATCTGCAAATTGAATTACTTTTATAAATATAGAACCATACAATTTATTTTATACTTGAGTATTTTCTCTTTAAACTCCCTGCTTTAGTTGTAACCCATAATTTTTATATGTTGTTTTTATTTTTATTCAGTACATAATCATTTTTAATTTAATTTGTGATTACTTCTCTAACCTATGGGCTATTTTAAAGCATGTTGTTTACTTTTCATGTGTTTTGTGATTTATCAGGAATCTTTTTATATTGCTTCATTGTGATCAGAGAGCATACGCTATAGGATTCCAATCATTTAAAATTTGAGATTTGTTTTATTGAATTACTATATGTCTACCTTGGTGAATACTACATATGTACTTGAACAGACTGTATATTCTGCAATTGTTGGGTACAGTGCTTTGTAAATGATATAACATCCATATAATTGATGTTCCAGTGAGATATGGAACAAAAATAATATTTGAAGAAATAATGGCCAAAATTTTTCCAAATTTAATGAAAATTATAAACCCATATTTTCAAGAAATGCAATAAATCCCAAGCAGAAGGGTAAAGAAAAATGTCCCAAGGTGCATCATATTCAATTTACTGAAAACCAGTGATATAATGAAAAACTAACAAGCAAAAAGAAAAAAATACTCATTAGTTACAAAGAAACAAAGGTGAGAATGACGGTGGACCTCTCATTACAAACTATGAAAGCAATAAGATAAGGGACTATCTTTAAAGTGCTAAAATGTAGCTGTTGATCTAGATTTTTATATTCAGAAATATCTTACAAGTATAAAAACAAAATATCAACTTTTTCATAATAAAAAAGAAATTTTTTCATATTTTCCCCCAAAGATGTCCACATTCTAATTCTCAGAGAATGTGTTACTTTATATAGCAAAAGGGGCTTCACCAATATGATTAATTTAAGGATCTTGAGATGGGGAGATTGTCTTGGATTCTCTGGGTTGGCTCAGTGTAATCGAAAAGATCCTTATGAGAAGGAGGAAGAAGAGATAGTGTCTGAAAATGTGACGTGTGACGACAAGAAGAAGCAGAGATCTGAGAGATGCGGCTATGAGCCGTGACATGTGGTCAGCCTTTTGAAGCTGGGAAAAGCAAGGGATAGATATAGAAGGAACGACTATCTTCTGAAACCTAAATTTTAGCCTTGTAAGATTCATGACTGTCATTATATTTCAAAATTCATTTGGAGTTCTAACCTCCAGAACAGTATAAGATATATTTGTATAGTTTTAATTCAAGTTTGTGGTAATTTATCATAGGAGAAACAGGTAAGACTAATATAGACTTTGTATCTGGAAGTGAGATACAACTCTAACAAATGCCTAAAAATATAGAAGTGGTTTTGAATAGTGGGTAGAGGTTAGAAGAATTTTGAGGAGCATGATGGGTTAAAGCCTAGATTTCTTAAATATACTGTTAGTAGAAGTATGGATATTAAAGACTCCGCCAGTGAGGGGTCAGAAGGAACATGGTAGAGAAAAACCTATATTATTTCAGAGAATACTTAATTATAAACAAACTCTGTTGGTAGAAGTATAGATGTTAAAGGCGCTGCTCATGAGGGCTCAGAAGGAAGCGAGGGGCTCTTTGTTATTTAGTGGCAGAATGTTAGCAGAATTTTGTCCTAGGATTATGTGGAAAACAGAATTTGTAAGCCATGAATTTGGATATATGTCTTTACCTGAGATTTTCAAGCAAAGCGTTGAATATGTGGCCTGATTTCATCTTGCTGCTGATAGGAAAATGTGAGGAAAGAGATAGATTGAAGAAAGAACTGTTAAACAAAAAGGAACCAGGACTTGACGATTTTGGAAATTCTGTCTATCCAGCTTTCAAAAGATGCTAAAACTAGAGGATTTAATGTCAGGAAAGTGTGCTTTGGAGAGAAAGCCAGAGGTGTGGCTAAGCAGTCTTTTGCTAGTCCCCTGGAAGGCCTTTAAATAAAGGTTAAAGTTTTAATACACAGAGGGCTGTTTGAAGAGATTCACCGTGTGACTAATGGATCTCTTCACACATTTCAGCAGAAACCAGGAATAAAGATGAGATTGTCCAGTATATATTTGTGTACGAGCTTATTTAATAGAGTGAATCCCTGTGACAAACCCTGGAGACCCACAAGTTTCTTGAGAATGTTATATCCACAGAAGCACTGCCAGTGTGGATTGAAAGGGAACAGAGGAGGAACGAAATGAAAAACGGCTGTTGGACTTCCAAAATTCTGCAGGCAGGAAACGGGCAATAAAAACTACTCAGCTGCAAACACATGTTATCTTTCATGGAAAAAAAAAAAAAAAAAGACTTTGAGGTCAGAACTGGGGGCCGAAAGGGCAGAGCCATGGGCCCAGAAGGTGGAGCCTCCAGACACAGAAGATTGTTCTTAGGCCTCGTAACCTAATGTGAGTTTTCCCAGTTGGATATCAAAATTGCTTGAAACCAGTGACCCTTTATTCCTACTATTTTCTCCCTTTTTGAATAGAAACTTCTGTATCGGTTATTCTATGCCTGTGTTACCATTGTATTTTAGGAGCCAATAACTTGTTTTCTAGTTTCACAGAGGTAATTTGCCCCAGGATGGTTTATATACAAAGCCACACTCATAGATGATTTAGATGATGAGATTTGGATCTTTTACGCTAAGACTTAAATGATATTTTGGACTTGAGTTGATGCTACAATTGGTTGAGATCATTGGGGCCCTTGCCTTCTCATCCCCTTCTTTGACTCTGATCCTCCTGCCTCCCTCTTATAAGAATGCTTGAGATTACATTGGGCCTACCCAGATAATCTAAAACAATCTTAAGATCCTTAATCTTAAAAAAAGACCTTTACATGGTCTTTTGCTATGTAAATAAAATATTCACAGGCTCCGATGATTAGAATGTGGACATTTTCAGAGGGCTATTATTCAGCCTATTGCAAGCCCCAGAATGGAAAAAACCCAAATGTCCATCAATAGATGAATGGATAAATTGTGGTAGTCTACTCAGCAATGAAAAGGAATGAACTATTGATGCTCATAACAACATGGATGGACCTCAATAATTTTTTTTTTATTTTCAAAATAAGTCAGGCAAACTAGAGTATATAATGTATAATTACATTTATATAAAATTTTAGGAAATAAAACAATCCAGAGGGAAAAGTAGCAAATCAGTGATGGTGAACTGGAAGGTGTAAGAAGAGTTAGAAGAGAGAGAGGAAGAGATTATAAAGGGGCATGAGGACACTTTTGGGGGTGATCATTATGTTATGTTGACTGTAATGATGGTTTGTATACATATGTCAAAACTTATCAAAGTGAACACTTTGCACATGTGTCGTTTTCTATGTCAATTATGCCTTAGTAAAATTATTAATAATAGAGAAACACAATCTATAAATTTACCAGCTAGCTTTAGAGAATTTGGTATTGTTTTATGTCTAGTTAGATAATATACATAAATATACATGTTATGGCTAAATTTCATATATCTCTCAAGTATCATACAGCAGATACAATTTAATCATTTTATTCTTTAACTTAGTCTTTTAAACTAGAATTTTTTCTTAAAAAGTCTCTTGTCAATATGGATACAATTGAACTTTCCATTGTATCTGTGTCTCCAAAGTTTGTATATTTTATTGTGGAAATCAATAAATACTTTTCAGGTAAAGACAAAAATAATACTATTAGCACAGTGCATTCCAGATTATTATAATGCAAAAGTTATTTCATTATAATGCAATTAGCTCTTTTCTTAGTTGACCCCCTTTGGCTTTATTATAGATACAAATACAACAAGACTTGAGAAAACAGAATGAGGAAATTGGATGTAGATTCTGTTGGACAAGTCGTTGGTTGTCGGACTTGAAGGAGAATGGCTCTGTTTGTTGATTCCTGGATTTTTCAGCCTGAGCGGTTTGGGCAGTGGCAATTTCATTCAAACAGGAGTTGGGAGGTTATAAAAATAGTAATTAACATAAAGCACACCGAATTATAATTGAAGTAGGTAGGGAAAGCTGGTGATTAATCAGTTAAGTTCATTGTGATGCATCCCTTAGGGATACAGATATGAGTGACATTTATCTCAGGTTGCTTTTGGTACACATACAAACAGGAATTTGGGAGAGCAATTCTTACTGCATTGTGTTTTCAGCTCTTATTAGATATTGACTGAAAGGCCCAAAGCTGTATTCTTCCTATGACTGTGCAGAGTATGAAGGGACCCCCCCTTATGAGGGAGGTGACTTTCGCTATTGGCCATTATAAAGAAAGAATAATTGGCTCTCAGTTCTTCTTTTCATGACATACCTTACCTTAACCCATTCCTGATGAAACACACATACAGATAGAAACATAGACTCGAGGTCTTAGTCAAAGCTTGGCCTCTATTTGTCATCTGAGTCTCTCTTTTACCCAATAATGTTTAAATTAGTCAAGCAGAATCAAAATTCAAACAGCTACTTATTTAATTGTCCCTGGAGGGATGGACCCTAAAGCTTTAGTTGTACCGAGGAATTATCTGTATATTGATGATTTTATCTTCAGTTTTCTTCTAGTTAGTAAGTTGCAAGCATCCCATCAAAGAATGCTATTGTAAAAAGGCAGTCTGATGAAATAACAATTATGATGAGGCCTTGTCTTCTTTATTGCACAGTGTCAACATCATAAGTAAAATGCTTTCTCGTTGTGGTAATGACTCAGGTTCCTGTTGGACCAAGTTGTTAGCAGTCATCTCTATAGTAGCCTGATATGGATTATTAGATCTTGGTTAAATCAGCTTTAGAAAGTAGATACTGTAATAGGGAAAAATACCTGAGCCCCACTGTGGAAGATTCATGCAGTTAATCTCAGTTCAATTAAAGGTATAAGGCTATATCTGACATGAAGTGAGAAATTGGACTTGGTTGTAGAGCCCAATTTATGGGGAGAGGTGATTCCATGATTTTTCTGGCCTAGATAAGGGAGGGGGAGTCATAACGAGAAACAGGAACCCAAATGTGGGAAATACTGTTTACTTAGAGTTGTGTATTATGATGTCATCAGTACATGGGATCCAACACATGCTTATGCGGCCATTAAGAGCTGCTGCTATTGTCAGCTCGAGGAGTGTGTGACAATATTTCTTAAGTTCCCCTTATCTTATCCTTTTTTTGGGGGGGGGGAGCTCTTCTGAAAGAACTGTTTCTTGACTCTTGACCTCTTCTGTATGTTATAGTGCGCTGAAAAGCCCATTATGAATTTTTAGATTTCAAATAATGTAGGTTTGAATTTTAGCTACACCATTTGCCAACTTGCAAACCTGGAAAAGCCACCTAATTCTCTCTGGGTATTATTTTCTTTTTTGAATTACTTATATCATCTGGTGTTGTGAACCTTAAATGAATTAACATTGAAATTTGTAAAGCCTGTAGCTTTCCGCCTGGGACATGGTAGCCATTTAATAAAAGTTAGTTCCTTCTCCTCTCCACATCCCACACACCTTTAAACATAGTTACACCCTCAGGTGTCAGAACAACTGCTTCAAAATCTGCTCAAAGTATTTTGGATTAAAATTGCCTGGTGCTTATTGATGTACATTTCAGCACCAGCAGTAATTATTACAGTGTGAATCATTCCATATATACATACAGCTTACAGGTATCACTGGAATCCTTTAAGCATTCACCTCTAAGATAATATTGACCCATTAAATTTTCCGTCATTTAGTTTTTTTTGTTTTTTGTTTTTTTTCCCCTTTGTGAGTACCAAGAGGAAAGAATGAAAAAATTTTCAGGACAACTATTAAAGAGTTTAGGAGCCAAAATAATATTGATTTAGAACCTCCAATCAATTTAAATTTATTGTATTATGGAGGGCTATGTATGCAAATAATGAGTTCCTTTTTCATAGACAAACAGCTTCATATTAAGACATTTATGAGACCAGGACCTATGGTAGGCTGAGTAATGGCTCTCAAAGATATCCAGGTTCTAATTCCTAGAAACTGAATGTTACCTTATATGGCATAAATGGCTTGCAGATGTGATTTAAATTAAGGAAATTAATAGTCAGAGATTATGCTGGGTTATCTGGATGAGCCCTAAATGTAATCACAACCATCCATGCAAGAGGAAGGCAGAGGGAGAGTAGACTACAGAAGAAAGAATGCAATGTGAAAGAATGCAAGGTGGAAGAAGATGCCACACTGCTCATTTTGAAGATGAGGGAAGGAACCACGAGCCACAGACAGCAAGGAGTTTCTGTAGCCTCCAGCAGCTGTAAGAGTTAAGAAACAGTTTCCTCCCTGGAGCCTCTGAGGAAGCAGCCCTGTCAACACCTTGACTTTTGCACAATGAAACTGATTTTGGAAATTTGGCCTCCAGAACTGTAAGAGAATACATTGTCTGTTTTAAGCTACCAAATTTGTGGTGATTTACTACAGCAGCAGAGTAAAGTACTACAGTATCTAAATGGTACTGGTTGAGAATGATGTAAGCCTATATTAGCCCTCAATACAATGTTATTTAAGAACAATATGTTTAATTATTTGCTTTTTATGCTTTATTCATGACACGAGGTCATTAAAGAGAGACTTCCACACTGATATATTCTTGTCCCTTCCAACCCCTTGTCACTAACTTTATTATGAAACCATCTCGATAGGAAGGCTGCTGTTGTTGAATTTCAGATTTTTCTTATGAGTCTCACTCAACTGAATCTGGCTTGCAATCATTATTTTATGATGAAGACAGCTTGTCCAATTCTGACAGCTGTAAGAAACTGGGTGCTGACAGATTCAGACCCCCATGTTAACCTTAACATCCCTTATAAAAGTTCTGTTAAGTGACAGCCTGTCAGTGATTGCCCAGTCAGCTCATTGTTCTTCGGGTGAATGATTCACAGCTGTATATGGATTCTCTTTTGAAAGTTTTCTCACTCACAATTTCTGAGTCAGAGTGATAAAGACATCTAAACAGCAAATAACTACAGTTTTCTTTAACAATGTAGTTATGATAACTCTAAAGCAAGAAAGTCTATGAGAGCTGGTAGGTGGAGAATCAGATGGCTACTTCTGCCTACCTAGTTGTTACACCATTTTTTTCTGCTTCTGCAATTCGAGTTCCCTGCTGCCCTTTCTTCCTGTACAATAATGTATATTCTGCAAGCGTCACCATTTTGCCACCCACACATTAGCTTTTATTCTAGATTAAAAGCAAAGAAAATTTCCTTTTCATTTACCCAGAAACCAGAGTCTGTTAAATGCTTAATGTGTTAGAATGTATACTTTCTAGAGGGTCAAAAACTTGATTTTTTTAATCAAAAATATTTTATTTTGCAAAAAAATTAATTGTACTATACATCCTACACTAAAAATACATCAAATAATTCCTAAAATAAGTACAGGCAATTAATTCAATCTTTTATAAAAATGAGAGAATTCGAATGTTATCAAAGCTTCACTTAGAACCTAAATAGTTAAAAATGCAAAAACGAAAAACTTGATTTTTTTTTTAACGTTACATTTTATTAAATAGAAGATTTCTTTCTACTGGTGTGTTACCTCTTATGGCTTTTCCCTCTAAAATACTGAAGTGAATATTGCTTTACTTTCTGGGTGACATTTGACTGACACTGCTAAAAATAGTAATTTGTTTAAATTCTTTAGTGTTTGGGAGATAATTTTATGACTTCCTGATGATTGGATGATGTCGCCCAGAACGAAGTCAACTGAGGTTGCAGTGCTAATCCTTGGGTGCAGCAGTAGCAACTTGTGAGGCTGAATAATGTAACTAGGCCAGAGGTTGGGCCTTTGCAATCAGATTTCATACCTCTGTGAGCAGCAGAAGTTGACACTCTTGGTTTTCTAACACTCAAGAGTTGATGAGGTGCTGAAGTCGTGGCCTTATCTGATTAGGTCCTGTGTTAACCTATTTTTGACAGTATCGACACAAAGTTAGTGGCTTAAAGCAAAAAAATTTATCATCTCAAAGTTTTTGTGTCTCAGGAATCCAAGATTGGCTTGTGTCCTCTGCTTTAGAGTCTCTCACAAGGCTGTAATCAAGGTGTCAGCCGGAGCTGGGGCAGGGGGCTCACCTATGCCTCCACTGGGGAAAGACCCACTTCCAAGCTCACGTGTTGGTTGGCAGGGTTCAGTGCCTGTGCTTTGCCAACTGAGGGTCTGAGTTCCTTACTGGCTGCCCTCAGGTCCTTGACAAAAGGGCTCATTTTGGAGGCTTCCCTCGGTTTCTTGCCACATGGACCTCTCCATATGACAGTTTACTTCGTTAAGGCCAGAAAGGGGGAGAATCAATAGAGGGACTCTGATAGCAAAAATAGAAGTCACAATCTTACGTATCATAACCACGGAGGTGACATTTCATTACCTTTGCCACATTCTGTTTATTAGAAGCAAATCACAGGCCTTGCCTACATTCCGGGGCATGGGATTAAACAACGGCATGGATACCAAGAAGCAAGGGCAACTGGGGGCCACCTCAGAGTCTGACTGCCACAAATCCCCCAAACAGAAAGAAGTTAGAAGAGATTACTGAGTAGTCGATTTTTTTTTAGCTCACCCAGGAGTATTCATGAGCAAAAATTGACATTTTAAATTTAGACAAATTATATAACAACATATGAATAGGAATAATAATGTTAACTATACCTGGAATGTGGTAGGGACTCAATAAATATTTGAGGAATAAAATGTATGCTATATTTGCAAATCCATTTATACACAAAGAGCTTTCGCTGACATTATTTTCTTTCTTACAATAGCTCTATGAGGGAGGTAAAGCAGGCATTCCTATGTTAGAGAAGTAGAAAATCATAGTAACAAAACTAGTAACTGTTAAAGCTGAGATCCAAATTTAGTGCCTTTCTACCATGATTTTTCCCTTGGATTCTTTGCAGATGTGAGAAGGCTGACATGAATTTCTAGTGGACCCAAGCCTGGCTGGGTTTCTCAAGCCCTTTCTGCCGTATCAGTTATAGAATGCTTTTGTCCTTTAGTTTTAGTCAAAAATAATGTTTTAAAAGATATGATTTAAAGTGTCAAATATTTCTATAAAATTCATTATTAAGAATAGCAGTCTCTTGCTCATCTCCTCATCCTATCACTTTCATTTCTTTTATCTGATTATTTCAGTATTTATCTTTTTGTTCTAACCTGTTTGTTTTGCTGTCTAACTTTTCAGTTTTAGGTAATATCTGTTGACTTCCCACTGTGATAAAAGAATTCGTCTCCCTCACCACACACTACACAAGCACACATATATGTACATGTGTCCTATTTACTATCTCTTCAATATGTAAATTATGTAATTTAAGTTAGATTAATCTCCATTTACTTTATTATATTTGTTGACAAATAATGTTTACTTATCCACATGATAAACTTTGATTCTTTTTTTCTTTATTTTTTTTTGTTTTCCCTAGAGTTAATAATTGTCTTTTTTTTCATTGTGGCTGTGTGTGTGTGTGTGTGTGTGTGTGTGTGTGTGGAGAGAGAGAGAGAGAGTGTCAATACAATTACAAGTTTATATCTTCTCAAGATATTCAGATCCATCAGGTATTTTATATATTTTATATGTCTGAAGAACAGCGCCTAAGTCTGTATGCTAAAATCTGGACTGGTCCCTTCTACTCCTTCTGCACAGGTATCAGCCTCGGAGCTCTTTTCACCATCATTTGGGGATTCCTATCGCCTCTCTCCCATGTTAGATCCCTGCTTTCTATATCTATGCCCTTTCTGTTTTGATGGAGCACATCTCCCAGTAATTTTCTAGAAGTGTATTTAATCTGTCCTCATCCCTATTTGACAATTAGACTGAGTATACAATTTTAGAGTTGGAAATGTTTTCTTGAGAAATTTAAGGCAATTACCATATTGTCTTCTAGATACCATTGTCACTGGGAGCTTTGCTTAGGTTGATTCAATTGAGCTGTTTTGTTGCGAAAACTTTGATGTCAGTATGTTTAGATATTTACTCTTGAACTATACATATATCCTAGAAAATTACTCTTTCAAGCTCCTGATGGAAAGTTTTCAGAGCCAATTTGGGAAAGAAGTTTCAGGGATGTCAGCAGTCAGTATGCTCGTGTTTTCTCAATTACTCCATTTTCAATATGTTACCCTACCTTAAATGGCAACTGGTTTAGACAATTAATTTACTCTTTTCAGAGAATAAACTTTCGGTCTTTTGCAAGATTGAGGGAGATATAGTCATCAGTCTATAAAGAGTGGGGAAAGCAGATGGGAATGACTGTTGTTCAAATATTCTTTCAAATAGTTCTTCAGTTTTTTGCCTTTTTCTTCACCTCTGCTTTTAGACATATCTTCTAGACATTTCTGGCATGAAATTCATGAGCATTTTACGGTATCATCAGATGGATTTTTAGTTTTTCCTATGGCTTGCTTTGAATTGTTTTCTCGTGCCTGCTTAGTCATTTGTCATATATCTACCTCTTTCAGAATTTTGTAACTGTTATTTCCTCTCATTCTGCTCGTCTTTATGTGTTTGTGCTTTTACAAATAGATTTCTGTCATTTCAGTTTGGGGAGGAAGGGAAAGTAGATATATATGTGTGTTCCATCTGCCATTTTTTCCTCTCAAGTTCTGGAAACTTCCTCTGATTTGAAGGAATGTCAGAGATGTATTATACTTCTAGTGATTTACCTGGAACTCTCAGATAGCTTCTTAGCTTCCAGTTTCTTGGCCGGGCTTAGGAATGCCAGTACTAAGCTGGGGTACCTCATTTCCTGATGAGAGGAGGCAGAATTGAAATCCAATTTAGCTTTATTTAGAAATTTTCACAGTTTCCATTAAATATATACTTTTAATGCCTATGTTTATATATTATATATTGGTACTTGTTGTGTGCAAAGTAACAGGAAAATGAATCTAGCAATGTTGAAAAGTATGGTCTTAGGTAAGTTAGTTCTCCCTGGGGATATTCATTTCATTTGACTTTTTAATCTAAGCCAAATACTTCGCTTGTTCCACATGAGCATCCCAATAATCCCTCCTCATTGCATTCTCAGAAACTATGCAGAGGAAAAATGTCTCCGTTTGCCTATGGAGAGAGGAAGCCAGATTATCCCTCACATGTTAACCCATAGAGGACTTTCCTTACTGTTTTATGTATCTCAGCCTCCAATCCACCTGTCAGAGAATTGGGCTGAATATGTTCATACTTTCTGTTCCTATTTACACATCTGTTTTACTATTATTTAACTTCTATTTAGGAGCAAGTTATAAAAAATCAAGCTTGAAATTAACTTCTTTGAAGGCCCAAATTGTGTTACTGATTTTAATAATCATATTTTTAATCCATTATCCTTTGTAATTTAAGTGTTAATATAAATATGCCAATTGTAAGAACTGTTATTCAGAGACAGAACACAGAAATAATAGTACATAATACTTTATGCCCAAAACCAAGTTAAAAATATTCTTATTTTAGATTTCTTATTTAATTTATCAAACCTTTATGATGCACTTATACTATGCCAGGCTTTGTTCCATACTGGGAATACAAAGATGTGGCTTCATGGATCTAATGGGATAGCAAGGAGACACATTTGTGAAGAAAGTATTATAAGAACGGATTAATGAGATAAATATATCGTGGGAAGAGAGTGACAAACAGGGACTCTCCTAGGGGAATGAAGGGTTCAGAATGACTTCACAGAAGTGATGACTAAACTGAGTTTAAATGAAGAGGAGAATTATGACATGTGAACAAGGAGGGAGGGGTGGGACTAGTACCTGTAAAGACATGAGCATAAATAGGGGAATATGTTTTGGGAATACTGAAACTAAAGGGAGCTATCCATAGCACATGGTGGATATCAGTCAAAATATAGAAATATTTTGAGAAGAGCAATGGAAGCCAGATAGTTAATTGTTTCTTTTTAAATGATTCTCGGCACCCTGAACACACTAGACATGATATTACATTTACTATTATAAATAATTAACTGTAATATTTTAGGTCAAAGTCTTTGTTAGCTTCTGTTGTGTAACATACCACCCTCAACTCTGTGGCTTCAACAACAACCATTTTTAAGCTTACGTGCTGCAGTTTGTCCATCCAAGATTGGATCAGCTGGATAGTTCTTCTGATGTGGGCTGGCTAAGCAGGTCTTGGCTGGCCTTGTTTATGTGACTTTCGCCAGCTGGTGCATCAGCAGGCTACCACATTAACAAGTAGCCTCAATTGGGTCAGGATGCCTAGATTCATTCTCATGTGGCCTTGTGCCCTCCAGTAGGCTAGCCAGGGATGGCTCATATTGCAACCTCAGGTCTTGAGAGAGCGAGTACATGTCAAAGCCTTCAAGAAGACGGGCTTAGAACTAACACAGTGTTGCTTTCACCACATGTTTTTGGCCCAAACATGTCCCAAAGCTAACCCACCCTTAAGGAGTAGAGAAATAGACTCTACCTCATAATGAGAGTAGCTCCATAGAACTGTAGCCACTTCTGTAATCTGCCACAGCCCATCGGGAAAATTTTAAATTAGTGGACATCTGTGGCCTTGTCTGTACGGTCAGGACTGGTCATTGCCCTACCTCTCACTCTCTTATAAAGAGAATATCGAGCTCCATACCTGACTTAAGTTGACCGACCATCCTGGTTTGCCCTGGACTATTCAGTTTCAGCACGGAAAGTCTCATCTTCCTGGAAACCCCTGAATTCCAAGTAAACCAGGACAGTTGGTTACCTTATACTTTGCCAACAATGATATATTTTAGATTGGCCTAGTTCAAGTCAGGCACATCAGAATTATTTTCAGAAAATTTAAAACTGGAATCAAGAGAAAGACAGAGAGTCAGTATTTCTTTCTGATGCCTGAAGAAACCTTGAGATACATAACTTAGATGTTTGTTTGTTAGGTTTCCTACCTTATGGAGAAAGAAAATGAACAATAAGTAAGAATGAGTCTAAACTGCAAAAAAAAAAAAATGC